>NC_142090.1:20824622-21140144 GCF_054644295.1 Miniopterus natalensis | reverse complement strand
TATGTTCACAACCTAGAATCACGGTAATATAGTATGTTTTGTTTTGTTTTTAACTGTTCAGAAAAAAAGTAACTTAAATTACAAATAAAAGATTGAAGTGAAACCCTGGCCCTTGTGGCTCAGTTGGTTGGAGGGTCGTCCTGTGCACCAGAAGGTCGCAGGCTCGGTTCCAGTCAAGGTACATACCCAGGTTGTGCGTTCAAAAGGCAACCAATCGATGTTTCTCTCCCACATCAATGTTTCTCTCTATCTCCCTTCCCCCGTCTCTAAAAAAAGTCAATTTTTAAAAATGATTAAAGTGAAAATAAAACAAAAACAAAGTCACACCTCCTTCCTGGGGGCAACCCACATCTACTAAATGGTCAATGTGGGAGCAAAATCTCCCAGCCCCTGTCTCAATTCAGGACAACTCAGAGCCTTCACAGCTCCCGAGCTCCCTGAGAGGCTGGCTAAAGTCACTGCGGAAACCTGACCAGCGTGTCATTTCCCCACCTGGCCAGTCCTGCCTTCTCAGGTCCTCACGGGAGTTACTCCTGAGTGCTCGCCAATAAACTTCCTGCACACAAGTCCCCGTATTTCTTGGGAACTTTTCTTTTCATTAAAAGCAGGACAAAAACACACAAAATCACTAAATGATAAGGGAAGAAGACAAAAATACTTACACTGACGCTGCTTTAAAACTGCTAAAAATAAAATTTTCATTGGCGATGGTCAAAATACAGAGACAACAGTTGCTGTTTTATTGAACTGAGTATTAATCCCATGGAGTATATTTGCATTTATTTGTTTCATTGCATATATAAAAATATTTACATTCAGAATGTTCATTGTGCTATATTTATATTTATTATGTATCATAATATATAGTTTGAAAACTTTTAAATAAATATTAACGCAAAGACCATATCTTCCCCAAGTTATACCAAAACAATATAGTTGTTGACAAAATAAAATTTATAAAAACATTTATTGATCATCTTTATAATTACTTAATATAAACATCTTATTTGAGTATTCAGTTTTTTATTCATAGTGATAGGGATACCCCAAAACTAAGAGAAAGTTAACATACCTTCACAGTATGTTTAAGTGTTAAGAGTACATCCAGTCTCTCATCTTGAGAGAGATTTCTCAGCATAATGCATTTATAGATGTTCTGCAGCTCTCTGGCTCTGATAGTGAACTGTGTATCCATCTCAATTATTTTGCCATCAAATCTTCTCCAGGTCTTTGGAGCTGAACACTTAAAAAATATTATAATTATCAGTTAGTTAAAGGCTAAAAAATAATTTTGTTCTTTATACTAAAAGTTTACCTTAATATTGTGTACTTTATTAATAAAAGTATCCCTAAAACATAAGAAAATTAATTGAAGAATTTGTAGCCCATGGGACAGTAAGACACTTTAGGAAAAAAATATGAAGTGTATAAAGTATGAACACTTCTATAGGATTCACAATTTGCTACTAATTTGTACTAGCTAGTACACTGAATGGTTTGAAGGGCACATGAAATAACTCATTACCCCCATTTAGGATATTTGAAACAATTATCTGCTTGGTTCAATTATATTGAGTTGTATAAATGTGTCTTGATCGTGCCTTGCCAACTGAAGACAACCTCTGTGGAGCAATTGTTACAATCCTCAATGTGTTACACCTAAAGACATAGCACAAAAGAATTCTGTGAGTTATAGTTTTGTTTCCTAGATAAATAAATCTATAGCAAGTTCACAGTCCTTCACAAAGCAGATGTCCATAGTGAAACAGCTTTATTTAGCTATCTTAGCAGTGCTGTGGTTCCTGCCTCCGTAGTGATGCCTAAGATTCTCACTTTCTACTTCCAAATCTTGCGTGGTACTTCCCAAGGTGGTTCATGGCCCACCTCCTGAACTGAGGACTAAAAATAGAGTTCGCTTTCCCTGAAGCTCCTCTGAATACTTCCAGGCTAAGAATTCAGAGACCAGAGACAGGAGGTGGAGAAAGCCCTCTGCAGACTCGGGGCACCGGCACAAGCTTTAATGATGAGCATTAAGTTTGTGTTTGCCAATGCTTCTGTTCCCTCCTTTAAGATGCATTCACCTAGAAATTTCCCCCTGAAAACTCTGTCTATTTGCTCTTCCACTTTACAGTATAAAGTTGCTCAGTTTCTTTTCCTGATTATAATCTATCAGAAACAAGGCTGTGTTATCATGACTGTTAACTGTTCAGATGCTGGAGGCTGACTGAATTGCTTTGGAGAGCTGCAGTCCAACTGCCATACTTGCAACAATTTAAATCTTAGATTTGATATAATTTAAAGTTTAAGTAGAAACCCATGTGTTGGGACAAATCATCAGAAATGTAGACTAGCCAAATAAAGAAATAATATAAAGATGTATCTGGTATGACAGTATTATGAGGCATTTATAGTTATAGCATCAATTTACCTTTAATTATTTTATATTTCATATTAACTAAATTACATTGAGAACTACAAAGTAACCTTTAAAAACAATTATATTTGTCAGTTTATTTTGTTCATTAGATTCCACATATAAGTGAGATTATGTGATACTGTGTTTCTCTGGCTTATTTCACTTAGCATAATACTGTTCAGGTCCCTCCATGCTGTTTCATCTAACTCATATGTGGACTCTAAGGAACAAAATAAACTGACAAACAAAATAGATCCAGAGACATGGAAGCATGCAACAGACCGATGTATTTCAGTGGGAAGGGCGGGGCTAGGAAGAGATTAACCAAAGAACTTATATGCATTTTTGCATAACCATGGACACACAGTAGTGCAGTGAGGTCCTGGGGAGGGCATGGGAGGGGGACGGAGGGGGAAACATCTGTAATACTTTCAACAATAAAGATAAGTTAAAAAAACAACAACTATATTTAAGCCCTGGCGGGTGTGGCTCAGGAAGCAGCTGATCGATGTTTCTCTCTCCCTCTCTCATCCTTGCTCTCTAAGATCAATAAAAACATACTTAAAAAAATCAAAAAATAAAATAAAAACAAGTGTATTTAATATACTTTCAAAGCAATGGCATCATTGTCTGATCAAAGCCAAAATGAATCAGACATTTCAGTTCAAGTTTTAATTCAGCAAGTGTGAAGCTTCAGTCTTATAATTAATTTATATTTTAGAGCATAAATCTAATATTAAATAATGTAGTTAATTAGTGGGCTGATAGAATTAAGTAAAATTTAGTAAGAATTATAAAAGGGAAATACCTCAAAAATAAAGTGTTTTATCATTTAATTATTATCACTGAGAAATTTTTAAAACTTGTTTTAAATTGAATACAGCCTTGTTTAGGGTAGGCGTAAGAGCATTATTGAAGTTTAATGCTTGTTTTAAAGCTCTTTTAAAGTTGTGGGTTTTTTTAAATATGTTTTTATTGATTTCAGAGAAAGGAAGGGAGAGGGAGAGAGAGAGAGAGAAACATCAATGACGAGAGCAAAACATCTATCTGCTACCTCCTACACACCCCCTACTGGGAATCGAGCCTGCAACCCAGGTGCATGCCCTGACCAGGAATCAAACCTTCAACCCTTCAGTGCAAGGCTGACACTCTAACCACTGGCGAGGGCTTATATTGCAATATTCTAAAGTCTAACTGATATAACATGCAGTTTACATCAGGGTGGCTGTTAAATATAGTCTTCAAGTAATGTGGACAATACCTTTTGCTCTACAGGCTGGTAACTTATTTCATTTGTAATAATCCAAGTATATTAACCTTTTAATGGAATACCTAGTTATCTACTGCATTGTATTTTTTTCAGGTGGTGAACTGATTTAACTCTATGTTCTCTCCAAGTTCTTAGCCTCATCTAATCTAGTATGATATGATAGTATCTTGGGTTTTTCCAAATATATTCAACATTCTGAACCTTCCCACCCTTTAATTTTTAACTCAAACTCTACCTTTTCCATAAAGATTCCTAGCTACTATGGTCTGAACCAATAAAATCACTAGTACCTGAAATCCTATTGTACTTATAAATACACACACAGAGACACACACGCACATGTATGCAGTGTTTCTATTTCAATCTCTCAAAACGATAAAATATGGGTCCAAATTTTTCTATAATTATTTTATGTTCGTTAATTCTATATTTCCCAAAAGATTATAAGAGTAAATATTCCAGTTCTATATAATTCACAGGGCTAACAGCATTCATTCATTTAGCCAGCTAATATTTCTTGTGTTTACATCAGTCAGTACACTAGGTACTTAGTAAACAAAACACTATCCTGATTTCAAGAACTCTCAAATCTAATGGGATGTAAAGATAAGAAAATAAGTAACTAAAAGAAGGGTGATTATGCTTGATTGCAGGTAAATAGGAAACTAACTGGAGGAAAAAACAGTATCTAAGACGAAACCTGAAGAAAAACTAGGAGTTAGCCAGAGTAACAGGAACTGAGTGATAGATACAAAGAATCCTAGATTTGAAGTTCAAGTTCCCTAGTGTTGGCACTGCAAAGATATTAAAAATCTGTTTGGCAAATCTTTTTTACACTGTGATTTATTTCTGCCAACGCTGACAATTTGGTCTTCAAATCCAGGCTTCTTTAATTTCGGGCCTTAAGATGTTTTTTACTCTGATGCAGGAAAATGTCAACTTTGCTGATTTCTTTCCTGTTTCTTTTTTTCTTTGAAAGCTTTGGCTGCACTAAGAGATGTACAACAATCATGTTCTTAAATTGATTCGAGTGTAATAAATTCCACTTAGCTGCCAAAAAATGAGACAGCACAGAAACAGAAGAACAGCAGGAAGACGCATTTCAGGGAAGGGAAGGTGGAGAGAGACAACAAGGACCTGAGAGCCGAGGCGTCCACAGAACACAAGGAATGGCTGCACTGGGAGACGAGGTCTTTTTTCCTCCTAGATTAATACTCAGGTCCCTAAGGGCACAAATTAAGAATAACCCTAACCCTTCAAAAGCCACTGGGTAGTGATCAGCTTTTCTTTTACACAGCTAAGGGGCTGTGTTCATCCACGGAGGACACCCCTTGGGCTGTGGTGCTCAGAGACAGGCAATAACCGGTTGCATTTTTCTGTCCCATTAGCTGTTGGCCACGTGAGTAATGAGAAAAAACACTTAAATGCTAACACAGGTTGCAGTTTTTTAGCTTGTAATTATGAGAAGCTGTGTACAAATCAAAGATAATCAAAGAAATAAATGGCCTTGGCGCTAGAGAAAGCCTCTTACAAAAATGCAAATGGTCTCTCTACACAGTTTGGAGAAAAAGCGCCCAAGATACATTAGAAACTGGCTGATGATGTTTTTGTTCGGATTTCTTGACCTGAATTTCTTCACCTTTGTTAACTTGTGAGATTTTAACACTTGATAACCTGTGGAGGTCAATGTTTGATGTGTTAAAAGTACAAATTATTTAATGCTTCTCAAAACCTTTCGATTAAGCCTTTTAAGGAGAATGAAGACTTAGTATAGAATTCATAATAACTGTCTGACTCAATGCCTTGATTGTACTAATTTAAAATCATATCATTCATTACTCAGAGAAATTCTATGTTCAGGATAAAAAGATAAAAATAAAATGTTAGTTTAATAATCCACATAACACTTAGATTCAATGAAGTTAAACTAACACCAAAATTATAATTTTATTCTCCAATGTTATTTCCAAACTGCAGAAAAGTAAATGTTCTCATTACATATCTATATATTATGGTGCTAAATGTGGATCTTAAAACCTGCATTATGGCTCTGGTTGATAGTTTTGACATTTGAAAAACTCTCACCTTGTCTAGCTTCAGGGATTAATTATAAGCTATTTTTTCTTAGCAATAAAAAAACCTGTAGATTAATAAGTTACTTCAAGTTTTATAAACTGAACACTGAATCTTCCTGAATATTAGAGACAATGTTAGACATGGGGGTTGAGGTGGGAAGGTGGACAGGCATAAAGAGGAGTAGACATATGAGTATTTGCAACAAAAGACTTACTATAAAATCTACCTTGTCTCCTATGATGTTTAGTATGGCATCATGCACAAAAAGGTGATTAAAATTATTTTGTATTCAAATAACAAATATTTTATAATTTACTATAACAGGTTAAAAGCAGATCCAAAGTCACTATTAGTCAATATATATTTTTTAAACATATCTTTATTGATTTCAAAAAGGAAGGGAGAGGGACAGAGAGACAGAAACATCAATGATGAGAGAGAGTCATTGATCGGCTGCCTCCTGCACGCCCCCGACTGGGGATCGAGCCCACAACCCGGGCGTGTGCCCTGACCAGGAATCGGACCACGATCTCCTGGATCCTAGGTCGATGCTCAACCACTGAGCCACGCCCGGCTGGGCACTCAACATTTTTGCAGACTGGACTAATTAGGTGTGTAATGGACTGAGGATTGACCCTGAATGCAGAGGCTCCATTCTGTGGTGGTTGTTTTTTTGCCCTATACAACACTTTAGTCAAAATGGAGGTAAAATTCCCTTCTATGGGACAAAATGTCCATTTCCTCAAAATCTTAGCCTGGGGGTTGGTGAGATTAACTGGTGTATCAGCTGGGGTGGCTGCAGATTTAGAACTCTGATTCTAAAATCTATGACCCACAAAAAGGCATTCCCTTGATATCTACAAGTTCTTGTGGCTAACTTTTCTACCTTTCCTTCAACCTTCTGGTCTTGCATCTTTGTGTGTTGCCCTGAATCATCAGTCTGGACATTAAGGCCCAGTTATTTCTCTCATTCCCTGTCCACCTGCCAAAAAACACCATCTTGCACTTAATATTTCTTTTGTTTAGTAATACAACTAAAGAAGTCACAAGAAGCCACACTGTACCCCATTGCCTTCCAACTGCCTCCTCACTCTCTTTTTCACCCGTCGGTACTCAAAAATCTCCATTTTACTCGCACAAAACAATACCTCCTACACTGAGGATCCTTCAGGGTCTCAGATTCAAACCCAACAACTCATCAAAGTATTTATAAGAAACAAAAAACATCCCTGGCTGGTGTGGCTCAGTTGGCTGAGCACCCTCCATGCACCACAAGGTCGCTGGTTCGGTGCCCAGTCAGGGTGCACCCAGGGGGGCCTCAGTCATGCAGGAGGCAGCCAACTGGTGTTTCTGTCTCACGTCCATGTCTCTCTCCCTCTCCCTCTAAAATCAATAAAAACACATTTTTAAAAAGGATCAAAAAAATCTCTTCCTAATGGGAATTTCTGTGAATGAAATTTCCCCATCTTATTTTTATTTTTATTTTTGGTGAGATTTAAAGGCCTTATCTTAGAGTGATTCACTTCATGAGAAAGAGTTTTGGTCTTCAGTTGGCTCCAGAGTTACTATTTTATGTTGAGACTTGATCTACTTTTGGACTCTTTTTTAATTCAAAAAAGTGTTGAGACGATGCGAGACATTAGGCCTGGGGTAGGGGTGGGGGGAAAGATAAAAAGGCATAAAGAAGAACAGACACTGCAAAAGCATTTACAAGAAGAATTTAAAATGGTCTTGTAAAGCAAAGCAAAGCAGGAAGCAAAGCAGCAGAGAAAGCCCAAGTGGGAATCCTGCAGAAGGCGCGGCTCATCTTCCCTGTCCGGGGTACCTCGGAGGCCTCGGGCACCCTCAGAAACCGTGCCCGGGTCCATGCTGTGCTCCCTGGTAAGGTCAACAACCAGGCACTGAAGGAACACCGTTCCCAGCCACGAAGTTCTACTGAACATACAGCCACTTGCTAAAGGAATAGGTTTGCTTAAAATATGAATCTGGAGAAGTATATTATAGCTCCCATACAGTAGACTCATCTTTTCTAAAATGAAGATATTTAAAAATGTGAAATGACAGTATCTGCACTGTGTAATTCCTTGATAATATCTGGAATATAAAATTACACAAGTTATTCCTGCCCCTCTTTTCCGCCCGCCTTCCTCCACAGCACGTGGAGATGGTCTGTGCTAAGATGCGAGGGCACAGAGAGAAGGATGGCTCTTGCCTCCAGAAGCTCAGGATCCAAGGAGTCAGACATGTGAACAGAGACAATAAAACTGACCACAAGGTACCGAGAGAAGTTAGAGAGTCTCAGGAAAACACAGCCCGCAGGCTCAAGTAGGAGGGCCAGCGGATGCTTTCTGATCTTGTTTGGAAGGGGGCAGAGGGCCACTGGCGCAGGAAGGAAAGGGTATTCCAAGTAGAGACACCACCAGATGCAAAAGCGTCAAGAGCACACGCTTTTCCCGAGGACGTACAAGTAGCTGAGCGCGGCTGGAGCCGCGTGCGGGAGGCGCGGGGGGAGAGGGCGGGGAGGCCGCGGCGGGCGCGGGGGGCTGGGCCCGGGATGCAGGGCCTGTCCCCAGGGAGCGGGGGGAGGGCGGGGGGCTGGGGCCCGGGATGCAGGGCCTGTCCCCAGGGAGCAGGGGGGAGGGCGGGGGGCTGGGGCCGGGATGCAGGGCCTGTCCCCAGGGAGCAGGGGGGAGGGCGGGGGGCTGGGCCCGGGATGCAGGGCCTGTCCCCAGGGAGCGGGGGGAGGGCGGGGGGCTGGGGCCGGGATGCAGGGCCTGTCCCCAGGGAGCGGGGGGAGGGCGGGGGGCTGGGGCCGGGATGCAGGGCCTGTCCCCAGGGAGCGGGGGGAAGGGCGGGGGGCTGGGGCCCGGGATGCAGGGCCTGTCCCCAGGGAGCGGGGGGAAGGGCGGGGGGCTGGGGCCCGGGATGCAGGGCCTGTCCCCAGGGAGCAGGGGGGAGGGCGGGGGGCTGGGCCCGGGATGCAGGGCCTGTCCCCAGGGAGCGGGGGGAGGGCGGGGGGCTGGGGCCGGGATGCAGGGCCTGTCCCCAGGGAGCGGGGGGAAGGGCGGGGGGCTGGGGCCCGGGATGCAGGGCCTGTCCCCAGGGAGCGGGGAGAGGGCGGGGAGACCTCAGTGGGGTGCGGGGGGCTGGGCCCGGGATGCAGGGCCTGTCCCCAGGGAGCGGGGGGAGGGCGGGGGGCTGGGGCCCGGGATGCAGGGCCTGTCCCCAGGGAGCGGGGGGGAGGGCGGGGGGCTGGGCCCGGGATGCAGGGCCTGTCCCCAGGGAGCGGGGGGGGGGGGGAGGGGGAGGGCGGGGGGCTGGGCCCGGGATGCAGGGCCTGTCCCCAGGGAGCGGGGAGAGGGCGGGGGGCTGGGGCCCGGGATGCAGGGCCTGTCCCCAGGGAGCGGGGGGAGGGCGGGGGGCTGGGGCCCGGGATGCAGGGCCTGTCCCCAGGGAGCGGGGAGAGGGCGGGGAGGCCGCAGTGGGGTGCGGGGGGCTGGGCCCGGGATGCAGGGCCTGTCCCCAGCGAGCGGGGGCACGGGGGGGGGGGGGATCTCGTGCGGGCGCCACGGCCGGGGCAGCGTTATGGACGACGCAGGGGGAACTGCAGTGAGGCTGGCGGGCAAGAGCCTAACTTGGAGACAAAGCGATCCAGGCGCGGAGGACACCGGAAGGGTCGGAATTGGCGGCGGGCTCACACACAACACAGGCATCTCGGGACGACCCCCCGGGGCAAAGGGCAGCGCGAGGGGGCAGCTGCCCGTGGCCCGTGCTCGGCAGCCTGCCACCGCCGGGGTTCGGGGGCCCAGGCTTTGCGCCAGCGCGCGGGGCGCTGCGGTCCCAGCCTCGGCCTGCGCGGCCGCCTCGCACACGGGTGCGGTCATCGCGGCACCGCGGCAGAGCCTTTCCTCCCGCAGCGGGAGGGCTTGGGAGCGAAGCACACAGAGCCGGGCGGGCGGCGGCTGGGGCGCAGACAGACAGACAGGCGGCTGAGCGGGCGTCAGGGGCGGCGCCCGGGCTCCTGCGGAAGCAGCTGAGCAGCCGACGGAAGAGCCCCGTGAACTGGGGGAGCGCTACGGCAGGGTGAGTCCGAGGCGGGGGGAGGCGAGGCGATGTGGTGTAAGGGTTCACGGGAGGCGGACTCGGGGGACATCCAAGCAGCAAGGACAGCAGGCAACTGGGCATGTGGTTCTGGAAGCGCCTATCCGAGGTCTGGCCTGGAACCACGGGATTCCAGGATCCCAGTAGTAGTTAGAGCCACAAGAAAAGCTGAGATCAAACAGGAGCGTGTACTGGTAAGATAAGAGGAGGGCATTTACAGTGGCAAAAAAATATGGTTTTTGAGAACAAATGCTCTCAAACAAGAATTTACAACTAGAATCACTATAGGTGAATGTCTTGAAGAACTTCATTCATTTTCTTCTTGTAGCTGGTTGGCCTTTAATTGTTTGCAAAGATCAGGTTTATAAAAGAAAATTGGTCACTATGGAAACAGGCTGTTCAATATCAAACAGGCAATTTCACCAGGAAAAGGTAATTACTTTAGTTTTTCCTTTACTTGTATGTTTTCATGGTTTTCAATAATCACGCATCCTTTGGTCAGAAATTTTCAATCAGTTAATGACCTGGTGAGCAAGAGGAAAAACACTAGTCTATAGCTCTTTCCCCAGGTTGCTTACTATAGGGGCACACCAGACAGGAGATTTTGTGAATTTAATACTCCATTTTATCAGGTGTGCAATTCCTCTAATTTCTATAGCCAGCCTAAATCTAAATGAACAGAGTTACAAGGAAAGTGTGTCCATTTTTGTTTCTTTCATGGCCGAATCCCTTTTATTGAGAACACGTTAATTTCATGTTACTTGTCAATCATTATTCTAGGTTACAATTAAAATGTAAAGATGTATCAGAAGTAAAAATATAGAGAGAGAATTTAAAGAAATACATCACCAAAATGCTAAACAAAATTCACACAAATTCTTAAAATGTAAATTTCTTTTTACAGTTTTAAACGAAGGATACCTTGATATTTAAATAAGTGTTACTTCACTGACCTTATTCATAAAGGTTTCTATTATTGCTTCTTGGTTTGCCATATGAGCGATATACCTATGTCTCTCGATGGAAGCAATTATTTGGGTCTCTTTTTCCAGAAGTTCACACAAAGCAGCTTTCCTTTCGGCTCCGGTGAAAGTCTGGTTAATGCGTGCCAGTTCCTCTTGTCGCCAGACTAGAGGAATGACATGAAAGATGCAAGTTTTTTAAATCCCACATCTTTACAGAGCATTTTTTTTACCATCACATCCCAACAAGCAGCATTTTATTTTCATGTCAACTTAAATAAAGTTATACATGAACAGAATCACTCATAATGTACATCTGATACATTTTAAAAACAGGATGAAATAGAAGCTGAGCTACTTAAAGCAAAAAAAGCAGCCAAACAGATGGAAGCTGAAGGAAATCGATACAGGTAATGTCAACATGCCTCTAGGTAAGGGTGCTTGTGGGGTCCTCCCTGTAGGCAGGTTTCAAGGTATACCTAGACCTTGCCGTAACTTCCTTTCTATTCTTGTGGCTGCACTGAAAATAAATCTTTTTTTTTTAACTGTACTATTTACTTCATCTCCTGTTCTCTTCCCAATTCCTAGTCCCCTCTTTCTAATTGACCATAAAAAATGACAGCTGCTTACTACGTGCCAGGCTCTGTCCCAAATGCTTCTTGCATATATGAATTCGTTTACTCTCCTGACAAACCAGGGATTAGGTGCTACTATTATCCCCTATTTTATAGAAAAGGAAACAGGAAAAGAGACTGTGGACCCAAACTCTGGCAGGCTGGCTCCGTGGTCCATGGCCTCGGCTGTCTCTGCCCCTCAAAAGCATGTCATCCGTTCAAAATTGTACAGTTCTTTTCAGTGTGAACTTATTAGTTGGTTTACTCTGGAGAGCCACCTCTACTTAATTAGCCATCTAATTTTTTCCTCTTATATAAAGAAAGTTTATTATTACATTGTCAGAGTGAAGTTTCAGACTCTCATGAACTGTATTCTGGCCAATCAAACTTAATTTTCTTCCAAACTTTAAAAAACCTGGTTCACTTACCTGGTTATTATACCTGCCAAAACTCTATCACTCCTTTGCCAGTTCAAAATACTCAACCACCGCTGTGGAGCAGTTGCTATGTGAAAAGAGCTCTATAAGGCCTGACGGTGCCCACAAAAGGGAGGCAGGCATATGTGGGCCTCCCTGAAGGGGCCAGCAAGTGTCCTCGCTTTCCCCAGTTGGACAGCCTGTAAACCCTTCCACGGGGACCAAATTTCTGCCTCTCTTTCCATTTGTCTTTACCCAAAAGCCTACTATTTTATAACATTAGGCTTAAACACTTCCTTGGTACATCTCTTTTTATTTTAAATTTAATTTTTTCTATCACCACTTATGCCCTTTATTCTCTCTTCCACTCCCACCCACCCCGTCCCTCTTTGCAATCCCTGCACTGTTGTCCATGTCCATGAGTTATCTCTTTTTCTTCTTTTTCTCTAAATCCCTCAACACCCCCTCCCACCTCCCACACCAGAGGGGCACATCTCTTCTTGACGTAGAGATTACTTCCCCTTATCTCCCAGAGATATGACTCAACCAAGTAAAATATACTCTTCCTTTGTTATATTCTAGACATGATTATTTTCTCATCATGTTACAGGGATATTACAGAATATATTACATTTATATATAATTAGAAATTATATTTTCCTTCTATAAAATGCCGGGTTACTTTAACGCCAGTCTGCACTGAAAGGTAAATACCTGAAGCCATAGTGCTGTTTCCGGCCCTCTGCTGTTATAACCACTGCCTTTCATGACACCTAGTTTTACAGTTTTATCAGATCATTTCTTCCTCCTCTTAAATTTCAATCTGAAATTATCCTGATCAGGTCAAGGACTTGCCAGTTATGTTCTTAATAAGAATCTACTCTGGCCCTTGGCCAGTGGGGCTCCGTTGGTTGGGCGTCGCCCCGTGCACCGAAAGGTTGCTGATTTGACTCCCAGTCAGGGCACATGCCTGGATTGCGGGCTTGATGCCCGTTGGGGGCATGCAGGAGGCAACCAATCGGTGTTCACTCTCGCATCGATGTTTCTCTCTCTCTCTACCCCTTCCTCTCTCTAAAAATTTATTTTTAAAATCTTAAAAAAGAAAGAAAGAATCTATTCTGTCCCTGTAGCCACTATATGGCTTGGTTTGTCCAAGAAGAGGATTTGTAAATTTAAGAGCTAAATTATATTATACAAGTCTAGGAAATCCATGACTGATGACTTTATCACTTAAGAGCAGCAACCAAAAAGAACTTTTAAAAATTGAACAAACTCCATATGCCAAAAGGTAGTATATGAATGAAGAGAAAAATTGAATAATTGTTTGCTTGTGGAAATAATAACTGAGAATATTTATCTAATGGTATTACCTGGATGTTCCCAGAAAGCAAATAAAAACTGAATTATATTAGTAAGCCTATTTTACTTGCTAGTTTTACATTAGAAACCTTTCAGACCAGTAATAGACTTAGGCGACTAGGATTATTTAAGTTAGTGGGCCAACCTCAAGGAGCAAGATATTGTTCCCTAGATTAGTACTTAAATCCTAGGTAAATCTGGATATATACATATGTGCTTTTGAATACATACACTCATATGTATTCAGGTTTCATATTTTGCTTAAATTATTAGTATGACTTTTAAAAAGAAAACCACCCAATAAAGCTAATTAGAAATTAAAATTATAGGCCTTAATTCCAATAAAATTTTCCAAAAGATGAGCAACTTCCCTGTAAATCTATAGTAAAGGATAGAATATAGCATCAGAAATATACCATGTCCTAGCGACTAATAAGAAATAGAGCCCAGCCAGCATGGCTCAGCAGTTGAGCATCAACCTGTGAACCAGGAGCTCAGGATTCGATTCCTGGTCAGGGCACATGCCCAGGTTGCAGGCTAGATCTCCAGTGAGGGGCGCGCAGGAGGCAGCCGATCAATGACTCTCTCATCATGGATGTTTCTCTTTCTCCCTCTTTCTTCCTCTCTCTGAAATCAACAAAAACATATTTTTAAAAACTAGGAGCAGCTGTACGAAACTAATTTTATATCTCATTTGACTGTTTCCAGAACTATACATAGAAGATACTGAGGAAAACAAGAGATTCTTCCCCCTTTCATAACATATATATGTTCCCTGGGGATGATTTTAAAAAAGGAATGATATATTAGTTTGCAAGGGCGGCCATATCAAAGTACCACAGAAATGTATTTCCTCACAGTGCTGGAGGATAGAAGTTCAAGGTCAAGGTGATGGCAGGGTTAGTTTCTTCTGAGGACCCTCTCCTAGGCCTGTCGATGGCTGTCTTCCTCTGGTGTCTTTATATGATCGTCTCTCTCCATATCTGTTTCCTAATCTCTTCTTCTTATAAGAGCACCAGCCATATTGCCTTACATCCCATTCATAGGACCTCACTCCTTCCTAATTACTTCTTTAAAGTCCCAATCTCCATATACAGTCACATTCTGAGATACTGAGGATCAGAACTTCACCATATGAATTTTAGGGGAACACAAGTCAGCCCATAACAAATATCAATAACCCTCAATATTTTTAAAGAAAATTATGTTGCTTGGCTAGTGTGGCTCAGCAGTTGAGTATCAACCTGTGATCCAGGCGATCGGGGTTCAATTCCCAGTCAGGGCACATGCCTGGGTTGCGGACTCGATCCCCAGTAGGGGGCGTGCAGGAGGCAGCTGATCAACGACTCTGATCATTGATGTTTCTCTCTCTCTCCCTCTCCCTTCCTCTCTCTAAAATCAATAAAGACATATTTAAAAAGAAAAAAGAAAATGATATTACAGAAGTTGGTTCATTTGTAAGAATACATTATCTCCTATCCTCTGACAAATGGCCTAATTTCCAGTGTCCGCAGTTCAACCATAAAATGAAAGTATAAGACTAGCATCTAAAGTCCATACACATTCTAAGATTTCTGAGATCTAAATTGCAATTTCTAAATAACAAAATAATAGAACATACAATTTTTTCCACCACTGGCAGTTGATATGCATCTTCTTTTTAAAATTTTCATCACAAAATAAATAATAAACAAATAATAATAAAATTCTCATCACAGACTGGAAGACTGAATGGTGAGAACCAAGAAAGATTGAAAGCCCAGGGCCAGCTATGTAAATGGACTGATCCAGGGAGTCTCCAGAAGTTCTAGGTACCTTGAGATCAAGAGGTAAAATTACAGTAGACTCAAAAAACACAATTAACACAAGTCAAAATGAAGCAAAGGATTAGAAGATTCAGTTCAACACATATTTACTAGACATACTGAGCAAAGTCCTATCAGATGCCATAGGTACAAAGGTGAACGATTAAGAGAGTGGTGTGTACAGATAATAACGTGGTAAGAAAAAGAGGCTCTGAGCTCTATTCATGCTGTTGGGAGAGGTTTCCTAAAGATGTTGACGCCTGTGCTGAGTCTGAGAGAAGAGTGACAATTCAGATCAATGGAAAAATAAATAAATATTTTAAAAAGACATAAAAATCAAACATTGTTGCATGAATATAGTCTTTTCTTTGATTTATTATATTATCTTATATAGTTAAATTCATTTTCTTAAGTTGATTCTATTACTAAGGGAGAGGTATCTGGAGGAAAAGGTAAACTTTCTCTTAGGTATTCTAATTCAAACTATGCAATTGCCACTATGAGCCACAAGAGGGCAGCAGTTTAAAATACAGGAGTTAAGAATATGGACTGAAAACTGTATTATTAAAGAGAAAAGCAGTATAAATGATTGAGCTTGTGAACCAGAAATTTTAACTACAACAAAACAGACTTAAAAATTATTATTCTTAGAGCTTAAATTTAGAATTTTAAGACTAGAAAAAAATGGAGAGATGTCTCTTTTATATAAGAAATTTCATTTTCTTCCATATATATCATGTGTAGACATAAAATATATTTGTTCTACTTTAATATGGAAAATCCATATAAAATTATTTACCACATAACAGTAACTTAGACATGCATAGGTCTTTGTATTTTTTAAAGTATTTTCATAAATGTGATATTTCATATTTTTTACTTTATAAAGTGAAGTAGATGTGTCAAAAATTATTAAGCTCTTTTATGGATGAAGAAACTGAGTCTTTGGAAAAGTAAGTAACTTGTATAAGTTAATACCACTAGTAAGTAGAAAAGGTAGAACCCTCATTCAGCATATTTCCTATTATTTTGCACAGTTCCGTTAACCAAACAAAATAATAATGGCATTCTTTGGTCTATTCACATATGAATTTGGAATATTATTTGAATAGAGTTTTGCTAGAACAGAATATTAGTTTTATAATTATCAGTAAGATCTTTCACAGACACCTTGTTAACAGTATTCTATGTTTAACTACTAATAATTAGAAATAATCTTTGTTTTTATCTAACAGAGCAAATGGAAATAGAAGTAAAATTTAAAGTAAAAAAGAAAGTATTTGCACAGGTCAACATTTTGGAGAAAGAGGAAGCAGATGTACAAATCTAGGGAGCAAGCTTTACTGTTACACACTGCTACATTCCTAAAGCACTCAGTTTTGCATGTGAGATACATTTCTTAACATTGCTGGTTGGACCTAGTGTTGAACTGTATCATATTCAGTAAATAACGTATTATCATGTAGCTATTTAAATAGACCCAATATCCCACACCTAAAATTGTATTCAATTGAGAAGAAACAGTGACTTGTGTAACAGAACACATAATATCCACAAATAGTATATAAATAAAATTACAGTAAAAAACATTTACTAAAAGGTAATGTTATAAATCATAATGGCAGTCCAAGACTGTTATTTCTTGGAATTAAAACAACAACGACGAAAAAAACCCTGCTCAATAACAACAAAAACTGACACTATTTTTAATTTCTAAAATTTTTCTGTGATCACAGAGCCCAATTCTCCACGTTCCAGCATCTAAGGTAATAGGAAGACCTTCCCGTTCCAATTACTTCCACATTAGCAGATATTCCTGGGAAAACAGGAGCTAGAAATAGCTGCCTTACTACATTCCTATGTCTCCCCTTCATTCATTTATTCATTCATTCAACCAATATTTGTTGGGATGTGAGCTAAGCACAGAAAAACAGAGGTCATTTTTTTCACAAATCAGTTGTTCTCTCCCAAAGCTTACACTCAGTAGTGAAAATGTTACACAAAAGACGTAGTACTACAAATGATGGTGATATGAGTGAAAAGTTTGGAGCACAATGAGAACGTGGGATGACAATGGGATATGCAAGTTGTATCATCAGTCACAAAAGGCTTGGAGTAGATGACATTTAAGCTGAGACTGGAAGGGGGGCACTGGGACATGCTTGAAGAACAGGGTATCTACTGCTTGTTCAAGTACCTGAAGCTTCTAATTCTAAGACTAGCAAACATCGAATGAAGGAAATGAGGCAAAAAAGTCAAATGTGTAGAAAATATATACGTATATATTATCATTAATGGGAGGGAATTAAAAGGTATTGCCAAGCCCCTCATCTAAAGAGCAGGATCAGAGACAGGATGCTGGCCTGAGGACTGGAGACAGTTCAACTCTGAGTTCAAAAATTCCCAAGACTACTAAAGAACCATATTGGGCAATAATTTCTTTCTCTCTCAGGGATGAGGGTCAATGTACTAAAACTGCATGATGTACCCACTGTTAACGCAAAAGCATGTCCAGTTTCATTTCACCCGTAATTCCTGTCCCAAATGTAAAACACTATTCATCATTTTAAATTGTCTGGTCCAGATTCTCAAGACATTTTTCCTAAGGTAATAAGTCTTCCTTTTGTCTTTAGTAGACCTGTTTTTCCTACTAATGAAAAATTTTAAAATTCACATTTTATGCAAAGCCTATTTCAAACTTACGTTCTAGCGCATTATAGAGAAGCTCAAAATCTTCCTTCGTTTTAGGGTTATGCCTCCGGTAATAGTCCAGCTTCATGCGGTCTTGTTTCTCTCTCATCTTTCTTAGTTCTTCCTGTTCTTCCCACTGCAACCTCAACATTTTTTGTCTTCTTAAATCTTCTACCACCATCTTAGCATGCCACCGTCTATAGTAAGTCTGTAACACTATTACCTGTAGTTAAATTAAAGGGAAATGAAAAGTATCTGCCATCAACTTTACCAGTCAATAACAAAAGGCAACAATGGTTTTTATTCCAATTCAGTAAGTACTAAAAAACTCCGAGTCTAGTGTTAGTTCTGTGACAGATATCATCACATACATTATAACACTGATGGCACATCAGCCATCTGACTTCGAAATCCAGCAGATACACCTTCACAGGAGGCAGACAGTACAATACATAAGAGCACAGGCTCTAGAGTAAAACTTAGTTTAACTCTTCCGTCTGCAACTCGCTAGCTGTTTGGTTTTGGGCAAGCTGCTTGCCATCTCTGTGCTTTGGTTCCCTCATCTGCAGAACAGTGATAATAACAGTATGCAGACAAAGTGCTTAGTTAGCTTAAACCTGCTACTTCTCAAGTCACCAAAAATACTATTATTGCTACATTAATTGTCTCTACTATTATTGAATAGTAATTATCTCTAGTTTATCTTTTTGTCATTAGCATAAGCTCATATTTAAAACAAAATTGTACTTCCTAAACATACAGCAGGTAGGTTTTGTGGTGGAAATCACCACAGGCAGGTTAGATAAAAGGGAGATTTAAGCGAACAAGTATTTATTAAATGGTGAGAAACATAAATATGCCTGAAGGTCCACTGTAGTACTAGATCCTCAAAACACCTGCAATGTAGTTGAGTCTCTATTTTTGTTTACTAAACTCATAAATAAAAATAAAATGTGGAGAGGCTGGATCAAGATTGAAGACAGAAAACATGTTGACACATGTCTTCCCTCATCCTAATCCCTGATAATTAAAGATAATCGTATAAGCAGAAATAAGAAAAGACACTGGATCATACTGAAGGAGTCCTCCAAAGGAAGAGAAAGCTTGAAGAGTCCCCTCAAGAAAGGAGACATGTGGAATAAGTTGAAGGAGTCTAATCACATCCTGGACAGCAAGCTACGAAACAGAAGTGATTCTAAGGCTGCTTCAAGCCCCAAACTGGTGGATCAGTGAGCAGAAGGGCCCTTAGGCATAACTAACAAGGTGACTGCTTGAAAAATGCAAAAGGGACAGGCTCCTCTAAACTAAAGCAATTAGTTAAAGAGCAACAGAGGTATTTGCCTCTAGGCAAGAGGAGTTAGTGTCCCGAAAGGCTAGTGACACCCAGGATGAATAGAAGCACCCTCTCCAGAAAACTAGCTTTCTCCCAGAATCAAGCCCTGCCCATCCCCTAAAGTCTCAGTGTAAGGCTGTAGTAAACAAATAGGTTATAACACATTGGACATCAGGAATCTCAAGCACTCTGAGGACACACCCAAGAAAAGCCAAACATTTGAGAAAAGCCAACAAGTTAAAAAGTGTCTCATTCAACAAAGAAGAATTTACATTTGTATGAAACAGAATTACTAGAACAGTAGGTCTCAGAGCCTGTTGGCCAGACCAGCAGCAGCATTATCTGGAAAATTGTTAGAAATGCAAATTCTCAGCCTCCCCACAACCCCCACCCCCCACTGAATCAGACACTCTGGAGTGGGGCAGGGATTCTATATCTTTACAAGTTCTCCAGGTACTTCTGAGGAATGGTTTTAGAACCATTCTGCTAGAGTATAACAAACACAACAAAACAAAAAACAAGACCAGACTAGATAAACATTTTTGGAGAGGAAGAAAAGGCTATTGAATCAATATATAAAAGAATCAAGAAAAACTGTGACAAAATTTTTATTTTTGAAATTTAAAAAATCAGTAGAACATGTTTACCTTGAGTGCTATTAAATTTGTTAAATCTTAATTAAAGACACTAAAACACAGTTGTTTAAACAACATGGAATTTTTCCCTTCTCACATCATAATCCAGACTGTCACGCAGTTTAGGGCTGGAAGGAAACTGCCATATTCAACAAATGGCTCCCCATGGTGTGTCCTGGGTGGCTGGTGCACGCTCACCATCTTCTGAGTGAGTAGAAAGAGGGAGAACAAAAGACTTGCAACCCAGTCACTTTAAGAGCAATATCCAGAAGTGCCATGTGTCATTTCCCCTCACCTCTCATTTTCCAGGCCTTAGTTACTGGGCTCACCCACACACAGGAGAGGTGATGGAATGTGTGAAACTCGGTCTTCAGTGTGCAGCCCAAGGCCAGCAAAGCATTACTATGGTGGGAGAGTGGACATTGGCCGAGAACCAGTAGTTTATTATAAGCTGATCTGCAGAGCACCTAAGAGAATTAGTAAGCAAGAAACTTAAGCAAGAAAATCTTTTAGAATGCAGTGTAAATGGTCATAAAAGTTAGAAAGAATGCAGAAATATTAAGAGATATGTAAGATAAATGCAATAATTAAGAGACATGTAAGATAAATGATACTGGTTCTAGACAGAATGAAGAAAGTTGATTAAAAAAATTACTCAAAATATAGTTGAAGATGGATGGACCTAGAGGGTACTGTGCTGAGTGAAACAAGTCGGACAAAGAAAGACAAATATTGTATGATTTCATTTATATGTGGAATCTAAAAACACCAAATGAATAAACAAAACGAAACAGAAACATATTCAAAGATACAGAGAACAGATGGTTTTGGGGGGCGGGGCAGACAGATGGGTATAAAGAGTGAAAAGGGAATAGTGATACAAAGTTCCAGTTATAAAATAAATAAGCCACAGGGACCTAATGTACAGCACAGGGAACATAGTAACATCATAATGACTATAGAGTGACAGATGGTTACTAGACTTACTGTGGTAATCACTTTGTAAGGTATATAACTGTGGAATCACTATGTTGTACCCCTGCAACTAATATAATATTGTAAATCAACTATGCTTTAATAAAAAATTTTAAAACAGAAGAATATTTCACAGAACTAAAGAAGGACAGAAGCTCTCAGATAGAAAGGGACCATAATCAATTCTAAAGAACATCACAAGATTACTAAAGATAAAGTGAAAACCCTAAAAGCTCCCAGAAAGGAAATAAAGAACTGAGAATCCGATTGACATCGGACTTTTTAATCAAATAGTTTCAAAGTTACAAAGAAAAATAACTTTGAAAACAAGTGTGAATCTAACCTCTACACCCATTCAAACTAAAACCCAAGAATAATAAGGGTCATTCAATAGGACTTAAATGGTTTACCTCCCAAGCATAATTTGAAGGAATTACTACAGAATGTGTTCTAGCAAGAAGAATAAATTAAAGGGGGGAATTAAAGAAGTGAGCAAAAACTTCAAAAAAGTTAAGTTAAATACATCTTATTTGAAAAAATTCATATCTATTATATCAATGTAAATATATAAAAACAATCTGAAGTTATAATTATATAGTAAATTATAATTATATAATAAGTTATACATATATTTATATAAAATTATAATTCTAGACCAAACCCTCACTGGAGAGGAGGAATGAGGGAGGAGGGCAAGGAAAGAAGAAAAAAAAGGCCTGCTAAGGGCCTTGACTGTTCATGGGAAAGATATAGAGCAGGATTAAATATGCATTTGATATTAAAAAATTAGGTGTGTTAAAATTTTTTATGAGTAACAACCAGGAAAATAGAAATAAAGTATCTATTATTGAACTATAAAAGATCAAAAACATGAACAGTTTAGTCAGACCAACCGAAAGAAAGGAATGTTAGTCAAAGAATAAACAAGAATAAATAATCAGTAAAAACAAAATGAGACGGCAGGAATGAGTACAAAAATACCCACAGTCACATGTAATCGTGCCTAAAGCAAGAAAGATTTAAAATAAATACTAAGCACTGAACTAAAAAACCTCAAGAATAACATAAATATGATACAAACAGAAAAGAATCAATGAAGATAAAAATAACTAATGAAATGGAAATTTACTCCTTACACTGGCTTTTAACCAATCCCTCTGTTTGTAGCTCACATCTCACTTCCATCTCCTACAAAACCTACAATTCACATTCCAAGATTTTCATGGGGTAAATTTATTTGGTTCTTGATTCCTTTCTCCTTGAAAGGACTTTAGATTTTCACTTCCTCTACTCAAGGAAGTCAATTAACACTACTCCATCTGCTTTATAACTTGAAAAACAATTAGCTGACATTTACTTTTCTCTCTTCTCATGTGTTCTTGTTCCTATATGTTTATATTTTCTTCCTTTAACATCCGAGTCAGGGCACATGTCTGGGCTGTGGGCTCAATCCTAGTAGGGGACATGCAGAAGGCAACCCATCAATGATGCTTCTCCCTCATTGATGTTTCCCTCTATCTCTCTCCCTTCCTCTCTCTAAAAATCAATAAAAAAAATTTTTTTTAACTGGCTTTCTGAAAAGATGTATATAAGTTTAAAAAAGAAGAAAAAAACAGGCAGTAAAAATCTCTGACAGTTCTCTTGGCAATATTTTTTTCTGACTTATCTCCTCAGTCAAGGAAAACCAAAGAAAAAATAAACAAATGGGACTACATCAAACTAAAAAGTTTTTGCAGAGCAAAGAAAACCATCAACAAAATAAAAAGACAAACTACTGAACAGAAGAAGATATTTGTCAATGATACATCCAATAAGGGGTTAATTTCCAAAATTTATAAAGAACTCATCCAACTCAACATCAAAGAAACAAACAACCCAATTTTAAAAGGGGGTAGAAGATCTGTATAGACACTTCTTCAAAGAGGACATATAGATGGCTAATAGACATGAAAAGATGCTCAATGCCGCTAATCATCAGAGAAATGCAAATTAAAACCACAATGAAATATCACCTTACACCTGTCAGAATGACTACCATCAGTAAGTCAACAAGCAACATCTGTTGATGAAGATGTGGAGAAAAGGGAATCCTAGGGCACTGTTGGTGGGAATGCAGATTGGTACAGCTACTATGGAAAATAGTATGGAGGTTCTTAAAAAAATTAAAAATGGAACTGCCTTACAACCCAGTGATTCCACTTCTCAGTATATATTCAAAGAAACCCAGAACACTAATTCAAAAGGATATACACACCTCTATGTTCACTGCAGGATTACTTACTATAGCCAAGATATGGAAGCAACCCAAGTGACCATCAATAGATGAGCGAAGAAAAAAGTGGTGGTTCATATACACAATGAAATATTACTCAACCATAAAAAAGAATGAAATTTTACCATTTGTGAAAGTATGAATGAATCTAGAGGGTATTATGCTAAGTAAAATAAGTCAGACAGAGGAAAACAAATACCATATGATTTCACTTATGTGTCTAAAGAACAAAATAAACAAACAAACAAAATTAAAACAGATTCATAGATACAGGGAACAGACTGATGTTTGCCAAAGGGGAGGGAGGTTAGGGCCTACGTGAAAAAGGTGACAGGATTAAGAAGTACAACTGCTCTAATTAATTAATCTGAGCAAGTCACTAAACAAATAAATAAACATAAAATAGATATAACACTGATCCTTGGAGTGAACAGTAACAGGATAAAGAGTTGCTACAAAGGGCAGGATAGAGTTGCTACAATATATTATCTAAAATGTCGAGTTTTCAACAACAAAACAATTATGAAACATGCAAAGAAAGAAGACAGTATGATCAATATAGGGGAAAAAACAACAACCAGTCAATAGAAACTAACTCCAACAGGTCCCAGGTACTGAAATTACCAAACAAACAAAGACGTCAAAAAAAAAACCTGAAGGAAACAATGCCTAAGAGTTAAAAGAAAGTAAAATAACAATGATTCATCGAATAGAGAATATCAATAAAGAGACAGAAATAGCCTGGCCGGCGTGGCTCAGTGGTTGAGCATCGACCTATGATCCGGGAGATTGAGGTTCGGTTCCCAGTTGAGGCACATGCCCAAGTTGTGGGCTTGATCCCCAGTGGGAGGGGAGGGGGGCAGTAGGCAGGTGATCAATGACTCTCTCATCATTGATGTTTCTATCTCTCTCTCCCTCTTCTTTCCTCTCTCTCTGAAATCAATAAAGACATATTTTAAAAAAAGGAGAGACAAAAAATAATTAAAAGAGAACCAAATGGAATTTTGTGGGTTTAATAATATAAAAACTGAAATGAAAACTCATTAGATAAGCTCAATAGAAGATGTGAACTGGCAAAAAAAAAATAATGAGGGACTTCTGGTCAAGATGGCAGAGCAGGTAAATGCTATACTCACCTCTACCCAAGTCTACATCAAAATCACAACTATATTACAGAACCAACATTATTGAAAACCACCTGAAGATCAGATGAACAAAATTACTATAACTAAGAATATAAAGAAGAAACCATGTTGAGACTAGTAGGAGGGGCAGAGAAGGGAATAGACAAGTCCCACATCCACATTATGGTGACTAAGAATCAGGAGGAATACCTCAGCTGCAGAGGTTCTCACACACACCAGACAAGGGTTTCCAGCCCCACACTAGACTTCCCAACCCAGGGCTCCAGCACAAAGAAAAGTCCTTATAACATCTGGCTGTGAAAACAAGTGGGGATTGCAACTGAGTAAGATGGAGACCTAGGTGCTGCAGGTCTTAAAGGGATGGTGCACAGCCTCTCTCACTAACTAAGCTCATTCAGTCTGAGCTCCAGCACAGAGCAGCAGCTCAAAAACACCAGGGACATATCTGGAGGAACTCAATTGACGAGCTTCAATACAAGGGCTGGAGGTGCAGGGGGATAAGGCACCTCTCTCCAGGGAAGAAAGTGCTGGCAGACTCCATTATTCCTTTGTTGAGCCTTCCTCTACCTAGCCAGCAGGTGCAGTTGCAAAATTAAAGATCACCATTCACTTGGCTAACACTGTTT
Source organism: Miniopterus natalensis (assembly GCF_054644295.1). NCBI lineage: Eukaryota > Metazoa > Chordata > Mammalia > Chiroptera > Miniopteridae > Miniopterus > Miniopterus natalensis. The sequence goes on along the minus strand of NC_142090.1, from coordinate 21,115,448 downwards.
GCACACCCTAGTGATTCCCTGAGAATCTGCCACACCAAACTTGTACACCCCACCAAACTTTTTCCAGCAAATCCTCAACACAGGTAGTTTTCCTCAGATTTTGCTGATGACTTTCCTAAAATCTCTCAAAGGTCCACAATCCCCAAACAAGCAGCAGCTGGCGATGGCATACACCGTACCTCTTGCAAAGCATCCCCAAAACCAGGTCTAATGGCAGACAGACTCAGTTTGCAGCCTAGCTTCTTCCAGGTGCCTCCAAACCCACCACAGGCAACAATCAACTGCAGATCACTTTGTATCTCTTACCAGCTCACCCTGGGCTGTACACAGTCAGTGACTGATCTTGACCAGCACCAGAGCTCATCCGAAGATGCCCCATAACCAACATACAAAGTGGCCAGCTTCAGACCACACCAGATCACCACTCAACCAGTTTCACAAAGAACACACCTAAAGTGATGAAAAGCAAAAAATTATCTATCACCAAATTATTCTATCCAGCAAGGCTATCATTTGGAATAAAGGAGAGATAAAGAGTTTCCCATAACACACACACACAAAAAAAAATTAAAAATATGCATAAGAAAACATAGGAAAGAAACTCTCACTGACAAATGCAAAACATAATAAAAGCAGTAGATCAAACAACTATAAAGTTATTACAAAGATTAAAAGGCAAAAGTAGGAAGATCATATTTAATTACAACAATAAAGAGATACAAACACACACACAAGAAGTTAAAAAAAATGATAAAAAACAAAAGTGGATGGTGTGAGTAAAAATTGTAGATTTTAGAATGTGTTCAAACTTAAGCAACCATCAACTTAAAATAGGGTGCTATAAACATGGCTTGGTCTATAGAAAACACATGGTAACCACAGCTACATAGGTAATCTAGGCAGAAAGTCAACAAGGAAACAGGGGCCTAAAATGGCACATTAGATTAGATAAACAATATTGATATTTTTAGGACATTTCACCAAAAAACAGCAGGTCTTGGTTTACAGTGTGGCCTGTCCCATGTGCCTTCAGACCCAGCACAGGCAGCCACTAACCATGGTTTACTTTGTAGTACCTACAAGCTAATGCTGAGTTGGTCACAGGCAGTGCCTGACGTTGGCCTATACTGAAGCCCTTCCAATAGGCCCCAGAACCTATAAACTTAGTGGCCAGCTTCAGGCTACAACAGAACACCACCCAATTAGCTCCACAAATGGCACAACCAAAGGGTGGTCTTGGCAGGCAAACCAATTGAGGTAAACTCCAGTCCATGGAGTCATCCCACACACATCAGTTTGAACACTTTGATTAAGGTGAATACTCACAGTCAATCAGCCTGAGGGTCACCCCAACCACTGATGTTCCAACAACAATCAAGGTACAACTACAATAGGAGGGCACACACAACCCACACAAGTAAAGTCCTGGAGTACCCAGCTTCAGCAATTAGGGAGACTGAGCCACGGGTCCCCAGGACATATACAACATAAGGCCACACTGCCAACTTGGGAGACATAGCAGATCTAACTAATACCTGGAAATGAAAATAGAAACCCTATAAAAGAACCAATCAAAAATAAAGAATATAATAACTTAAATGAAAAATACCCTAACAGAAATTAACAGCAGATTCAATGAAGTAAAGGATTAAATCAGTGATTTGAAAGAGAAGGTAGTAGAAAACACCCAATTTAAACAGCAAAAAGGGAAAAAAAAAATAGGATAGTTTAAGAAACCTCTGGTATAACAATATTCACATCACAGGGGCACCACAAGAAGAGTCAGCAAGGACTAGAGAACCTATTTGAAATAATAATGACTAAAAACTTTCCTAACCTGGAAAAGGAAATAGATGGACAAGTCCATGAAGCACACAGAGTCCCAAACAAGATGAACCCAAAAGATGGCCACACCAAGACACATTATAATTAAAATGCCAAAGGTTAAACACAAAGAGAGACTCTTAAAAGCAGCAAGAGAAAGGCAGTTAGTTACTACAAGGGAGCTCCCATAAGACTGTCAGCTTATTTCTCAATATAAACTTTTCAGGCCAGAATGAATTTGCACAAAATATTCAAAATGATGTAAAGCAAGGACCTACAACCAAGAATACCCTATCCAGCAAGGCTATCAGTTAAAATTGAAGGAGTGATAAAGAGTTTCCCAGACAAGAGAAAGCTAAAGGAGTTCATCACCAACAAGCAGTAGTACAAGAAATGTTAAAGGAGATTTTTAAAGAAGATGGGGGGAAAAATGAATATGAAGAATAAAATGGAAATAACTACATACCTATCAATAAACACTTTAAATATAAATAGATTAAATGCTCCAGTAAAAAGGTATAGGATAGCTGAAAGACTAAGAAATCAAAGCCATGGCTGAGTAACTCAGTTGGTTAGAGCATTGTCCCGATATGCCAAAGTTGTGGGCTCAACCCCTGGTCAGGGCACATACAAGAATCAACCAGTGAATGCATAAATGAGTGGAACAAATAATCAGTGTTTCCCTTTGTCTCTCCCATTCTCTGTCTCTCTCTAAAAATCAATAAAAATTTAAAACTAAAAAAAGAAGTAAAGAAAGAAAACAAGACCCATACATATACCATCTGGAAGAGACCCACTTCAGATGAAAGACATACACAGGCTGAAAGTAAAGGGATGGAAAAAGTCATTTCATGCAAATGGAAACGAAACAAAAGAATACCAGAGTAGCAATACTTCTATCAGACAAAATAGACTTTAAAACAAAGTCTATAATAAGAGACAAAGAAGGACATTTTGTAATAAAGGACTCAATCCAATAAGAGGATATAAACATTTGTGCTCCCACACAGGAACACCTAAATATATAAACCAAATATTGACAGACAAAAGGGGAGAAATCAATAATAATACACTCTGAGTAGGGGACTTTAATACCCCATTGTAAGCAATGGATAGATATTTCAGACAGAAAATCAACAAAGAAACAATGGCCTTAAATGACACATTAGACCAGATGAATTTAATTGGTATTTTCAGAGCGTTTCATCCCAAAGTAGTAGAATATACATTCTTTTCAAGTGCACATGGAATATGCTCCAGGACAGACCACATTTTAGAACACAAAAGAAGTCTCAATAAATTTAAGAAGACTGAAATCATATCAAGTATCTTCTCTAACCACAAAGGCATAAAACTAGAAACCAATTACAAGAAAAAGCTGAAAAACACATAAACACATGGAGACTAAATAATATGCTACTAAACAATGAATAGGTTAACAAAGAGATCAAGGAAGAAATCAAAGACACCTTGAGACAAATGAAAATGGAAACACAACAACCCAAAATCCATGTGACACAGAGAAAGCAGTTGTAAGAGGGAAATTCATAGCAATACAGGCCTACCTCAAGAATCAAGAAAGTTTCAAATAAACAATCTAACCTTACACCTAAAAGGAAGTAGAAAAAAGATCAACAAAAAAACCCAAAGTGAGTACACGCAATGAAATGATAAAAATTAGAGTGGGAATTTAAAAAAATAGAGTCTAAAAAAAATTCAAAAGATCAATAAAACCCAGAGCTGGTTCTCTGAAAAGATTTTAAAAGTTGATAAACCTTTAACCAGGTGAGAGAAAAAGAGAGAACCCAAATAAATAAAATCAGAAATGAAAGAGAAATAACTGATACTTCACTAATACAAAGGTTTAAGAAAATACTACAATTATACGCCAAAAGATTGGAAAATCTGGAAGAAATAAATTCTTAGAATCATACAATCTTCTAAGACTGAATTGAGAAGAAACAGAAAATCTGAACAGACCAATCACTACTAACAAAACCAAACCAGTAAACAAAACGACCAACAAATAAGTGTCTTGGAACGGTTGACTTCACAGATGAATTTTACCAACATTCAAAGAATTAACACCTATCTTTCTCAAACTATTTCAAAAACTTCAAAAGGAGGGAAGGGTCCCAAGCTCATTTTATAAGGTCAGCTTTACCCCAGTTCCAAAACCAGACAAAACATTACAAAAAAAGAAAATTATAGGTCACTATCTCCCATAAACAGATGCAAAATTCCTCAACAAAATATTAGCAATCTGAATTCAGCACAACATTAAAAAGTCATACACCATGACCAAGTAGGGCTCATTCCTGGGATGTAAGGTTGGTACAATATCTGCAAATCAATTAATGACATTAAAAAATCATATGAATATATCAATAGATGTAGAAAAAAAGAATTCGACAAAATCCAGTACCCATTGTTGTTAAAAACTCAGCAAAGTGGGAATAGAGGAATCATTCCTCAACCTAATAAATGCCATATATGATAAACCTACAGCCAACTTCATACTCAATGGGCAAAAACTAAAAGTATTTCGCTTAAGAACAGGAACAAGACAGAGATGTCCCCTTTCGCCATTCTTATTCAACATAGCGTTGCAAGTCCTAGCCACAGCAATCAGACAAGAAGAAACAACAAAAGGCATTCAAATTGGAAAATAGGAAGCAAAACTCATTATTCACAGATGACATTATATTGTACATGGAGAACCCTAAAGGCCCCAACAAAAGACTATGAGAGTTAATAAATGAATTTTAAAATGTAGCAGAATACAAAATTTACCCCCAGAAACCAATGGGAATTTTATACACAAATAATGAACTCTCAGAAAGAGAAACTAAAAAGTTAGATGTAAAAGGATGAAGAAAGGCTATGTAAACATAACATAAACAGTTGGAGTGGTTATATTAATATAAGAGAAAACAGGCTTTAATGTCCTTTTGGTTTCAGTCAGTCTAGAACCCTTCCTAGGTGATTCTACAGTAGTGGATTAAGGCCAAGGGATAGAGGGGAAAAATTAATAAATGGCCAAAGGTAACACACAAAGTCCCAGGGATTCCCTAAGGGAAAGGGAAGGATTAGGAGTATTTAGCATTCAGGTTCCTTATATTGGGGGCAGGTTAATGACAAAGACTGCTTTTACTACCAATAAAACATGACTCACACTGACAAAGATTCTCTCCTTGACCAAATTCTAATCAGGCTCCTCCGAGCTCTCGTCCAACTATGTCTTGACATTTGGGCTTCTGTGTTCATCTTTGCATTGTTTAATTTTATTAAGAATCCTGCTAACTCAGTTTAATCAGAATCCCCACCCTCATTATCTGAACACCCTTGATATCTGACCAGGTTCCTCATCTTCCACCATCCCCTAAATGATGCCTAATCACTCTGCATTGGCTTCGGCAAAAATCCTGCTAGGTTGGTTTCGCCAGAAAACCCTTTACCCCTGATGCTTTCTTAGTAATTTTCCATCCACTGACCCATATCCTGCTCCTTGGCTGTAAATCCCCACTTTTCCTGTTGCATTCAGAGTTAAACCTAATCTCTTCCCTATTACAAAACTCCACTGTAAAAGCCCCTTTTGAATCAAGTCTGTCTTACCATCTTTAACAAGTAATGTAACTCAGCCTTTAACAGCACTCATGTGGGTTCCTCTGCAAGCTAGTGTGGCTTAGGCAAAGACACACAGATATACACAGAACAATTGACTCACATATTTAATTTTTAGTATTCACCCATAGTAAAAGTTATCTTACCGCCGCTAATCTTTCAGCATGGTATTCTGCTGCTGAAAAATATTTTCCTGGTGTTACCAGTTTATCAGTCATATTTGATACATACACACCAATTTTAGTCATCTGTGTGGATGTCATATTTGTAGTTTGTTGGAGCTTTTTCCTCTGAAAAACTGTCTAAAATAAAAACATAATAATTTTAAATAAACATATATTGTATACACATATAAATGAGTAAAAAGCATATTTTCCTACATAATTAAGTTAATTTTCTTTCATTATTTTAATGCCATATAGTTCCTTAGAAGATTTTTATTTGAGAGAGGTATACAGCATAACAATTGCTGATTTGATAGCCTCAAAAACCTATAAGGAAAAATAAAAATATTACCTGGGCATCCCTACAAAATACACTGTATTTTTGAGGAATCTTTTTAGGTACAGTTTGTGTTCCAGCATTGTGATATTCTATTCCTGTTATTTTATGTCTGAATCCACCAAGAAATGGTTTGTGAAAGTCAGATTTTATAATCTCAACAGCTACCTGCTGGTACTGATCAATGCCTGAGGAGATAAAACCAAGACTGAATGGAAGTTCAACTACAAATCAAGTCTAAAATACTTCACCTAAAAGACATCAAATAACTAACCAGTTTGTACTCTGACAGTTATGACTTGAGAGGCATCACTGAGTTCAATTATTCTTTTGATTGGATATAGATCTGGATGTATAGAAAAGATTTCCACTTGTACAACATCCCGCGGCTTAACTCCATGTTGTAGTAGAGTCTCATTATTTTTAAGAATCATTCCTAAAAATGATATAAAATTACAAGTGTTACGACAAAGAAATGACTACATATATTCATTTTAAGGGGATAGAAAACATCAAAGGTGTTTATATAAACACATGTTGTTTAATTACCAAAATATTGATTGGTATCAAGTACCAGTGGTGTCCACCTCTTGCTATAATGTTAGTACAGAAAACTCCACAATGGGAAAAGTTAAGGTGGTACTCAGGAGCAAGAATTCAGCATTATAAGTAAAGCTACAACTCTTAACTCATCAGAAATGCAAATATATAATAACTATGCAACTCTGTAAACACTTTAAAAAAATTAAAGCCTATTCTATAAGATGAGCAAAATCACTCTAAATACTGATTCTCTAAAAAATGACAGTGTGTTATATGTAAGCACAGGACATATCATAACAGGGAAAACCTAATTATTTTAATATCCCTATCTCTAAGCAGAAAAGTATATGGTCAGAATTCCAAAGAATCCCTTCCTTTCTCTGCTTCTATAATCAGAAACTCATAAATTAATTAATGCCAAGGTAGAACTAAGCCTCAGTTTTGTGCTTGAAAAGTATACATCACTTTATTTTTATGTTGTATTGCTTCAACTTCTACCTTCTCCTCATTGGTTTATTCTATAAATTTACTCATTTATTTCTCTCCTTTAAGGCATACAAAAATATGTATAATGTTACTGGCTGCTGTTTTGTTTCATGGAAACTTTATTGATAGAACCCATACCAATTTTCCAAAGTATGGTCTTCCTAATTATAATAAGTAAGTTGAGCATAGCGAAGGTTTTGGTATATTCATTCTCAGAAATGCATCAGATACCACAGTTTTCTAAATGTTTGACCATTATCAATATATTTTTAATTTTTTAAAAAAAATTTTCAATTACACTTTACATTCAATATTATTTTGTATCAGTTTCAGGTGTATGGCATAGTGGTTAGACAAGTATATACTTTACAAAGTGTTCCCCCTGATATTTCTAGTACCCACCTGGATCCATATATAGTTCAAGAAAGCACAAAAAACACTGAGTTTCAGTATTTCACCCTAAATTCTTAATTTAAAAAATTAACATGAATGTTATGGGTTTTGTGGTGGGTTGAAATAATGGTCCCCAAATATATTCCTGTCCTAATCCCCAAAACCTATGAATGATACCTTATACGGAAAAAGTGACTGTAGATTTTATCAAGGATTTTGAGATGGAGAGATGATTCTGGATTATCCAGGTGGGCCCTAAATGTAATCACAAGTACTCTTATAAGAGAAACCAAGAGGGACATTTGATTACAGAAGTGAAGATGATATAGTAGGCTGTCCCACCAAACTTGAATTCCAGTTCTAGTACCAGAAGAAAGCACCTATGTTAGAGGGTGGTTGGTTGACACAGAATCCAGCTCTTTCATTATTATTACTTCTGACATAAGCCTGTTACCTAGTGGTGATGCCAAGTACTTACACATAAAAAAGAAAGATCATGAAGTGCAAAGAGATTCTTAGATACCATTGGCCAACTATTCCAGTCTCAAAGTGCTCTCCTCCACTTTTGAATTTCACCTTATAATTAATGCCACACAGTTTCAAATTCCCTTTTTGGAGTTATACTTATGTTTAAGTTCAAACTCTGCCATTTATTAGCTATGTGAATTTATACAATCTGAAGAGAAATGAGAGCTTTAGTTTTCTGCTTTCAAAGAAAAAATTTATAATAAAGCATTGTTGTGTGGATTGAATGATAATGTGATGGTGTAGGCAGAATATTTTGTAGGACTACCGTATAGTAAGTGCTCAGTAAATTAACCATCATCAACATGATCATGATCATCATCACCATCATTATTGCTATTTAAATTTTAGCTTTCTTCCCCAACCAAGCTATAAAAATCTGTTGTTTGAGTACACAAATATTACACTATTAGAGTATATTGATTATAATAGTTTCAGAAAACAATTTTGAAATTGAACTGATTGTTATTCTCTGATTTAGCAAGGAGGAACTTGATAGATATGGCTTACTACTTTATAGTGTTTAGGATTTTTCCACAAAAAATGTCATTGTGGCACCTTTATAAGTAAACACCAGAACTTTTAAGCTAAATATTAGGATTTTGTGCAGACATAACCTACAGAAACACTTATTTAGCTATGTTAGTCTGGTTAACCCCATCACAGTTACAAAGATTACACCCTCTCATGACACACAGCTAATATAAAGTGGGCTGCTCAATACCGCCCATAAAATATAAAGAAAGTTGAACATCATGGGAATGTGAGCTGGCCTTAATGTATAGAAGTCTAATAGATAAATCATTTTCAGTGCCCTTCTTATTCTACACATGCGCATTCGTCCTCTATTCTTTTCAACCCCATTTCCTCCCACTCCCCATACAGTCTTCTTCCGGCCATACTAAACTTCTTACCACTTGCCAAAAGTCCCAGTTTTTCCCACCTCTTTGGAATTTAGCACAAATATTATCATTTTAATTAAAAGAAGCTTTCTAGAATCTCTCAGTTCCTTTCCTCCTTGTACTCACAGCTTTTTGTGCATACCTCCATTAAAACATTTACACATTATGTGGTAACTATTGCATGCACCGTCTTCCTTACTAGTCCATAAACAACTTGAGAACAGGGATTTTGTTTCATGTTTCTTTATATCTTCAGTTCTTAGCAAAGTATTAAGAACAAAGTATGTCCTCAATAAAAGTGTTGAATGAATGCATCAACACAATACAAAGTTCAAACAGTAAATATCAAGTTACTTAGTCTAACAAATCAAAGATCTTGATTATTTACATGTAAATAATTAAATTATTAACACTAAAGAAGTCTTGATAAATTTTATTAGCTTCCAAGCTTACCTGCACGTCTTAGCTGCAGTATGTCAGGTGGCACACCTAATAGGTATGCAAAATGATCCCTGAGGTACTTAAAAACGCGGTCAACATTAAAAGGCACTATAATTTCCTGGCCCACAGGAATAAGTACCACTTTTACTGTAGATTAAAAGAGAAAAGAAAAGAAAGAATCATGGTCCAAAGCAAGGGTCAGCAACCTACAGTCCACAAGCAGATAGAAAATTATGAAACAATGTTTAATCGCATACAATGCAGTTGCTTCTGCCATATTCCCCACAGCATCTCCATAATAAGAGCTTATTTTTCATTTTCTATGAGGAGAAGTGACAAACATTCAGTTGCAATCTTTAGCTTTGAAAATCAATTCTGAATCCCAAAAATTAGCATCGATGATGAACACCTACTCCCCGCCAGCTCAGAGTTCAGATATCTCTTCTACTCCCTGGCATGAGGATCAGTGCACATTCAGGATTACCTCCTTGCTCAGACTACCATGAGAAATAGAAAATAAAACTCAACTGCTTTGAAAAATTCCCAATATCTGCTATATATTATTTGATATAGACATAAAAAGGTCTCAGAAAATTAAGCATTTTTGTGTAGTATTGGAAAGAGACCCTGAGGCCTAGAGAGTGTCCCAATGCATTGATTACATATTGATATCACACCTCACTAAATCAGTGCATATTTATGAAATTAAGAAAAACTGATAAACTTTCAAAGAAATTTTTCTTTGACCTTACAACTACAAAAGGTATCTCATACTAAGTCCACTCTTCTTCCCATAATTTACTTATGTCTATAGTGACCAAAATGCAAAACAGAAAATCAGTTTTGCAAATATCTGAAGTAACTACACACAAACCCACTTTTTACAAAACTGGACATTATGTGGCTCACTCCCCACTTTATAAATAGGAAATCAAGACATGTTGAAAATAAAGAAAAAACATCATTATAAAATGATTATCTCTTCATAAATTATAGGAAGGAAATACAATATTTAAAAATTGTTATGGGGTAAACTTTTTTCTTTTTCACCTACAGACTTAAAAATGTAATGAAGCAGATGGAAAAAATAAGATGGAATATAGAGTGCACACTGTAAGCTAAGAATATCCTGTCTATTTCTCAGTGTCTGATATGACAGTTTTCATAAGCTAAATGAGACATCAGTAATCCCAGGACAAAATTCAGCTAGGCATTGTTGATGCTAAGGTTCTTCGAACTTGTTAAAACTTTTCATGGTTCTCTGTCAACATAAAGAACACTTCCTCAGATGTTCAATTCTCAGAAGGTTGTTTTAATTCTTTTATGGATTCAAAGTTTGGTGATAAATACATTGTAAAATTCTCTTAGCAGTGACTTCCTAAGCTTTGGAAGGGAGGTGTGTTAAGGAAATTGTGAGCCTCACGACCAAGGCAACTGTTTTAAAAATCACCATGTGTTTGTTATAAGCTACAATAACAGGGAATCACAGAAATATGAAAAAATGAACCCAAAATGTACCCTGAGTAGTGAAACTGGAGAACACCACTGTCAGTTAGTGTAATGGGCTTGACGGCCTTCTTCCTTCTCACTCTTAGCTTACCGGGACACACTCACAAGGGTCAGTTGCTCCACTGGGTTCAAAAGCCCCATTTTACCGGCCAGACTAAGCTGCTGTTATTGTTATTAAGTGATGGCTCATGTTCTCACCCTCTGAATGAAAACTCTCTCAAAACATGTGAACAAAGGGGAGAAGCAATACTCAGTAAACCACGCAAGAAGAAAGGTTCTCTGCGTAACCTCCCTCTGCTTTGTTACCAACAATGTAGTGATAACTCCTCCGTGCCACCAACATTATATCTTTAAAATTAAACCATTATGAAAAACAATTATTTTTCTGAAGCTAAATATAAGGTAACACTATGCAGAAATTTGGACAATGTAAAAGCAACATGATATGTGAGCACTGGATATGAGACTAGGAAATCTGGAGTCAAGTTTCTATCCACCGCTTGCTAGGTATGTACAATGAATTCCAAACTGGCATGCAGAAAAACTACAATTATACTCAAGAATTTGTCTATCATTTTCCAAGATCCCTAAACATTTTTTAAATCTCCTTGATCTAGGAAAAACAGATAAATATTCATTTAAAATTTAAAGATGTTCATTTATTTAGGGAGAGTAGATACTGCAGAATAGAGAAGAGCTTCACACATAGTTAAAAGATTCAAGTGGTGAAGCTGGAGAAGTTTGTGGATAGGAAAAGGGAAAGTAACATCAAATATAAAGCAATCTTTAAGCAAAAACAAACAAGAAAAAGTAACCATTCTTCTGCTGAGGATAAGAAATAGCCTCCCTTCCCTAGGTAATACCTGTTGCTGAAGAAGCTATCACTGCTGTTTTCAGAGATTCCTTTACAGTCTTCATTCTATCCAGATATGCCGGATAATAACCATCTGAATGCTGTTTGGCTGACTGTGTTGCATTATCGATTTCCCTTAGGTAGCGCTCCTTATAACGTCTTGGGGAACCTGAAACTCGTTCGGATGTTGTAGCCTCTTCCATGAGTATCTGTTCTTCGTTTGATTCCAGGCTTGAAGAGCTCTGGTCACTGTCCTCCTTAGCACGTGTTTCATGGCCACCACCAGATGGTTCCAGTTCAGATTCATTGTCTTCAGTTTGATCTGACTCTGGAAGCTCTTCTGAGATAACTGGAATATTGATAGTCTCATGAACATCATCACTTTCTCCTGCTGCATTAGGAATATTCGGAGCATCGGATTCTTCTTTCTCTTCAGACATTTTCCTGAATTGAGAAAATTAATACATTTACTATACATAAAAACTTATATGCCAAATATCAAATTCATTGCTGGTACACAGTAACGTTCATAATATACTATAATGTTGCTCATTACTTTTTTAAAATGACTATCTTAGTAACTGCATCAGGTAAAACACCAGTGAATTTTTAATAAAAACACCACAGAAAGTAAAAATGTATACCAAGAAGGAGCCTCCAAGCACAATTAATTTAAAATAAATCTTCTTTGAAGAATATATTGAAAAATATTTTAAAATATATTGTCTCTTCCTTATTCAATAATCAATGTTTGTGAAAGAAAGACTTTTTGAATAACGTTTTTTCTAAACACAAAACTAACATAAAATTTATACTCTAGGACTATAATTGATTAGATGCTCCAAGAAACCTGCCAGCTCACACAGCAGCTATATCCTGGATAGTACACTCTCTTTGTAGTAGCTTTGCTCTTACAAGCCGTAGCTGAGGTCTCCAATGACCTTTACCTCCTCAAAACAAACATCAACAAACAAATGTGGGTTGCTCCTGGAGCTGACTGGGGCTTGAGATACTACAACCAGTAGCTTTGTCTTGGAAAACAGTATGACAGCATTCAAGAGCTTGGGTCATTGTAGAAGAGGGCAGCCCAGGGCCAAGCTGCAGAGGTAGGAGCTGGTTCAGAGCAGTGAAGAGCCAGTCAGCAGTGAGCCTACCTACAGAAGCTGGCAATCAGGGAGGAGGGACAGAGGAAGTGACCTTGAGGCTGATTTCTGTGGCAACCAGCAGAAGGAAGATTAAAATTTGGAACAGTAGTGAGATGGGGAAGCTGTGATTGGGGCTTCCACTTTAAGCACAAATCCTTATGGAGAAAAAAGTTAACCTTAGTCAGTGAAATTGTCTGGCTACTAGATGACAAATTTCAACAACAAAAATATAATACAGTTGTTGAATCCAATGACTATAGCATTAGAGTTAAAGAGATAGTTAGAAAACTGGAAGATAAATAGATTTTACACAGAGTAGTGCAAGGAGAAAAGGATATGAAAAATGTGAGAATTTAAGAGCCTGGAAAAGAGAAAAAGAAAGCCTAGTATATTTTTCTGCTAAGCATATATCTTGTTGTAAGCTAAGAATGGGTTTGTATTGCTAAAATAAAAAACAACAAAAAATATTCCAAGAGACTTCATGTGGCTTGTGAAGCCCTTTCCAGAAAGTTTGCCAGGCCCTGATCTAGCATGTATCAGATTGAAGTCCCAGAAGAAAATAGAGGGATGGAAAAAAGGAAATATCTTAAAAAATAATGACTGAGTGCCCTACCCGGTTTTGCTCAGTGGTTAGAGTGTTGGACTGCAAACTGAAGGGTCCCGGGTTTGATTTCAGCCAAGGGCCACATACTATGGTTGCAGGCTTGATCCCAGTCCCCAGGAGGCAGCCAACTGGTGTGTCTCGCTCATGCCCATCTTCTCCCTTCTCCTTCCTTCCCTCTCTCTCTCTCCCCCTTCCACACTCTGAAAAGCAATAGAAAAAACATCCTCAGGTGAGGATTAAATAAATAAATAAATAAATAAATAAATAAATAAATAAATAATACTGGCTGAGAATTTTTGAAAACTTATGAAATATATGGATCCACAGATCCAAGGAACACAGCATAAATATATACCTAACAGGATAAATAGAAATAATTCATAGCCATGTACATCGTAATTAAATTACAGAGTAACAAAGACAAAGAGACAGTCCAGAAAGCAAACAGTGATAAAGGACATGTCATCTACTGTTTAGAATCATATTAATTTGCTGACATTAATGAAAAGGAAAGAAAAGTAAAATGACTGCAGATTGCACCGGCCCTTTTTGGAGAGTCTGGGGTAAAGCTCTTGTTTCTATCTGGTGGGTCATCCTTCCCCTAAAATGCCTAAGATGGCATCTTCTAAATCTGCAACAGCCCCCTATTACTGAGGGCTGAAAAAGGTCACCACGGTGGCTAAACGTGTTCTAAGCGGACCCGGGCCACACGGGTGTGCCTGCGCCGCTGCCCTGAAAGCACTAGGGCTGGGAGGTGAGGCGCGAGCCCCGGTCACTGCGGCCGGGCCAGGGGAGGAGCCGGGAAAGGGTGCTCTGCGCGGCTTTTAAAGCAAAGGGGGAGCATTCCCATGGCTTTTAAGGCAAAGGGGGAGCATTCCCATGGCTTTTAAAGCAAAGGGGGAGCATTCCCATGGCTTTTAAAGCAAAGGGGGAGCATTCCCATGGCTTTTAAAGCAAAGGGGGAGCATTCCCATGGCTTTTAAAGCAAAGGGGGAGCATTCCCATGGCTTTTAAAGCAAAGGGGGAGAATTCCCGGCCGGCCGGCCAGTCAGTCCCCAGAGCCCAGACGGCACCAGCGCCCGGCACAAAGACCTCGGAGTCCAGCGCCCGCAGATCCCTGGGTCAGGGCGGGCCTAAGGGCGGGGTCAGGAGAGCGCAGCCAGAACCCGTCCTCCTACCCGACTGAGAAACTCGACCACTCTCGGGGAAGCGGTTTCTCAGGCTCCTGAAAGCGGCCGCACTCGCCGGATTCTCCGTTACTTGAAGTATCCTAGCAACGGCCCTGGCATCACCTCCCCGGCCTCGCGAGAAGGGAAGGTTCTCGCGCTCGGAAGGATAACAGCGGAGGGGAGGAGCGGAGCCTGAGGGGGCGGGGCTAGGGGCGGGGCTAGGGGCGGGGCGGGGAGAGGGGAAAGGCCAGTTGTTCCCTGCAGGTTAGATCTGAAAGCGAATCGGACTCTAACCACTCTCCCAGTTCCCTTTTACACTTGTGAAGCAGAGTCCTCCGAACCAAACACTGAAAGCAATTTACGCTTATAGATATAAGAAGCCAGGATTATAGAAAATTTAAATATGAAATGAGAATGAAGATCGTGACAAAGGAGAACTCAGATATACAACTGTAGGAGCCTGCTTGCTTTTGTTAGATTTAGAACTTGGCTTAGCTTCTGGGCAATCAAAGAGAAAAGGGAGTCAGGAGCTATTAAATAACTCCCATTTTAAGTCAGGAGAAGCAAAGCTTTTGTTAATCGCTAAATTGTAGAGAGTTTTGGTGGGGGTTTTTTGTTTTTTCTATCACCGTAAGTTCTTTAAATTGATGTTTATAAAGAACTGGGGGAAAGGATCATGTATGTTCCTAACAAACTTATTGCGGCTTCCTTAAAATAATAGCTAACATTTATTATTATTTCTAACTAAGCACTTTGCCCATATTTCTAATTTAACCCTTACAATGATTTTATTAAGGAAGAACTGTGATTCGCCCCATTTTACTAATGAGGAAACTAAGGTTTAGAGTGGGAGCCAGGATTAAACCCAGCAGTATGATTCCAGAACCTCTATTTTAAACCACTAATCTATGCTATCACGTTTAACATCCTTTCCTATTTTAAAAGGATATAAGATTAATAAAATTAAAAATTTTGTGATATATACTATTCATTCCTCCTTCATAATATTCAATGTTTTCATTCCTTTACATCATTCTACTAAAACTGTACTCTCATCTCCCAATAACTTCTTACTATTCAATGTCATTTTTTAGTCTTCATCCTATTTTAAAATATATATCTATTACTAGTACAATACAAAATGCATATTATATTCTCAGATAAAACTGGCTTTAATAATGGTTTTAAATAAAAGCAAATGCATTTAAACCACTGCATGAATCCACATATTCATGAAGAGCAGAGAAAAGGGGGGAAGAGCATTCAGATAACCACTAGGGTTAGTCTTTTATGGGTAAACCAGGTGTGATTGAAGGTGTGCAGACAAGTACTTCCAAATACTCCCCCACTCCCATCTCCAAAATCAAAGTATATCCTAAGTTTACTAGTAATTGGTAGGCTTCCCAGGTACTCCATTCTATGCAGGTTGGAAAGGTTATTAGCACATCAAAATCACACACACATACACATACACAGTAGTTATTTGGTTGTATAAAATAAATGTAAATGCAAGCTGAAAACAAACAATGGGAAAAGAGTCAATTCTGAAAGTGGAAAAGTCATTTTACATCATTTTCTATTTACTTTCCACAATAAACCTGTACATTTTCTTGGGATTTATTGTCCAAAATAACATCTTTATTTCTGATGAAACACTTACCTTCATTTATCAAAGCACTTATTATACAATAAACATTGTTTTATTGTTTGGCTTTTATTTATTCATTTTTATTTTACTTTGTTGTTGACGGAATTAGATGTCCCCCAATTCCCTCCCCCCCCAACACCTTTACATCCCTCCTCCCAGCCCCTGTGCTTTATTCTTACAAAGATGCCACCTAATGGCTTTATGAAATCAAGCATTTCAAAGTATTTTCCATTATTATTTCTGACTAAAATGTAACTTGATATAAATGAACGAATTAGAAAAAAACATTATAATAACTTAGAAAACCCAGGACTTAAAATTTTCCTTTGGAAATCATCTATATGGATTACCTTTGAATCTTAATACCTCTGTGAACTAGTTAAGAGATTAGAAATACAGATAGTACTTCCATAGTCCCATCTATACCCACCCATAAGGGACAGGTATGTTTGAAATTCAGGATTTTCCTCATTTTTGAAAGCTAATATGGGCATATGCTATATATTCTGTGACACATTCAGTGGGTCTGGAGAAATAGAATCATAAAAGTAGAATCAAATACATTAATACTTCTGTGGTAAAATACATTCATATTCACATTAAAGTGGGATAAAGACTACAAATAGCCTTATGTCAATTCTGGTCAGATTCTGCTTCTAATGAGTTGTGAAAAAAAATTGTTTTCAAACATTTTTGGAGTTTGGAATTTAGATAGGGAGTTTTGGAACTGTTTTACCCTGAGAAAAAGAATCAGCCCTCCTGTTACAGAAAAAAAGAGAGTAAAGTGAAATATTGTATCATAAAATAGTAATGTGTACCATTAGAAATGCCTAAAGGTTCACCTGAAAAACACACACCCATATTTGTGACTATGAGAAATACCAAAAAAAGAATCTCTGAAATGCTTTCATTTACAGTCACAGAAAGAAGACAATCCACCATAAATTATATTTAGCACACTGCAAAAAATTAGCTAATATAGACCTAAAAATCTCTTTTAAAAAATATATAGACATATATAGATATATATATACACATATATATGTCTTCATTGACTTCAGAGAGTGGAAGGGAGGAGAGAGATAGAAACATCAATGAGAGTTATTAATCAGCTGCCTCTTGCAGGACCCCCACTGGGGATGAGCCTGAAACCCGGGCATGTGCCCTGACCAGGAATCGAACCGAGATCTCTGGATCATAGGTCTATGCTCAACTGCTGAGCCATGCCGGCTGGGCCTAAAGATCTCTTTGAACATTATTAGCAATGCATGGCAAGATAACTTTATGAGTTCTACAGCACATTCACAAGTTTCTTTAACTTTTATTTCCTCTTTGATTCTATGTGTGATGTGCCATGTTCCCTCTCGTCTGTTTATGGAAGCATGTCTTGAAATGGCACCATCCTCAGCTCAGATCCCTTCTGTGACTCTTTTGAGCACTGCCAACCCTCGCTAGACATGTAGTATGAATAAGAAACAAACTTTGGTTGTGTGAAGACTTTGGGATTTAGGGATAGCCTATGCTAATTAACTACTTTTCTCACTTTCTTTCACTAACTAAAATTTTGGCTTATTAACTCTACATAAAGATGTTTGAATAAATTTCTCTAGTTCCCATCAATAATTCAAATCTGATATCACATTCCCACTGATTCTTGAGAATTCTATTTAAAATAAACCTAATTCATACTCCTCTAAACCAAACTCCTATCTTCTCATTTACTTTTTTTCTGAAAGAGAATTACTAATATTGTAGCATTGGCTGCAATCCCATTGAGTAGAGTTTCAAAGGAAATTCTGCTAAGATGCAAATATTCATGGTATGTTCAGTGACTTTGTACTTTACCCTAGACCCCAGAATACCCTTGCATACGAAGTTTATTTAGCTTCTGTTTCTTTATATAACTATAGAGGCTGGGAAGAAAAAGAAAAAGCTGATATTAGCCTAGATGTGAGAATGTTCTTATACAGAACATTGTTGATTTTCTCTCTTTGAAAAAGAAAACATGAGGCCTGATATAGAGAACTGGGGAAGTGCTGTAGATCAAAAGTGCTCTATAGTTGGATAACATGTTAAATAAACAATGCCTTCCTTGTAAGATCTGAATTCTTGGCTTCTGAGAATAGTAAAAATGAACTCTTAGATTTCTTGGGAGAGTTCGTGGGTAAACAGAAGAATACAGACTATCTAGAATACCATCTTGGCTGTCAGAAGGAATTAGAACTGGCCCAGTGGAAAGGCCTGTCTGAAAAGCCTGCTGAACATCAGGTGAAGAGACTTCCTTTTTTAATTTATTGGGGTAACATTGGTTAATAAAATTATATAGGTTTCAAGTGTACAATTCCATAATACATCATGTGTATACTGTTCTATGTGTTCGCCATCCAAAGTCAAATCCCTTTCTGTCCCCACTTATCCCTCCTTTCCCTACTTCTAACTCCCCTCAACCCCCTTTCCCTTATAATCATCATGCTGCTGTCTGTGTCTATAAGGGGTTTTTTTTCTTAATTCCTTCAACTTTTTCACCCAGCCCGCCCAAGTCCCCTTCCCCCCGACAGGTGTTAGTCTGTTTTCTGTATGTTTCTATTTTATTAGATTTCACAAGTGAAATCATAAAGGCAATTCAGGAATTCTTCCCACTGTAGTAAGTCCCAAAGTCAGCTTCTTAAGAATCTTGTTCTCCATTTGACAGACTGCTTTCTTTCCTTTTTATCTAGTATCCTAATCCTTGTTGTCCATGCAAATAAACCTGCTTTGCATTATAACAACAAAAACCTCAATTACCTTCTCCTCTCTTACTGCACTTTAGGATTAGTAAAGGAAATGCCACAATCAAAATAATCTTCCATCCCCAAATTCTGAGGGAAAGGTGGGGGAGGGGAATAATGGAGTGAAGACTGACCGCATATGATGGTTGCCACTAATGGCATCATATTCCTTCTATTCGGATGACAGACTACGCCAACTTCTCCTGGTATAGAAGAGACGGTGACCCTCACAGTTGATCCTTACTCAGAGTTGGGGCCACATATCCTGTTAGCCCAGGGCAGGCATGACTTACACCTGTTATCCTTGTAAAATTAATAACTTCCTTTCACTCTCAAAATCATTACAGGTTCAATGAAAAATCATACAGTTATAAAGATAAAAGTCATTTTCCCCAAAGGAAAGCATGTCCACAAATTTGAATATTCTGCATCTAGTCCACAGATAGTAGAAAGGGGGTGATTTTGCTGCCATTTTCATTTACAAAGCTCAAATTGAAAGTATCTGGAGTATGGTCATTGAATAAGACATATGAGGAACCTAAGGAGATTTGAAATGCGCCATTCTGAAAATTACTCAAATTAGTCTACACACCACTCGGCAACACTGAGTATTTTTAAGTAGAAGAACCATCTGCAATTGGTCAGAAAAACTTAATCTGGAAGTTTATAGGAAGCAATTGGAAAACATTTGAAAGAGTAAAAACAATTGAGTGTAAGGTGGTATGGGCAGTTAGAATGGCAGTTATGGTAAAAGAATGCCTTTTAGCTACCTACCAATTACCATGATGCATGTGATCCATGTGAAGGTTTTTGCACAAAGCAATATCCAGCTTACTACTTCTATTCATATTTAATTCTTTATATGTACTCTGACAGAAAATCTCAAGAAAGCAGGATCTAGGTTCTTTTGGTACAGCCCATATAGTACAGACAGGAGTAACATCTCAAGTATTCATAAGGAATAATAAAATGATTACAAGCATGAGTTCTGGAGCAAGACTGTCTAGGTTTAAAATGTAGCTCCCTATCTTACTACTTATGTGACCTTGGGTATGTTATTACTCCATCACTTTGCCTCAAATTCTCCAGGATTCCCATATTGCGCAATTGCAGGGGAGCACTACTCACATTAGATTCTGGTTTCCTTATCTGTAAAATGGAGATAATTTTCAGGATCTCACTCTTAGTTGTAGTGCAGATTTAATAAGTGAAATCAGTCAAGTACTTAGTGCCTGGCAAACCTTAATAAATATTAGCTATTGTTGTTACATTATTACTATAACTACTACTATACTACTACCAACAGTTCTAATGCAAACATCAATAAGGTCCCCTTTTATTGGCTCTGTTGGTGAAATATATAAGATGTCCAAGAATCATGGGAGAAACGGGGCTGAAAATATGACAAAGGCATATCAAGCCACCTTTCTGGTTTTTTGGTTGGTTAAAAATTATCCTGAAAGCATCTATGTAAGCATGCCTTAGGATCAATCATATATTTTGATCTCAACAAATATATCATATATTAAAGCAAATGTTTGGAAGTGAGACGGAAATTATAAATCACAAATTCTACTTCTTTTACAGAGAAGGAAATAGGCCACTCTGAAAGGTCAAGTTGCCTCCACTTAGCATGGCAAAATGCACATGCACATACACAAACACCCAAAAGTACTATCTTTGAAGGTTAAGAAATACCAAATTTAACTAAGTTTTTAGAAATGATATGGGGCTAAAAAGGTGAGGAACGCCTGAAAAGTAATTTTATTTTTGTTTAACCTTAAACTTGTCAATTGCTTCTTTCCTTGAACAGCCTTATCTTCTGTTTGAGACCCAGCTACACTCATATTGGAAACCTAGTAAAAACTACTTAGTGATTCCACTTGGAAGTTATAACCATACAACTAAGGTGTTTTGAATATAAGCCTATCCATATGCCAGATAAACTTTAGAAACTCTTAATCTCTTCTTTTACAGAAATTCTCTATCCCAATGTAGTTTGATTAAGGACCAGAAACCTAACTTCCTTAAATGAGACCCAAAAAAGTTTTCCAACTACCACAGTAAATAAGAAATCTTTCTTTCAAATACAAAATCAATTCCCTCAACTGTACAGTGAATTCTAACTTAATGGTTTTTATTTCACTTCAGTGACCTATACAATTGTTTAAGCAATAAGTTCCTTTCCAGTTTCTTCAGAATAAAAAATTAAATGTGTTGAAGATACTACTAAAAATATTTCACCTATCAAATATATGGCCTGTGCACTGAAACATATAGGAACTTTTCCAATTAACTTTCAAATCTTCCTAGAACCTCTGTATTAGAAAATCTCATCTTTGAAATAATTTGAATGAATACTTCAATAAAAACAAATTCACAAGTCCCTATTACAGTAATTACCAGTTTTAACAAGTCTCCTAAATATGATCTGCGTCATCAGTTTTCTGGAATATAAGATGTAATAATATGGAAACATTTTTGATATAAGAGAACATTTAATTACATCAGTTTCCCTTCAACACATTTGATGATTATATTGGCCATTTCCATTGGTTGGCAGGAGGCTCTTCCACTAAAGGCTCCCATGGTTTCCACTGTATCATTTTTCTCGCCAGACTTAGTTCATTTTCAGCCTGTTAATAAAATTTTTTTAAAAATCATTTGATTATACTGTTTAATAGATATTTATCACAGCTAATAACTAAAATATAACTATTATAGCTACTATTTTCATATAAATACCTAATAAGCTGTTCTACCATCAAATGTTGAATATTATTAATTAAATTATCTTAATTGTCACAGTTATGCATGAGTAAGAAAGGATAGACTTTGATTTCTTCTATTCGGTTAAAATTTGCTATTAGATTATTCAAAAGTTTAATTGGTGAGTTTTCAATCTTAATTGTCTATTTCACCATTAGGCTACAATTCTTTGAGGATCAAAAGTATGTCTCCTCATCAATGTCAATGGTTTTCAAATTTTATTTTACCATGGCCACAGTAAAAACAAAACAAAACAAAACAAAAAAACCATTTTACTAAGGGATCTACAATACACACATATAACTCAAACAAAAAAATATTACCTTTACTAGCTGTGATACACTGTATGTTCTACTGTATTTCTGAAGTGCTAGTCACAACCTACCTATCTGATTTCATGACCCATAATCACTTGAGACCAGTTTGTAGAACAGTGATCTATGGAATGTAGAATAGACTGGGTACACAAAAAAATTTACTGATTGAATTAGTTTCCTTAATTAGATTATGTTACATTTACTTTTTTCTTTCAAGCACAATTTATAACACATTTAACAAATATATTTTAGGTATCTTATTAATTTTTTTTTTTTTTTGCACATTTTTTTTTCCTTTATGACAACTCTGACCAACTTAGAAGGATTCTTTTTTAAACACTTGTCAGGAAGTCAGAGAAGGAATTCAAACACAGAATAAGTGCTTAGATTCATTCTGTCAAAGGCTATAATTCTAAAATTAAAAGGTAACCTCTCATTTATGCCAGTGGTTCAAAATAGCCAATCTATGTTTAGCAGCCAACAGTCTAAAATGTATATAAACACTGAGTCAAAGAGTAGACTAAAGGAAATCTGGACGTAGAGGTATTTACGAAGACTGAAATGAGAAAACAGTATAAACACTGATTAAAAATATCCCTAAGAGCGGCCATTTCCCGGGCCTTTTGATCTGGGTCTCTTGAACATTCATGCTTTTCTTTATGCCCCCAAAGTACTGTAGTGTGGGGAGGTGGTCTAACTCTAAACATCATTGAAGCCAGCCCTATTTCAGGGAGCTAGACCCACTTGCATGCAGCCCTTGTAGCCCACTCCCTCCCTGGTCTCTAGCTTCTAACACACTATCCTTTCCTCATTCCTCTCTTACAATGGCTCTAAAAATGGGCTGTTCAATATGGTAGCCACTATCTACATGTGACTGCAGAGTGAGCTCTTGAAAAGTAGCTAGTTCAAATTCAGATGTGCTACAAGTATAAAATACACATCAAATTTTAAAGATTTAGTATAAAAAAGAATAAAGTGTCTCAATTTTTTATACTGATGTTTCGATAATACTTTAGATATATTGGATTATATAAAACATTATTAACCTCATATTGCTCATGAAAATGTACAGAACTGCATAGCTGACTTAAAAATACTTAATGTATCCTGAGACTACAACTGCTTAATAAATTTATCAACTAAAGTCATGATCAAAGTGAAGTCAGATAGAAAAGAAAGAGGATTAGGAAGAGGACAATAATAAGTTTCCAGTAAGTTCCCATACTCTACATCTAGTAACATATGGCAAATGAATAGAATAAGCCAGGAAAAAAAGGTCTCTGAATAAATGAAACCATCTACATTCATCAAAAGCTGTCTGAATGCCCTATTCCTCTTAACAGAGCCATCTAACAATGCTTTTGAATATCATTTGTGAATATCTCCCTGATCTACAATTGTCAATATTTCTTTTTATCTGTCCTTTAATAAAAAGCAAGAAAACTTAAAAAATGATTACATTTTTGAAAAGTACCAAAAAAAGGAAAAATTAAATGAAACTGAACTGAATACTTCTCTCAGACTCACTTAAGAGGAAGACACGGGGGTACACAGAGGGAGAATTATTTGTCCAAATAAAAATTTTAAAAACCTCTACATATGGGAGATAATATTCAATTGAAGTCAAAAGACAAAGAACAGACTAAAAAAATGTTTAGGCAATATGGCAAAAGATTAAGGTATCTCTTTTATTTTAAAAAACACTCAAAGAGCCCTAGCCAGTTTGGTTTAGTGGTTAAGAGCGTCAGCCCTCAGACTGAAGGGTTGCTGGTTCAATTCTGGTCAAGGATTCATGCCTCGGTTGCAGGCTCAATCCCTGGCACTGTCGGGCTAGAGCAGGAGGTTCTCTGACATCAATATTTCTCTCTCGCCCGGCCAGGCGTGGCTCAGCGGTTGAGCGTTGACCTAGGATCCAGGCAATCGGGGTTTGATTCCCGGTCAGGGCACATGCCCGGGTTGCGGGCTCGATCAATGACTCTCATCATTGATGTTTCTATCTGTCTCTCCCTCTCCCTTCCTCTCTGAAATGAATAAAGATATATTAAAAAAAAAAAAAAAAAATTTCTCTCTCTCTCTCTCTCTCTCCCTCCCTTCCACTCTCTCTTAAAAAAAAAAAAAAATCAATGGAGAAAATATCCTCGTTTGAGGATTAACAAAAACAACAAAAAAGAAAAACAAACAAAAAAAACTCTCAAGGAAAAATATAAGATAAACACCAAAAACAAATTGTAGAATAAAAATATTAGTAATTGCAGGATGGCTCAATTGGTTGGAGCATCATCCCAATGAGCCAGGGCTGTGGATCTGATCCCTGGTCAGGGCACATACAAAAATCAACCAATGAATGCATAAATAAGTGGAACAACAAATCAATGTCTCTCTCTCTCTCTAAAAAGTCAATTAAAAAAAATTTAAAAATACTAATAATTTATAAAACACAAAATATAAGAACGTATCTTTAACATTTAATCTTACTAGTAACTGAGGGAAAAAATACACAACTTAAAAAAAAGGGGCATCATTTCACCTGATTTATTTAAAAATTGTAGCATTCTTACCAAGCCATTAAAACTTAAAAGTATTTGTATCTAAAAGATAAAATTATTCAAATAACAGTAATACTGTGTCACTAACTTGAACTAAGGTAAGGATAACAAGAACATGCCCATTATATTCAAAGAATATCAAACTCCAAACTTCTAACAGAAGCCTCATAAATTTAAGTTATAATCAATGAATTTAACTGATATACACATTAGAAGTATTTTCTATTAGATATTAGTCTTATATTTGATGAGTTGATATAAGAAACTTAAATTTCCTTTCTTTCTGGAATGTAAGTTTTGTGCCTCAATACATTATGTCTCTGAACTTTTGAAGCCAAACATCTAAATATTCAACTTTTTCTTTACCTGAAGAATCACCTCTTCTATTTGGCCACCCTGAAGCTGGTCTTCTAATTTTTTAACATCTGGTTCCTATAATTTAAGGAAAAAAGCAGAAAAATATTTAAACAAAGGAACACAGTATCTGAATGTTTCAATATCCTATATTTTAAAAACTCATATACAAAAAAAATATACTTGCTATAACAAATGTCACTAATTTTTCTCTCATCATACCCTTATTAATTTTTATCAAATATTTGGTGGAAATCCATTTCATCTATTTTATTGCTTTTCTACCTTAATATTAAAAAGTATTAAAGATGTATTGACATGCTTATCAAGAGTGAAAAAATGCCCAGCCAGGCGTGGCTCAGCGGTTGAGCGTCAACCTAGGATCCAGGTGATCAGGGTTCGATTCCCAGTCAGGGCACATGCTCGGGTTGTGGGCTCGATCAATGACTCTCTCATCATTGATGTTTCTCTTTCTCTCTCTCTCTCTCTCTCTCTCTCTCTCTCTCCCTCTCCTTTCCTCTCTCTGAAATCAATAAAGATATATTTAAAAAAAAAAAAAAGAGTAAAAAAAAATGATGCCTAATACGATCTTTCTAAAATATAGATTTTTAAATACCACTTTATTTTCTTAGTATTTTCTGTATTTCCTCTGACACCATTAGCATTAAAAATAATAGTTAATCTATAACCCAGAATTCCACTCCTAGGTATAAACTAAACAGAAATGCATAATATGTTAACCAAATGACATGTTCAAGAATGTTCAAAAAGCACAAATCACAGCCTCAAATTACAAACAATCCAAATGACCACATATAATAGAATGAATGCATAAACTACAGTATTTGAATATAATAAAATACTGTACAGCCATGAGAATGAACTATAATTATAAACAATAACATAGATAGATGATTCTCTCAAATGCAATATAAAGCAAAAGAAACCAGACACAAAAGAATACATACTGATGGTTCCATTCAAAACCAAAACAAAACAAAAATGTAGTGTCAGAGGTGAGAAGAGTAGTTATCTTTAGGAGGGTAGTAACTCAAGAGGGGCACAAGAAAGGATTTTGGTGTTCTGGAAATGTCCTCTCTTTTGAGTTGGTGTTAATATGGGTGTGATTACTTTGTGAAAATTCATCAAGCTCTATACTTATGATTTCTGCACATTTCTTTGTGCATATTAATCCTTCACTGAAAGGTCGTTTTTTAAAAAAGGAAATGCTAGTATAGTACCTAGAACATTCAATGACATATATTTACTTATTTTCTGATAGACTGAGCTTTTTGAGAGCCAAAAACCATGTCCTATACACACATATGTAAATAAACATAAATAAGATGGGGGGGGTGCCCATAAATGGAATAAAAAGAGGGGAAAAAAACAAAGATATTCTCTATAGGAATTGGCATGTTCCTGCCTCAGGGCATTTGCTGTCTCATCCAGGATATCTGCATGACTTGTTCCTTCACTTCTATCCAAGTCTTCCCTTGTATATTATCTCCTTAGGGAAGACTACTTGCATTGTGGTAAAATAAGTAATGCCCCACAAGATGTACCTGAACTAATCCATGGGACCTATGAATGTTACTCTATATGGCAAAGACTTTGCAGGTGTGATTAAGTCAAGAATCTTGAGGTGGAGAGATTATGCTAGATTATCTGAGTGGGCCCTAAATACAAATGTCATAGGAAAGAGGCAGAGGGAAATTACACATAAATGAGGAGAAAGTAATGTGACCACAGAGGCAGAGTCTGGAGTGATGCAGCCACAAGCCAAGGAATGCCAAAAGCCACCGGAATTGGAAAAGGCAAGAAACAAGTTCTACCCTAGAGCCTCCAAAAGGAGCATAATCCTGCCAACACCTTGATTTGGGCCTCTGATACTGATTTTAGACTTCTGGTTTTCAGAAATGTAAGAGAATAAATTTCTATTGTTTATAGTTATTTGTTACAGCAACCACATGAAACTAATACATATTATAATATCCCTCATTACCCTGGTAACACATCATTCTTCCTTTTTTAATTTTCCTTCACTACACTTACTATTGTCTAACATACTACCTAATGTACTTCTTTATTCACTTACTTAATTAATTTATTTATTTATTTTGCCTCCCAAC
Source organism: Miniopterus natalensis (assembly GCF_054644295.1). Lineage (NCBI taxonomy): Eukaryota > Metazoa > Chordata > Mammalia > Chiroptera > Miniopteridae > Miniopterus > Miniopterus natalensis. The sequence goes on along the minus strand of NC_142090.1, from coordinate 21,088,395 downwards.
ATTGAGAAGGCAGCAAGGATTTTTATCTGTTTGGCTCATTGCTATGTAAGCACTAGCTTTCATACCTAGAACCATACCTGGCATATAACAGGCAGTGTTTCTTGAATAAAAAGTCATTGGAAAAGAAGGGGGGGAAAAGCAGATGAACATGTTTCAGAAAGATTGTTAAATTCAGAATTAACTGAGCCATGATGCCCAAAATCAAAAACAAAACAGGGAAGCTGGTCACGAGACCCAGAAGTGTGAAGGTTAAGAGGACAAGGGATATATTCAATAATATTTTCAATTCAAGAAAAGCCTGTGTTAGAAAAACAATTCAAAATTTGTCTTACTGAAGGTAAGTCAATAATGTGACTTTTATTTACAAATGACATAATGCCACTAAGCTAAATAAGGTACTATATACTGCATGCTCACTATATGCCTGCAACTGTGTTAAGCACTTTTACATAAATTACCTCATTCGGTCCTAACAATAAGTGTTCAAGGTAGGTATCAGTACACCCAAGTTATAGGTGAGGAAATTGAGACAGAGAAAATGGACAAGGTGCCAAAAGCCATTCAGCAAATAAGTATTAGAACTGAGATGAAAACTTCGAATAGACTACAAACGAGTGCTTTACACCAATATGCTATTACTATCTCCCTAGTATAATCTGTAAAAATATTTACTTTTATTTCCATTTTAGGCTTAGTAAATAGGTACTTTACAATCACAACAATATTCACTGAGACTCTGTGTGGTTCTAAGGGGGGTTAAAAATCTGTGATAATTTAACCAAAACCAAAAATCAGCAATATAACTATTATGTAATGTAAGAGGCTATTTAAAACTATTTGTATTTAGCCTTTTGGATACAAAACATTTCTGAGGGTATGGACTGGTAGAGGAGACATAAATAAAATACGGTGTGATAGGTACAATGGAAGCAAGGAAGCTATCAATCTCTACTTAGGGATGTAAGAAAAGGTTTCACAGAGAACGTAATGGATCTTGAGGACTGAGTAAGAACTGCCAGACAAACAAGGAAAGTAAGAGCATTCCAGGAAGAGGGGGGAAAAAATACAAAAATAAAATTGCATGGAATTCACATAACTGTCAGCAGTTTGGTATTGCTGAGCATAAGGTACAAAATAGGAAATGATAAGTTTGGGAAGATAACCTACAGCCAAACCTTGGGCCCTTCCATCTATGCTAAGGACTTAATCATATAAGCTAGTGGTTCCCAAGCCGGGCTGTACATCAAAATCATGCAGATAAGATAGTAAGATAGTAGATGAGTTTTCACATAGCCAGCTCAACATAAATCAATAAACTCAGTCTTTGAGAATCACTGGACAGGAAACCATGGTACAGTTTTTAAGGAGAAAGACATCATGATTTACATATTTTAAAAAATCACTCTACTGGCAATGTGGGATATATATGGATATAAAATGATGTAGAATTGAACTACACACAGACCAATCAGTTAAAAGGCAACTGAAATAGCACAGGTCAGGGAAAAGGATTTTAGAATAAATGGAAGTAATGAGAATGACCTATTCTTCAGCTGACAGCGGCTATGAGAGAAAAGAGAAAAATAAGGGCAAAGTAAAGGAAAATATAAACATAGTTTTCTTTTTCTTTTAAGACAGGAACAGCTAAACACATTTCGAGGCTATCTGAGAAGGAAAGCAGAGTTAAAATAAAGTGGAAGACATTCACCTTATGAAAAAAAAAAGGAAATGTCTTACTCTATAATGGGAAAAAAATACATAAGCCCATTTTCCTTAAGAAAAATCAAAAGAAATGTTAATTGCCCCTTTACAGACTTTAATCTGTAAATTAATTCCAGAATTGCCAATCTAAGAGTAAAAATTCCAAATCAAAGTGCATTGTTTTGTTGTACACCTAAGGAAAAAATAAAAATCCTTTACATTAGAATACTTATTGCACAAATGTCAATACTTTTGGAGTTTATGAACTCGATTTTGTATAATTACAAAAGTCCATGAAGTAAGTGCTACTGCGGAAATTTGACAATAGGACAATAAAGTTTGGTATAAAAGAATCAACAGAAACCCACAGCCTAGAGCCTTTGATTTAGAAGCTGAAACATGCTTATATTAGTCTGCTTGGGCTCCCTAACAAAATACCATGGATTGGGTGGCCTAAGCAACAGAAATTTATTTTCTCACAGTTCTGGAGACTGAAAGTCCAAGATCAAGGTCCGGCAGGGTAGGTTTCTTGTGAAAGCTATCCTTCTAGCTTGCAGACAGCCACCTTCTCAAGGCGTCCTCACATGGCATAGAGAGCATAAGCTCTCTGGTGTCTCTTCATGTAAGGACACTAATTCTCCTGGATCAGGGTACCTCATTAACCTTATTACTTCCATAGAGGTTCCAGCCACAGGAACCTGACAGGGCTTCAACATATAAATTCTGGGGACACAAACAGTCAGTCCTTAACAATGCTCAATAAAATTTTGTAGTTAAGTGACTAATTTGTCCGCTTCTTTCTGCAATACAGCACTTTTTAAAACTTACTTCTGACAGTTTTCTTTAAACACAACACCCTTTTTTGTTTTGTTTTCATTTTTTATTCTGAAACTAGAAAAAAGGGATGAAGATTGATGTATCTATAGATAAAAAATAAAAGATGAATGAAGGACTGGACAGGAAAGAGAGGTAAAAGAAACAGCGACAATGTTAACTTAAGGAATAGACTTGATCTTATTCCTTTACTCCAATATTTAATAGGGCCTGGCATATAGGAAGCACTCAGTAAACAGGTGTTTGATGAATGAAATGGAGAAAGGATGGAAGAAAAGTATGAAAGGAAAAAGAATAGGAAGAGGAAAGTGTATAGAATATGCAAAAAATGAGCAACTGAAATTTTTTTGTTAAATGTTGCATTGGATACCATAAATCCCAGGAAATTAAGTCAGCTACTTACCGCTTTAACCATATCCAGCTTTTCATTTGTAATCTGTTCTGTATATTTTCTATATGCTGCATTTTTAGGGATTTGCTCAAGAACATCAAGAATTTTTGTATATAATATTCTCAGCCTCTGAAAAGACAAATCATACAAATTGCCATTTTCAAATACCACCAAAGATTAAATGAAACACTTTAAAAAGTCTTACAGGCTTTAAAAAAAAGACTCACAACTGTTTTTAAAAAGCATTTAACTCTACCTGTAATTTCATGTCCATGCCCTATCTCTTTTACAATTTAGGAAAAATAAACTTTTCCTTATTACTTCTTTAAATTTGATTTGAAATTTGCTTTAATTGTATAAAATAAATAGGCATACACATACACACACACACACAAACACATGCACGAATAAACAAACAAAACTTGAGGACATCTAAGAATCATTTTACTTAAAAAGTAGTCGCATATTTAGACATTATTTATATATTTGGATACAATATTCCATAATGGAGGGTATTTTACTATACTAATATGGAGTTTGTCATGAAAAATATAGATAGATGATGATAGATAGATAGATGATAGATAGATATAGATAGATATAGTCTGAATTGTGTGGGGTTTTCTCAGCCACATTTCTTCTTAATTTCAGCAAAGGGTATGACAACAGAAAGGCCTTTAAAGAGACCTGTGTTTTAAAATGGGGATATTATTAGCTGCTTCATAGGGTGTTGTATAACTTGTAACAGTATCTGGAACATACATATTAGGTTTCAATAAATGTTAGCATCATTATTCTATACAGGAAGGAGTAGTCACTTCAGCAGATATCAGAGAAGGGGTATACAGAAAAGGCAGCATTGGCAATAGACCTGGAAGGGTGGTAGGACTTGGAGAATTAAACATTTTGGAAAAGGCAATTTTACACACAGAATACATATATAGGATTGAATGGCAGAAAATACAGGGAACATAAAGTAATCAGTATGAAGTTCTATTTTCCTTGAACTGTGTTGTACAATACAGTAGCCACTTGCCAAATATGGTAACTGAGCACCTGAAACATGGCTAGTCAGAACAGAGATGTGCTAGAAGTGTAAATACATACTGGATTTTGAATATTTAGTATGAAAAAAACTGTAAAATATCAATTTTTATATTAATTATATATTGTAATAATATGTTGGATATGTTAGGTAAAACAAAACATTATTAACTTTACCTTTGTCTTCTTTTTTTCTTTACTTTTAGAGGGAGAGGAAATGGGAAAGGGAGGGGGAGAGGGAGAGAGAGAAGAGGGGGGAAGGGGGGAGGGAGGGAAACATCAACCAGCTGCTTCCTGCATGCACCCCAACCAGGAATCAAACCTTCAACCCAGGCATGTGCCCTGAACCGGAATTGAACCCGTGACCCTTTGGTGCATAGGACAATGCCCAACCAACTGAGCCACACCAACCAGGGCAACTTTACATTTTTCTTATTAAAAAAAGTGACTCCTAGAAAATTACAAACATGGCTTCCATTTATGACTTGTATTATTTTTATTACATAGCACATGGATAGAATATAGGACACATATGAAGTACTTAGAAGATAAGGTTGGATAAGAAGTGAATTACATTATAAGTGGTGTGGCATGCCAAGTTAATGCTTTTGTGGGCTTTATTCTGTGGGCAATAAAAAGATTTAGGAATAGTGTATGATTAAATCTGTGCTTCTAGAAAACTGACCTGGCAGTACTGAGTTAAAAGGATTAGATGGAGAAACAGGCAGAAAGGCCAGTAACAAGGTTGCTGCAGTTCTTAAGAGCAAGGAACTAAACTGGTAATAGAAGTAGGGAAAGGAAAGAGGTCAGACAGGAGAGGTGTTAAAAAAATAAACAGAACTCATCACTGGAATGAACATGAAGATGCAAGAGTAAGAGGAGTATCAACTATGATGTCCAAATTCCCAGTCTGGGGAGTAAGAATACTGATAACTCTCAAGAAAATTAAGAGTTCATAGTGGATGAAACAGATTTAGAAACAGAAAACCATGAGTTCAGTTTTTGACAGTAATGAGTCTAAGGTCATTATGAACTCATGAGTGCATGACTTTCACTCAACAAACATTTACTGAGCACGCACCATGTGCTAGTCACAGTTCTAGCAGTGAACGAAATAATAAAAAATTGCTGCCTTCATGAAAACCTACATTCTAAATTTTTTTTTAAATATATCTTTATTTCAGAGAGAGGAAAGGAGAGGGAGAGAGAGATAGAAACATCACTGAAGAGAGTCATTGACCGGCTGCCTCCTGCACGCCCCTGACTGGGGATCGGGCCCACAACCTGGGCATGTGCCCTACTGGGAATCCAATGCCGAATGCCTGGATCCTAGGTTGAAGCTCAACCGCTGAGCCACGCCCGGCCGAGCTACATTCTAAATAGATACAGACAAGATAAATCAGTGGAATAAAGTCTGTTGACCAGTGATCTAGAAGGCCATAGTAAGGACTCTTATTTAGAATGAAAAGCCACAGGAGGCTTTTGAGGAAAGGAGTGATGTGACAACTTACATTCTTGCAGGTTGACTCTAGTTTGATTAAAAAATGACCAAACTGAAGCAGTGACAAACAGGGAGAAGCAAATGCAATTATGCTCAGCAGTGGTGATGGTGGCTGAGGACAGGGTAGTAGCAGAGGAGGTGGTGAGTAGTCAAAATAGGGATATATTTTGAAGGCAAAACCCAGAAGATTTACTGAAGTACCAAATATGGGGTGTGAGAGAAAATAAAAATTAAAGATGATCAAGATTTTGACCTAAGTGATTGGAAGAACGGAACGGCCATTCTCTGATATGAGTAAGCCTAAGAAAGGAACAGGTTTTAAGGAGATCAGGAACCCAATTTTAGACATGTTAAGTTTGGGTTGCCTGCCTGACATCCCAGTGGAGATGTCCATTAAGCAATTAAATATGCAAGACTCGCACAAAGGGAGAGGTCAGTGCTTGATATAAAAATTTGAGTTATCAGTGTATATGGTGGTACTTAAAACAACTACACTATGTCCAGACACCAAGAGAGAGCAAGTATAAGTAGAGAAAAGGTCCAAAAACTAAGTCTGAGAACTCCAAAATTTAGAAGTGGGAATATGAGGAATAACCAGAAAGGGAGAAGGCAAAAAGAGCAGGGATTAAAAAAAACCGGAGGTGTCCTGAAGCGAAGTAGAGAAAGTGCTTGATGGAACTGTGCTACATGTGTCAAGTGCTGCTACTGGGTCAATAAAAATGAGAAATGTGAGATGACCATTGGAGACAGCAGCACTGATGTCATGGTGACCTTGAAAAGTGCAGTTTGGCCAAGCCTGACTGGAGTATGTTCAAAGGGGAATGAGAGAAATTGGCCAGTATGGACATTTTAACAATGTTAATTCTTCCTATCCATGAATACAGTATATGCTTCCACTTATTTGTATCTTCAATTTCCTTCCTCAGTGTCTTATAATTTTCCAAGTTCAGGTCTTTTACCTCCTTGGTTAAATTTATGATGGCTGCCAGAGGGGAGGAGTTTGGGGGACTGGGTGGAAAAGGTGAAGGGAATGAGAAGTACAGATGGATAGTTACAAAATAGTCACAGGGATGTCACGTACAGCATAGGGAATATAGTCAACAATGTTATAATAATCAGGTATGGTGACAGGTGGGTACTGGAAATATCAGGAGAAACACTTTGCAAAGTATATGACTGTCTAACCACTATGCAGTACACCTGAAACGAAGACAAAATAATACTGAATGTAAACTGTAATTGGAAAAAGAAAAAAAAAATTTTAAATAAATCAAAAAAGAAACTGGAGACGAGTACAGATAAGGAGTTATCTATAAAGGGAAGGAGGAAAATGGTGTGGTAATTGGAGGGAGGAAAAGGATCGCAGATTTGGGGGTTGGGCGTTCGATGGAATCATGTCTGAATACTGAAGGGAAAGACCTACTAGAAGGGAAAACTGATGACAAAGGGGGTAACTGCTAGAGCCCAATCTTCGGCAAGCCTAGACAGAAGTAGTGAGGCAGGGAAAAGGAGAAAAATGGCGATATCGACTTGGAAGCAGACTAACAAAAGTACGAGTGAAGCAACAAATGCCACAAAAAAACACTCAACAATTAAAGTGGCTGAAGAAAGAGGTGATGACAAGACAAAACAAAACAAAGTGGCACGGGATCAACGCAGTGGACACCGCCCTCGTCTCAGAGCTCAGGGTGAGCAGTGACTGCGGGCAGGGGGCGCCCGCGCCCTCCACCTCTCCGCGGGCGAGGCCGCCGGGGTTCGTCTCCTCGCGGGCTCGGAACAAAGGAACGGAAGAGGGACCCACCTCGTGCGGACTGTCACACACAGCCAACCCCACGAGGCCAGTAGTCTGTTCAAAAACAAAACACAATTCATGCTGTTTAAAATTCGGCGCGTCCACCACGCTAAGAAAAGGCAAAACCACCAACCCCGGGCTGAAACTGGCCTACACCCAGCTACCGCTCTCTCAACGCCACTAGTCCGGAGCTGTTTTCCGCCCCCGAGGGCAGAGCAGAGCGAGGCCGCAAGGCGCCGCCATGCCCGCGCCGCCACCCGAGGGACGAGGGGCTGTCGGGCTGACTGCCCCCCAGTCTTTGAAATTCCATCAGTGACCTCCACCCGCCTCACCTTCTTCAGCAAGCCCGCCATGACTGCGCCGGGCAGCGGAGGACGCGCAGCCCTCTGGGAAGGTCTTTCAGACCCGCTCAATCCACCACCGAGGCCGCCTCCCCGTCACCTTGGAAACAGCGAGGCTCCTCCCCCTCAGGATCGCGGCCCGGGCAAAGGCTCTGCCCCGCCCGCTCCAGAAGGAAAACTGACGCACGCGCAGGGAGCCCACCAGCGTCTCATCCGGGCACTCGGGGAGCGGGTTTTGTGTCGGGCGCCGCGCCGGGGTTTCCGTCCCCTGCGCCGCCGGCGGGTTGCTCAGAGAGTCGTTCTGGGGAGCTTCACTCTGCCTGACCTTTGGCGGATTCCTTGACGTCCCTCCCACGGTGTAGTGAGTGAAGTGAGGGCGGCCGTGGAGCTGTCGGCGCAGGAATCTCAGCTGCAAAGGTGAACCGTGCAGATACGCAGCGCTCTCCGTGCTTTAACCACGCCCCGCGCGGGGGGCAGCTGCCGCGCCCTTCAAGCCCCTCCTCCTCCGTCGCGCTCACTGCGGCGCTGTCCCGGGTGCGGCGCCACCGGGGCGCTCTGCCCACTGACCTCCGCACGCATCCACTGCGCACGTCCTCGCTGCTGGGGTATCATTTGTAGGACAGGATCTCATCCTGGAACTCAGCGAACACGGCATGTCAGTGTTCCGAAGGGGTGTGCACAGGGAGCAGGGAGAGGGAACGAACAATCAACAACTGTGGGTGCCTTGAGTTAAAGAAGGCATTTACTAAAAAGCTAATGAGAGAAAAGCACAAGAGAGAACACGTGTACAAATATGTATATATATTCTGAATAGCAAAAGTCACTTAAATAGTAAAACATCCTATAAAATAGAAGATATTTGCAACCACCTATAATCACCAAAAGATAAGCAGTACCTAGAATATATAATGAACTTCTGTAAATCAGAAGGAAAATAACTAATAACCTGGACAGATCTCCCTGCTTCCATTCCTGCCGTCCTGTCTGGAATATATTAAACCAGTTAATATGTGTAAAGTGCCTGGCTCAGTGCATGGAACAAAGCACCGCACACAGGACTGCTATTAATTTTTCATTTTGGTATTATTATTCTCAACCTAGTAGCTAGAAAAAATTCTTTTAGAAAGTACTTTGCTTAAAATTCCTGATTTTTCATCTGAAGTGTAAAAGCCGAAGTCTTTACACTGCCTATGATGTTCTCATGAGATTGCCCCTTCTGCCCCTCCCTCTGGACCTAACCTCCTGTTCCCCTTCCCCTGCTCAGGTAGCTGCTCTTCTAACCCATTTCTTGAAAAACCCTTCCACCAGTTGGGCACATGCCTGGCTCTCTCACTTCTTTCAAGTATTTCTGCAAAATATTAGCTTCTCAATGTGGCCTGCCCTGGCCCTGAGATTTCAAATTGCAAGTTACCACCAACGCACTCCTTACCTTCTCTGCTTCACTTTAAAAAAGAAAAAAAAAATTGTATTGATTCTTGGAGAGAGAGGAAGGGAGAAAAAGAGAGAAACACTGATGAGAGAGGGAAACATTGATCAGCTGCCTCCTGCATGCCCCCCACCAGGTATTGAGCCCCCAACCCAGGCATGTGCCCTGACTGGGAATCAAACCAGCAACCTTCTGGTACATGGGACAACACCAAACCAACTGAGCCACACGAGCCAGGCCTCTGCTTCAGTTTTCTTCATCTCTGATCACCTTTTAATGTGTTATCTAATTATCTTTCATTGTTTTTTTTGTATCATTCTTTCTAGAATATAAGCCATACGTGAATGGAAATTATGTCCTACCATATCTCAGGTGCCTAAAATAGGTACATAATAGGCACTTAATACATATGTTTTTAGTGAATATGATTTTTTTAAAGAAAGGGAAAAGAAATTATATGCAATAGACAAAAATGGAAAAACAAACACTCCATTAACTCAAGTTCCCTAGTAATTAAGTAAATGAAACTTAATTATAATTTTACTGCCATCTTGTGGACAAAAATTAAGGACTGATACTATCAAGTGTTAGCAAGGATGTGGAGGAACAGAAACAAATACTGCTGGCGGGAGTGAATTGGTATAATCACTTTGGGGAATAATTTTACAAATGTTAGTTGAAGATATGTAAAACCTGTAACTGAGCGTTATCGGTTGAATTATGTCCCCTCTCAAATTCATATGTTGAAGTCCTAACCCTCACTGCCTCAAAATGTGACTTTATATGGAAATAGGATCATTGCAGATGTAATTCACTGAGGTGAGGTCATTAGAGTAGGTCTTGTCCAATATGACTGATGTCCTTATAAAAGGGAAAATTTGGACACAGAGACATGCACACAGGGAGAATGCCGTACAAAGATGAAAGCAGAGATCAGGATGAAGCCAAGGAACACCAAAGATTGCCAGAAAACCACTATAAATTAAGGGAGAGGCACGGAACAGATTCTCTCAGCCTTTAAAAGAAACCAGCTCTGCTGACACCTTAATCTCAAACTTCTAGCCTTCGACAGGTGAGCTAATACTTTTATGCTATTTAAGCCGCTTGGTTTGTGGTATTTTGTTACAACAACCCTATAAACTGGGTAACATTAATTTGTTCATATGTTCCTCTCTTCCATTTAGGATAGCTGTCCCTAGAAACATTAGCCATGGGATACAATCTTTCCAGAACATATTACCCAAGAATTAGACTTTACTATAACACAATAATTTCCACCTTATAGTATTTAAATCATCCACAATAACAGTTCTGGAGAGAGGACATATATTTACACTGTGCATGTACTAATGGCATTTTAAAGATATGCATGTGCATTGATATATATATAACATACATAAATGTAAAGAAACTATGGAATTAGAACAAACCATCCGATATACTATTTGCTCCTACAAAGGTGTCATACGGATTTGGGCACACTAGATTAGATACAGGAAACCACATTAGGATTGGGAGGAAATATCCTATTTTTTAAACTAGATGGTGAAATCATCACTGAAATTTAGATGAATGGAAGTTTATGAGGTCACAGTCCTTGTTCCCTGTCCCTCCAGATTCTAAGAATTTTCATCATTGTTGGGGAGTGTTCTAGAATGAGAATCATGTGATCATAAAAGATGCACATGTTTTCATTTGGTGTAACTTTGAGCTCAGGCTTTTGCTGCACTATATTTGCTAAACACCACACAGCTAACAGACCTAGCTGACCCTGGCTAAGGTACTGCATAGCTAACCAGTTATATGTGGTAGGAAAATGTATTTCCTGAGCCAATTCCTTTGCAGAGGTGTGGGGCTTTGTATGAAGGGGCCTAGATAGTGGTGTCCTATGGCTGATGACAGCAGAATTAGCTACAAAGGGAAATCAAACTTGACATCTGTGATATCAAAAGGGGACTTGGGAATGTCTTAACGTGAGTAGCAGGGGCATCAAATGCACCGTATTTTCAGCTGGAAGAAAGTTCCCAGAGGGGTAAATGTTTAAATTGTCAGGAAGGAGGTAGGTGTTGGAAAGTTCTATAAATAAGGTTAGCAGGCCAGCTGATTTAGAGCTACAATCTGGATCTCATCTTTTATACAATTTGCTCTGCAGGACTTCTAGCCTATCCAATTAAAAAGGGCTTGTTTCTCCAAAATTAAGTAACTGGAAGAGTTAGGACCCCTTACATTGCTTTTTAGTGGCACAAGGCTCTTTTGTGAAGGGCTGGATCTTACCAAAGTTAGGTAGTTAAAATGTTTCCCTGGATTGTATGGCTCTGGAGCTATGCCAAGGGAGCCTTGACCTGAGGGAGGCATGAGACCAAATGGCTGAAAAGGAAGAAAGCATTTCAATGTTCAGGGCATGAGGGACTCATTCCTGAAAATCTAGTGGGGATGAGTACTGCCTTGGCCACTTTCCCCTTAGTTTTCATGATTAGGAAGCAGAGGTGAAAATAATCTCCATTCAGAGAGTATTCTTTTCTCTCCCAAACTTGGCAACAAAGAAAATCATTTTGCTCAAGTTAGTTCTTAGAACAGATGACATATTAAAATTGTAATAGTTTGGGTATCTGTTGTGCCTCCATTCCTATCAGGTGTGTGTGTTTCTGATGTGGTGGGTTTTAGAACCTCATTTTAAATTGGGCTATAACTCAGTTTGTTTAAAAAGGTGAAAACTATTTTATGAGACTAAAATAAATATTTATTTACATAAATGGTAATAATACACTAATAAAATGGTAATAAAATGATTATTTTAAAAATTAATACCATAACAGAATTTAGAAATAGATAAAATTAGGTATAAGAAAAACTTTAAAATGCTGAAAAGATATCATAAACGTTGATGTTGTATTTTAACTAGTTTCATCCAATGTTAAAAGATAAATTAAGTAACATAAAATAAGCAAGATAAAATGGAGGTGGCAGACAATAGCTAAAGGAGAGATGGGACTTCAGAAATTGGAGATGAAGCATATAATCATTTTTAAAAACTGGATAAACAGCAGAAAAACTAGAATAATCATTAAGTAAGCAAATGTATATTGATTGCTTACTTTGCGTCAGAAACTGCAATAGGTACTAGGATTCTGTCAGTGAACCAGATCGACAGGTCTCAGTCATTAAGGAGCTTCATTGTAGTGGCTGGACATACAGTAAACAAATAAACTAATTAATAAATAAAATTACCAAATGTGATTATTTTCAAAAAAGAATGAGTCTGTGCTATGATAGTTAAGAGTGCAGGAAAACATTCCTGAGAAGGTGACATTGATTCTGAGACATGAAGGAAGAGAAGGATCCAGTCATATAAAACTAGCTAGAGAGTGTTCCAGGCAGAGGGAACAGTAGGGGCAAAAGTGTGAGAGGGAACGTTCTGTGACAGGAGTGTGGCTGAGGTAGAGGTGAATCGGAGGGCGGCAGGGAGCGAGTGGAAAAAAATCATGCAATGGGAATGATTTGAATACAATCTGATAGACGCTTTTAAAAGACTACTCCAGTCGTCATTGGGAGAATGGATTGCAGCAGAGAAAGAATAGAAAAAATGGTTTGAAAATCACTGCAGTAATCTGAGCCAAAAAGATAATTGCTTGAATTAAATTGTCAGCAGGGGAAGTGGGCACATTCATCATGTAATTTGAAAATCAAATCAACAAGATCTACAGCTAGATTTGAAGTGAGAGGCGAAGGAAAGGATAGAATTAAAGAATGGCTCCTAGGTCTCTGGCTTTAGTGGCAAGGCAGGTAAAAAACTCATTCAGAAGAATTTAAAAATATGCGTTTCAAAAGTTCAAAGTAAACAAATAAATATTAACCAAATTATAGACTAGAGAAATAAAATAGCAAATGCAAAAGGTGAGCTTAAAAATAAAAAAGAATACCAGAAGTCAGGGAGTCCAATATTTAACATCCTCACAAAAAGTGAATCGAAGGTCTTTGGGCTAAAGCAGGTATCAGTCCCCAGCAGATATCCCACCATGATCTTCCCAAAGATAGGGTTCACTATATTAAGATGCATGGGAACCTAAGGTCTGGGTAATTTCAGGATTAAAAACCAGAGAGGGCCTGCGTGATAATTATAAAACAAAAGGCTGCTAGGTTGTTTCAGTGACTTTTCCCTCCTAGCCTCGAACTGGGTGAAGGCCACTTATACAGAAGATACTTCCAGAGGAAAGCAAACTGGGGGAAAGTCATGTTTTACAGGAAGCACTGAGGAAGACTCTCAGAGAAAAATAAGAGAGTAATGAAAGAATAAGTTTGAAGAGTTGCTTATACTCAGGGCTGAAAGAAAGGGAAATGGGCATGAACAACTACAGTAATGACATAGAGAAAGAAAAAGTGGCAGGGGCCTCCAAATTTCTGATTAACATTACAGAAGTTATTATGAAAGTATCACAGTGAAATTTTAAAAGTGTGTTTTAGTTTATAAATTTCAGACCTTCCTTTAAATATTCTGTTAGGGTCCTGCATATAAATTGATATGCTTTTAAAAACTGAGAAAACCTTAATCATGGAAACATTTAATCTAAATTTTATGGTCAACATAACTTTAACTCCCAAGAGCTCCTTTACCTGCAATATATAATATTATACAATATATAATATGCAATATATAATGTAGTAGAAAATAGTCTCAGGGATCTTATACATTCAGGCAGTTTTCCCTTTCTCTGTTACAATGTAATTCTATAATATAGAGGTGTTATAAAGTATCCCAGATTGCCTCTATTTTCCATGGAAAGCCAGATAAGATGATTTCATAAGACCTGCAGTCAGTTCACCAGGAAGTGGTGATAAAAGGATAGATGTTAATGGTAATCTTGGCAAACTTATCCCATTAAGGGGATGAAGAACTTTATTTCTTTTAGATGTTCTAGCAAATTCATTTGGTAAGAAACATAATAAACACTACAAGATAAAGGAGTTTGTCTAGAATGTCTCATATACATGTGCCCAATGGGGGAGGGGGGGAGGGAATCCAGTCCATGAATGAATGGCTAGTACTAAAAAAGAGCCAACCTGCCATTTAAAAAATTATTACTAACAACAATAAATAGCAGCATGTGGAGACCTTGATTATGTGGCCTTATATGACATTAAAATGCTATTGAATATAGTTTTAATAGTTGAAGGATGTATTCGACTTACTTAAAGAACAGTAAAAGAAGGAAAGGGGGGGGGGTGTCAGTACGTCCCCATCAGCACCTGGAGCAAGGAGGGTAATTGGGGAAAAGGAACATGCTGAAGAAAGGTGGATAAAGTTAAAAATCCAGCTGAACAAGAAGTAGAACCAGCTCAGAGCCAGTAAACAAGATGCAGTAGGGAAGCTAAATGGAATTCACATAATATCCTAAAAGCATAGTGTAGCTGTGATGGTTGTAGGGGACATGGTGAGAGACTCTGAGGAAACTGAGAGGCAAGCACATTAAATATAATTCGTTTTTCTGGTACATTACAAGAAAGAAGATGCAGAAAAGAACTAGACTGTGATGGAAATGCTTTATTGTAAGTTAGACAATTAAAAATTAGAAGTAAATAATAATTGCTAATATGTTTTTGTCTAAGAAAACTGCATTATGATGGGGTATTATTAAATCATTGTGAACAAAACTGAAAACCCCAACTAATGCCATAGTTCTTAAATGATGGGCAGTAGCACTTTTCTTTTTTTCTTTTTTTTTAATTTAATTTAACTTTAATGTTGAAAGTATTACAGATGTCTCTTTTTTCCTCCCATTGACCTCCTCCACCCTGCTCCTACCCACACCCAGGCCTTCACTGCACTATTGTCTGTGTCCATGGGTTATGCATATATGCATACAAGTTCTTTGGTTAATCATCTCTTCCTGCCCCACACCCAGTCCCCCTTCCCTCTGAGATTCTTCTGTCTGTCCCATGTTTCCATGTCTCTGGATCTGTTTTGTTCATTAGATTCCACATGTAAGTGAGATCATATGATACTTGTCTTTCTCTGACTGGATTATTTCAATTAGCATAATACTCTCCAGGTCCCTCCATGCTGTCTCAAAGAGTAAAAGATCCTTCTTTTTTTACAGCTGCATAGTATTCCATGGGGTAAATGTACCACAGCTTTTTTACCCACTCATCTACTGATGGGCACTTGGGCTGTTTCCAGATCTTAGCTATTGTAAATTGCCCTGCTATGAACATAGGGGTGCATATAGTCTTTCTGGTTGGTGTTTTGGGCTCCTTAGGATATATTCCTAGAAGTGGGATCACTGGATCAAATGGCAATTCCATTTTTAAAATGCCATAATCTTTTCCATAGTGGTTGCACCAGTCTTCCTTCCCACCAGCAGTGTGCTAGGATTCCCTTTTCTCCATATCTTTGCCAACACTTATCATTTGTTGATTTGTTGATGGTAGCCATTCTGACAGGTGTGAGGTGATGCCTCATGGTCTTTTAATTTGCATCTCTCTGATGATTAGCGACATTGAGCATTTTTTCATATATCTCTTGGCCATCTGTATGTCCTCTTTGGAGAAGTGTCTATTTAGGTCCTTTGCCCATTTTTTAAGTGGATTGTTTGTCTTCCTTTTGTTTAATTGTATGAATATTTTATATATTTCAGAAATTAACCCCTTATCGGACGTATCATTGGCAAATACGTTCTCCCATACAGTGGGCTCCCTTTTCATTTTGTTGATGGTTTCTTTTGCTGTGTAGAAGCCTTTTATTTTGATTAAGTCCCATTTTTTTATTTTTTCTGTTTCCCTTACCCTAGTAGATGTATCAGCAAACATATTGCTTTGAGGGATGTCTGAGATTTTGCTGCCTATGGTTTCTTGTAGATTTTTATGGTTTCACAACTTACATTTAAGTCTTTTATCCATTTTGAGTTCATTCTTGTGTATGGTGTGAGTTGGTGGTCTAGTTTCATTTTTTTGCATGTACTTGTCCAATTTTCCCAGCACCATTTATTAAAGAGACTGTCTTTACTCCATTGTATGCTCTTGCCTCCTTTGTCAAATATTAATTGAGCATAATGACTTGGGTTGATTTCTGGGGTCTATATTCTGTTCCATTGTTCTATATGCCTGTTCTTGTGCCAGTACCAGGCTGATTTGATTACAATGGCTTTGTAGTATAACTTGATATCCATTATTGTGATCCCTTCTACTTTGTTTCTCTTTCTCAAGATTGCTGCAGCTATTCGTGGTCTTTTTTGGTTCCATATAATTTTTGGAGTATTTGTTCTAGATCTGTGAAATGCGCTGTTGGTATTTTAATAGGGATTGTATTGAATCTATAGATTGCTTTGGGTAGTATGGACAATTTAAAGATGCTTATTCTTCCAATTCATAAACATGGTATATTCTCCCATTTGTTTGTATCTTCCTCTGTTTCTTTTTTCAATGTCCTGTAGTTTTCCAAATATAGGTCTTCTACCTCCTTAGTTAAGTTTATTCCAGGGTATCTTATTTTTTGTTTTTGCTGCAATGGTAAATAGGATTTTTAAAATTTTTTTTTTTAGTTTTCTGAGAGTTCATTATTGGTGTATAAAAATGCCATTGATTTTTGGATGTTAATTTTGAGTCCTGCTACTTTGCTGAATTCATTTATTAAATCTAGCTGTTTTTTGGTAGAGTCTTTAGGGTTTTCCATGTATAATATCATCTATGTGAATAATGACAGTTTCACTTCCTCCTTTCCAATTTGAATGCCTTTTATTTTTTCTTGTTGTTTGATTGCTGTGGCTAAGACTTCCAGTACTATGTTGAATAAGAGTGGTGAAAGCAGACATCCCTGTCTTGTTCCTCTTCTTAAAGGAAACACTTTTAATTTTTGCCCATTGAGTATGATGTTGGCTGTAGATTTGTCATATGTGGCATTTATTATGTTGAGGTATGATTTCTCTATTCTCACTTTAATGAGATTTTTTATCAAAAATGGGCATTGCATTTTTTTCAAATGCTTTTTCTGTATCTACTGATATGATCATGTGATTTTTGTCTTTCAATTTGTTTATGTGATGTCTCACATTTATTGATTTGTGAATATTGTACCAGCCTTGCATCCCTGGGATAAATCCTACTTGGTCATGGTGAATAATCTTTTTTAATACATTGCTGGATCCAACTTGCTAATATTTTGTTGAGGATTTTTGCATCTATGTTTGTCAGGGATATTAGCCTATAATTTTCTTTCCTTGCAGTGTCTTTATCCGGTTTTGGAATTAGGATAATGCTGGCCTCATAAAAAGACCTTGGAAGTACTCCCTCCTTTTGCATTTTTTGTAATAGTTTGAAGAGGATAGGTGTTAGTTCATCTTTGAATGTTTGGTAAAACACCACTGTGAATCTGTCTGACCCAGTACTTTTGTTTGCTGGGAATTTTTTAAATTACTGCTTCAATTTCAGTAGTTGTTATTGGTCTATTTCAATTTTCTGATTCTTTCTGATTCAGTTTTGGAAGATTGTTTCTAGGAACTTATCCAATTACGGTATATGCCAATTGTTGGCATATAGTTTGTTTGTAATATTTTCTTACAATCCTTTGTATTTCTGTGGTGTCAGTTGTTACTTCACTTCTTTCATTTGTGATTTTATTTATTTGAGTCCTCTCTCTTTTTTTCTTAAAATGTCTGGTGAGTGGGTCATCAATCTTGTTTATCTTTTCAAAGAACCAGCTCTTGGTTTCATTGATCTTTTGTATTGTTTTTTAGTTTTTCAGTCTCTATGCCATTTATTTCCTCTGATCTTTTTTATTTCCTTCCTTCTACGTATTCTGTGCTTTTCTTGTTGTTCTCTTTCTAATTCTTTAAGTTGTAGGGTTAGATAGTTTATTAGAGATTTTTCTTGTTTCTTGAGGTAGGCCTGTGGTGCTATGAACTTCCCTCTCAGGACGGCTTTCACTGTGTCCCATAGATTTTGGGTTGTTGCGTGTTCATTTTCATTTGTTTCCAGGAAGTTTTTGATTTCTTTTTTGATCTCTTTAGTAACCCATTCATTGTTTAAAAACATGCTATTTAGCCTCCATGTGTTTGAATGTTTTTGAGTGTTCTTATTGTAGTTGATTTCTAGTTTCATGCCATCATGATCTGAGAAGATGTTTGATATGATTTTAATTTTCTTGAACTTGTAGAGACTTGTCTTGTGTCCTAACATGTGGTCTATCTTTGAGAATGTTTCATGTGCACTTGAAAAGAATGTATATTCTGCAGCTTTGAGGTGAAATATTCTGTAAATATCTATTAAACCCATCTGATCTAGTGTGTCATTTAGGGTTGCTGTTTCCTTCTTGATTTTTTGTCCGGATGATCTATCCAGTGAAGTCTGTTGGGTGTTAAAGTCCCCTACTATGACTGTATTGCTGTTGGTCTCTCCCTTAAAGTCCTCCAAGAGATTTTTTTTACATATTTAGGTGCTCCTATATTGGATGCATATGTGTTTACCAGGCTTATATCCTCTTTTTGGATTGATTTCTTTGGTATTATGTAGTGACCTTCTTTGTCTCTTATTATGGCCTTTGCTTTGAAGCCTATTTTGTAAGATACAAGTATTGCTATCCCTGCTTTTTTTTTTTTTTTCCCCCATTTGCATGGAAAATTTTTTTCCATCCCTTCACTTTCATCCTGTGTGAGTCTTTGTTCTGTGGTGAGTCTCTTGTAGACAACGTATATATTGTTCAAATCTCATTTTACCTCCACTAACCACATCTTTGATAATGTCCCATTTTCTTATCCATTCAGGGTAGCACTTTTCTTGAGACTACCTCAGTTCCCTAACATTCCTTGATTGTCCCTTCCACAAAGAGCTCTAAAGGCTGCTGCTGGAACAGTCCTCATGTCAGCAGTCATGTGATGCTTCTTTGAATGGCCTCTTCTTTATTTCTGTGATATTCTTGGCATGAGCAAGGAAAGCCAAATATAGTAAGAAACTGGCTTCCAATGTCCTTGCTTACTCCAGCAGTTATGCCTGCTCACCTCTTCCTGTAAGCTTGAACCCCGCTGACCCTGACATATTATGGCTTGAGTGGATTGACCCTAAACAGTCCTTTGGTAAACAGTTATTAGTTGCAAGTGACACACTGCAAGGAAGATACCGAGAAATTTTTCTTTCCCTATTCCTAATTTTGAAGAGTCAAGTAGGCTTATATATCTTTGCTTCTGTGGCCTATCAATTTCTCATTCTCACTGAAATAGATATGTGTCCCCAAAAATGTATACATACACTTTGAATAATTATAAAGGCAGTGTTTATTAAAATACATTTCATTTTCAAAATTGAGCTATCAACTGTTAAAGTGTGTATACATTTTTTGGGACACCCTGTATATTCCTCCTTCTGATACATATACCTACTGTATAGCCTTTTCTTCAACATTGTTATGAACTCTCAGCAGGATTATAGCTCCATAATTTACCAGCTTTCTCATTTGAGCAGGTCCTTCAGATTCTCTGGATCTTAGCCAACATCTCCATCTGTACAACTCACAATGATTGGACTAGGTGATCATTTCCTGACAAGCGGTTCAAGAACCCCTAGCTGTGTAAGACTTTGTTCCAGGGCATTCAGGTCAATACAGGTTGTAATGATAATTGTTTTTATTTAGATTTTTAAGTAAGAAATAAAAATTGTTTTAAATTTCCCATTAAAACAAAAATATCCAACAGCCTCCAGATGCACAGCAGGTATAATATGTACTGTGGTCAGTGGAGGAAAAATGAGATTGGAATCAGTTCATCACAGCTGTACAAAAGTTTTCACTATTATTCAGTGTTAAGTTGTATGTAATTTTGGTCAAGATACAATCAAGATGGAGAACACTTCCCTTACCATAAGGATCTCTCATGTTGACTTTTTATAACTACTCCTACTTCCCTCTCATTCACTTCCCTGTTACCCCCTGGCAACTACTAATGTGTTCTCCATTTCAATGTTCTATAAACTCCTTTCATTCAGCAAAGTTTCTAGAGAGTTATGCAGATTGTTGGATGTATCCATGCTTTATTCCTATTTATTGCTATTATTCCATGGTTTGGATATACCACAGTTTGTTTAACCAACCACCCATCAAAGGACACCTGGGTTGTTTTCAGTTTTTGGGCATTACAGACAAAGCAGCTATGAGCATTCATGTTCAGATTTTTTAGTGAACATAAGTTTTCATTTCTCTGGTATAAATATCTAGGAGTGCAATTGGTAGGTCATGTGGTAGTTTCATGTTTAAGTTCTAAAGAAACTATTAAAATGCTTTCCTGAGAGGCTGGATCATTTTACATTCCTACCAGCAATGCATGAATGATAGAGTTTTCCATATCTGCCAGCATTTGGTGTTCTCACTAATTTTTTATTTTTTGTTTTTGTCATTCTGACAGGTAAGTAGCTATGTTGTTTTGTGATTGTAATTTGCATTTCCCTAATGGATTATTGATGTTGAACATCTTTTCATGTGTTTATTTAACAATCTTATATGCTTTTCTCACCAAAAAGGAACAAAAAAGGTAACTATATAAAGTGGTGGGTGATAGATATGTTAATTAACTTGATGGTGGTAATCATTTTACAATATATCAAATTATCATATTGTATACTTTAAATATAAACAGTCTTGCCAATTATATCTCAATAAAACAAGCAAACAAAAAAAGCATCACCAGAACACCCCTGACTTTAGCTCACTCACTCTCCATTTCTCTGATTTCCTTTGTATTCTACATAGTTCCTCACAGCTTAGAAATAGTTTAATTTCTACTTCCTCATTGCTGATTTGGAGATTGGAAAACATGATTTTTCCTTCTTGTACCTTCCCACAGCAGTTTCACAGAGCTAGTCATAAAGTAAGTATATCTAACAAATATACCCCAATCAATAGTTTGTTAAAGCATTGAGGGAATCATCAGAAATTATAAGTGATGAAAGAAACTTGGATTTGAGAACCATAAAACTCTTTTCGTTTTATTTTATCATCAATATTTTGTTTTTAACTTCAGTATTTCAGACTTAAAGATCACTAGAAGAAAGATTCAAGAAGGCACTGGGGAAGTGTTCAGGAGATTGTGCGTAGCTATTCTCTGTCCTTCACATGCCTATTTTTATCTTTAGACCTATTGGCCTGAGGTTATACTATTTAATTTTTTTAAGTAACCTCTACTTACTCTAGCAACTCATTCTCACAGTTATGCAGTTAATTCATTAACCCACTATACTTTATTCAAAAAAATCTTATATCAATATTTTTTCTTGAAGAATCAATACATTTCTTATCCAGTGACAGACAGTTCATAACATGCTTAAAGTACTTTCAGTCTCATTTTCCTCCACAGTATCCTTTTGATTTATTTTAATTTTTTGTTTCAGTTTTGAAGAGTTTATTGGATACATACTACTCGGTTGACTTTCAGCTCCCTTGGACTCTTTGTAAGACACGCAAAGGAGAAAAATATGGAGAGAAAGGTAAGAATCCACCATAAATATGTCAAATCAATCCTTTTTCTTAACTAGTTAGGCCTATTTATACTTAGTGATATGACAGATATTCAGGTTTTTGTAGTTTTAAAAACATCTTTTACTACACACTCTGTCTTACTATTTATGTAGTTCTTTCGATATTTAGGAAGCCTTTTATTTTTAGTTTAGTGGTTAACTTTATATTCATAATGTTACACAACTCTCTTAGTTTCCTACTAGGAAAATTGATAAAATTATCATGTTCCTTCTTCCTCCCCACTTCCTCTGCATTTCCTCCCTCTCCAGCTTTTAGTAAAAGAAGATTGCCTTTCTTAGTGTTTTCTGTCCTTGAGTACCTTCTAGGAAGTTACCTTGAAAATGTTATGTCAGATGGCTTTTCCCCCCTAATTATTATTTTTATTTTATTTTTACCCTGGTAACACATAATTTTCTTTCTTTGTATTTAAAATCCAGTAATGTTACTAGGTTATGTTTCTCTATTGACTGTTTAGCTTATTTTTTCCTGGTACATAGTGTGTCCTATAGGTATTTAGCTTTGAATCTTCTATTATTTCAGAAAATTTTAAAAAATTTATGTCTTTCAATGCTTGCTTCTATTTTTTAGCTTCCTTCTTTAGGGTCTCCAGCTATCCATTTGTTGGAACCTATTTGACTGTTTTATAAACAGATAAAGATACATAGACATATAGGTATATATTCTACTATTCTTTTTAATGCTTTCTTTATTTTCATTCCATTTTATTTGCCTTTCTCATTTTTATTCGTGTTTTTTACTATATCCTCTTAGGGTCTGTTCTCTCTTGAGAAGTCTTTAAAATTTGATCTTCATTTCTGCAACAGCTTTTTTATTTCTCTTCTGCTTCTTTCCTGAATTCTGAAAGCTTTTATTTCATCTCTATTCTACTTCCATCTTTTCATTAAATGCTTCCATTTCTACTATGTAGTCTTTCTTCATAAATGAACTTGTGTTGTTGTTATTTTACTTAATGACAAAATATAATGACTATAATTTTCATCTGCTCAATGGCAACATTTTCCAGATGACTGTAATTTATCTGCTCTAAATGTTCACTGTTCTTTTCTTTCATTCTACTTTTATATAGGGTGTCCTAAAAAAATGCATACACATTTTAACAAACAATGTCTGTAAATTCTATTACATTTTGAAAATGAAATGTATTTTAATAAACACTGCATTTATAATTATTGAATGTGTGTATATAGTTTTTGGACACCCTATGTTTATGCTATAAGAATTCCATGTTTATTAATCATTTTTAAATACCTTGAATTTTTCTGAGCCAAATATGACCAGTAGATAACAGCCTGTTTCCTACAGCTACCACTCATCTATGTGATTCTTTGTGCAGCTTCCTTCCTCTGTTTTCCTAAACAACCAGATCCAAGAGAGTTTGTGCCACCACCTTGTCCTGTTTAGTTTCTGCACAGATTGCGCCAATCAAGGGCAATAGCTTTTGCTATAGAACTCACTCTAAACATGAGTTCTTCATGTTTAGAAAGTGTACAGGGTGGGGCAAAAGTAGGTGTATATGGAAAATAATACAATAATTAATAAATAATAATGCAGGAACGAACTCTGTGTTTCTTGTACTCACAACTGTAGGCCTACCTTTGCTCCACCTTGTGTATCAGCTTGTATTGTAAAAATCCGCTGCCCCGGCCTTCTCATCACTCTGTCCTTCTCTTTACACCTTCCTGCAGATATGTCTGATCTTTGTGCCCTTACATTTTTTATAAGGAGTCTACAGATTATGTTAGTCTAGTTGTGCTGAAAACGGAGCTTATGGTTTTTGTTTGTTTTTTTGCCGTTCTCCATGTCTCTTTTGCACATTTTCCAGAAAGAGAATAAGAAAGACATGAACTGAAATACCATGTTCAAACCACAACACTTTCTATTATTTATTTTGGTTATGAAAGCTATTCTTTCATTAATATTTCATAAGATTGTAGTTGTAAAACTGGCTATTGCATAACTAGCTTATTTATTTATTTATTTATTTATTATTTATTATTTGTTTTTGTTTAAAATATTACAGATGTCTCTTTTCCTCTCCAATGACCTATTCCATCCCTTCCCAACCCCCTCCCCAGTCCGTCTCCCCACCATTGTCCATGTCCTTGGGTTGTGCATATATGCATATAAATTCTTTGGTTACTCTCTCCCCCTCTGCCTGGCTTATTTCACTTAGCATAATTTTCTCCAGGTCCGTCTATACTGCCCCAAAGGGTATGAGATTCTTCTTCTTTACAGCTGCGTAGTATTCCATGGTGTGAATGTCCCACAGCTTTTTTATCCACTCATCTACTGATGGGCACTTGGGCTGTTTCCAGATCTTAGCTATTGTAGACTGTGCTGCTATGAACATAGGGGTGCGTATATTCTTTCTGATTAATGTTTCAGGATTCTTAGGATATATTCCTAGAAGTGGAATCACTGGGTCAAAAGGCAGCTTCATTTTTAATTGTTTGAGGAGCCTCCATACTATTTTCCATAGTGGTTACAACAGTCTGCATTCCCCTCAGCAGTGTATTAGGGTTCTCCTTTCTCCACATCCTTAACTAGCTCATTTAATTCAACAACTGAAATCATTGTCCGTTTCATATTATTGACTATTATGCCAGATCTTTAAATGTTTATGTGATTGATATATTGAAAAATGTAAGGCTTTAATATATCCTTGATAAACTCCATTGTTGAATTTTTTAGCATATTGACATAATTCTGTATTTTGTTAAAATATTAGCTCTTGTGTTCTGTTATTTGTGGGGATTTTTTCTCATCATTATTTTGATACTAAGAACTGTCACTCTTCTAGAACTACATTAAATATTTCTATAAATGGCCATGTTTCCCTTTTCTTAACAACTATCAGAAAACTTAAGACCGAATTTTTGGCTCACAATGCTATGCACTCTGCTCTTTTATTCAGATCTGTTTAAATTTATGCAATTTAGTCCTATTTTATCATCATACAGCACCTTTAATTCTTTCTGCAATAGTTCTATCCTTCCCAAGTTTTGAAAACCCTAAAATTTGATGCTCATAGAAATTGATTAAAAATGTTAATGTGTTGAACTTCTTGAACAATACAGAGTGAAATTGACATTAACCCTTTTTTAAAACTTTCTTTGCCTGTGGTTATTCAGCCTTAAGCCCATAAATGGTTCTTTATCCATGTTTTGTTTTGTTTTGTTTTGTTTTGTTTTGTTTTTTATCTCATCCCCAAGGTTGCTAGGAGAGTTTCTATCAAAGGCACTGTAGAAATCATGGTCTCTACTTACTAGACTACTGTTCCTTGTGGGGAAAAAAACAAAATACCCAGGATAGTGCCTTGCACATGGAAATTACTTTTAAAATACTGAATAAATAAGATCTATGAGTAGTAAAATAAGGTTCAAATAATAAAAGTTATTCACAACCCTGTTCATAAACTACCTGCTTATGTTGCACCAGTTGAAAATAAAGCATGACATCCTTTACCCATCCAAAGCCTCCTTCATTCTATCTTGCTCAAATGCTACCAGCAGTCTTTCTGTGATTAGAAATGCATCGTACAAACGGGAAGCCTTGCCTTGGCCTAGACACTATTTGCAATTCACCTAAACTGTGAACATATTTTTCTTTCCTCCTTCTACTTCTCTTTCTGGACCTTTAAAAAGTTCTCTCTATATTTTTAGTACTTGCTTGTTTATTCATTCATTTATTCATTCATTTGTGCAAGCTCGGTTAATTTGAGGCTTTAGCTTTCCTAACACTATTATCACTAGCTTTCATATTTATTCATATTATAGGGACCTTTGCCATCTTTTGTATATGCCTTTCTAATATCTGAGCTTATGAAATCACATGTGAACCACAGTGATTGCATTCATTGAGTCACCCTTTTCTTTCTCAGTGAAACCTATTTATGCATAGTTAGAATTTTATGTCCTTTAGCCTACCCTCTCCCTCTCATAGATATTCAGGCATCTGAATCATTGCCATCTGTAAGCTTTGTGAGGTCTTCTATCTTCTATTTTCTGTCTGAAATACCCAGTTTTGTTATTCTTAATTAATATAAATCTATGATACAATTATATTCATTATATTTGATATGCAAAGGTAAAATTAAGCAACAGTATTAATAGTAAATGTTACCCAGTATATAAAAATGTTGGTCATATTTATTTTGTCAATTATATTTAAATACATTGATGTCATAGTAACAACATGTTATCCCATGATAATTTCAAAGTTTAATTGGGGAAAATCTTAGATAAAAAATTCTTCTTAGGATTGAAGAATAAGTATCATAAATTTATTTTTAAATGAATATCTATTGTTAAATTTCTATATTGGTATATACTCACGGCAGAAGTTATATTAGTTACATTTCTTCTCTGAGTTCCTTTTTATTGTCACTTCACTTCTATGCAAAATAAAATTCTATAATATTCTCATAAGTATCCTGAAATTGCCTTTCTGTTTTTTCCCCTTCTATTTAATCCCTGCCTGACTTTAATCTCTGGGCCTAATGGGTAATCGTAGCCAAAATGAAAGTTAAAAATTAACTCAGAATTAGTTTGCATCCCACGTGGTACCAAGGGAATTGCAAATCTGTAATTGACTGGCTCAGCTCCTGGGAGCTAATTATGGCAAATCACACTAATTAAATTATTCACGAAGCCTTAATAAAAACAAATCTATTATGTTATAGAATGCACTTGGAATTTGCCTTCAGACTCCTAGCTTGTTTCTCTGTATATTATGAAATTCCTATTTAGACATTTAGTTTAAGTGAGAGCATATGGTAAAACAGCAAGTTTTTCTGTTTCGGTCCCCAGGCCTTCAATTCAATTCACTTTTATTGAATGCCTGCATTGTGCAAATCCCACAGGTTACACCTCATGTTCTCAAAGGTGACAAATGAAAATTTGATGTAAAAAATGTACATTAATAATTACAATGCAAGGCAAACAGAAAATATATACTTGGAAAATAAAGGAGAAAAATAAATGGGCTCTGACAAGAGAAGGAAGGTTTAAGCAGGGTGTTAAAGGAGCAGAAGGACTTTAAAAGACAGAAATGAGGGTCACAAGGAAGACATTTTAGACAGGAGACCGATGAACAAAACACAGAGGGAGGAAATGTGCACAGCCGGTTCAGAAAGCAAACAAGTTAAGCTAATATAGTGAAACCAAAACCCAGTTTCAGCTGCCTGTCACAATAAAAGCCAAACTCATAAGATAGGTGCTGGTGCAAAGGAAAGTGGTTTATTCAAGTGCTGGCATCTCGAGAAAATAGGGGGACTCCTGTCCTCAGAAACCCACCTTAACATTTCTGATCAAGTCAGTGATTCTTATAGGGAATTGGTGGAAATTCAGGAGGGGTGGAAATTCCCAGGGGGAGTGTGGATGTGCAGTTTTCTTGAGAAAAGGAAGTGGGAGTGAGGGGAGAGGTAGAAGGTGAATCACTGCAGCTCCTGCTCAGGCTCACTCCCTTGGTTCTGATGTTATCTCTCAGTTTGAGTCAAACAGCCATGTGTGGTTTTACTATGAGCACCTGCAGTTTTATTGCCAGTGTCAGCATTCCTTACTCTCAGAGCAGGCTGATCAACTGTAACGAGAACTTGGCCAGAGATGAAAGCACAAGATTGATTTACATACTTTAAGAAAACATAGGGTTGATTATAAACTTTGAGAAACACCAAATACATAATTTTGATTACTAGATTGGTAATATTAAATCAATGTTAAATCAGGGTTACAGTAACTGGTAAAGTCTTGAGGTACCTGGCAATCCCCAATTCTCTAATGCAGTGCTTAATACATTTTTGGTTTGGCTACTGGTTGAGTTGCTTGAATCACTGAGCAGAGCAGACATCACAATCAAGCTTGGCCTGGCACAGGGGCACCTCTGAGCTTGCTTCTACTTTGGACCATTTGAACAGGGGCTGCTTTGTAGTGGGAAGACACTGCACAGCATGTCTCACTTCAGTGTGGAAGGGGGGGAACAGCGATTTTACATGTAAACACACAAACACACACACCTGGGAGGCCTCTAAAATATGGTCAAGCCTGGCTGGGTTCAAATTCTAGCTCTGTCTCTCACAAACTTTGTGACTTTGGGCAATTTACTTAACCCTATAATCTCACTTCCTCCTGGAAGAAAGGCCATGATAACATCACATCTACTTTGCAGAAATGTTGTAAGGATTAAATGTGAATTAATGCATGCATATACATGACCAGGACTGCATTATACGGCATCTTTGTGCAGTTAGAAAATTTTGGTCCTTTCCAAGCCCTTCACTAGAGCACTTGTGTAAGTGAGTAGAGATGAAGATGAATTTCTGTCTCCTGGCCCCTTCACCCAAGCATCCTTGTTTAGGGCACAACCTATACAACTGTACACAAAAGCCCTAGGAAAGAGCTTAGCATAATGTGTGATTATAACAGAACTCAATAAACATTGGCCATAATTATAATTATTCGGCAACAGACCACTTCAAACCACAGTGTTGAGGCTTAATCGGAGACATCTGATTAAGTTTGTTATGAAGAGGGAAGGATGGATTCACAATGCACATCTAAGTCTTAGAACAGAGTTCAAAATACAGAATTGGAAAGCAGCCCAATGGCCCTGTGTGACTCTCCTCCCACTAGGTGGTGCTGTCTTTCATGTAGGCACAGCTTCAGCTTGTTTTAGTAGAACTGACCTCCATTTAGAAATGGTTTTTACTTCCTAGTAACACAGTCAATAGCCAGGTGGTGTCCATAACCCAGGGGCTTTCTTCAGCTCCCTGTGGGAGAGGAGGTAGGTGTTATTTCCTTCTCAGAGCATGAGTATTGTACGGTATATTTAAACACTGCCCCAAGAAATGATTCTCACTAGAAACTCCATTAACTTCCTAACACTTTGAATTCAAAACTGGAATATCATCAATAATTAATTTACCAAATAACAGCATCATTTTATTGTTTGACCATTTTTGGTGTTGCTACTGTCTGAGTGTGGAGGCAGGACATGATATTTCAACTATGTACTTCTGAAAAGTTATTTTCCAGATACCTCGTCTTCATGCCAAAAGAACAGGATTTAGTCCAACTTAAGTCCTAAGGCTATATTTTCATTATTTCTGATTCTAAAGAACTTGTGAGCTTTGCTACATGCAGGATAGGTTTCTGAGAAGTCTTTTAATTAAACTTGTATACATCAAATTATGAGGATAACTTGCTACGTAGGAAATTATATAATAAATTTCCTTGTAAAATGAAAATTTTATTTTGTTGCTACTTAAGCCCAGTTGTGTATATACTACGTATATTTGCAGATTTTCTCCCTTTCTGTCACTCTTTGAGGAGAAAATATGAGATCTCAAGGATAATTTTTTTTAAAGATTTCTGCAAGCCATTTAAAACAATATAAATGAACTTTAAGGTCAAGCAAATGGACTGGTCAACACACTGTAAAGAGTTTTTTGACTGCCCCAGCCACGCATTCTGGGCAGTGCTGGGACAGAAACTGTGCTGCTGCTCCACGCCCATTTGTAGACAGAATACCTATTAATTTGGAACAAAACCTACATCTCAGTTTTAATGGTAAAACAGCTGCAAAATGAGAAGAGAGAGGAGAAATTTAAATTGGATCATGACATTTCCTGCCTGAAATGCTCCCGTGGCTTCCTCTTGCCTCCTGCAGTGGTTCTCAGAGCAAAACACTTGAGGGACAAGACTATTCCACAGTCTCTGAAGATTATGTGTTCTTAGAAAAAAGCATGTGTGAGCATGAGAGGTGGGGTCACATTAGAACACCCAAAGGGAGCATGTATTCAGAATGTTCAGACTATACTCAGGGTCTTTAGAGATTCTAAGGTAGAGATACCACTGAGCCTAGGTCACCCCAGGGATAAAGCTGTTTCTCACCTCCACTGTCCTAGAGGAAGAAATAAAACAAAACCCTGACTTCCCTAGTTCAGTGCATAATGTCCTCCATATTCTGGCTCCTGCTTAATTCTCCTGCTCATTTATGGGGGCTCCCCAACACATTCTGTGACCAGCTATAGTAAGTATTCATAATTCCCCCATACGTGCTGTTTGCCCCCATACCTGTGTGCATTTCCTCTGCCTGGAATGCCTGTTCCTTTTTAGATTATCCAAAAAAAGTCCTGTTCATCGTCCCCAGTTCATGCTTCTCTCTCCTGTGTGGCACACTCTTTGTCACACTCTCTGGAAGCTAAGTATTACCTGGTTTTGGTCATTTCTTTATCTCCTCCTTTGAGAATAAGAACTGCCTTGTTTAATATTATCATTGTACATGGCACAAAGTAGCTAATAAATCCATGCCTGGCTAATAATTTAATACAGTTCTATTCAAAGGGGAATATAGCTAATTTAGGTTAGTAAGAAATAAGTTAGGACTGTGAAAAAAAACACTGGTGTGAATCTTATTTAAGAATTAATCTGTTAGCCTCTTTTAAAAATCTAAGATATAAGGCAAAGAGATGGAAAGCATCAGAAATAGAAATATTTTAGCAGAATCTGAAACTTTAAAAGTAAGGAATGTTAGGTCATAAAACATAAAATGATAGCATTCTGTAGATTCTTAAAATTGAAAGATAAATCAGAGCTCATCTAATTCCAGGCCTAATTTCAATATTTCAGCAGAGAAACAGAGGATCCAGAGAGGTAAGAGACTGTTTCTCAGTACTTTCTGTTGATCTTATGTCATATCAGGAGATATCACAGGAAAGTAAGCAGCCCTAAGGAGAAGCTGGAATTGAGAACCAGGGAGTAAAGGAAAATTCTAAGTTCCCAAAGTCCTCTCTGACTGTGGTTATCATGCGACAGTCCTGCCCTCCCCCTCAGCCACTTGCTGTGGTTGTGTGTGTAATGATAGTCTAAGAAATTGTGATAGAACAATTTTAAATTCTACTTAAGTTTCTGTTATATGATATTCTTTTTATTCTAATACAGTTGTTAGTATAAATGTTACAATAACTGATTTTTACAAATTATAAAATAAGGCAAATAAAATGAGCTAAGAGAGACTTCAAAGAGAAAAGGCATAGGAAAAGAAAGTAACATTTCTAGACTTAGGGAAGTTGTATGTGGGTTTTACAATCCCCTAAACACAAGAACATTGTCTCTCTCTCTTCCTGATACTGAGAAGCAGGACAGATGGGGAGCAAGATGGCAAATCACTGAAAGGAAGCCTGGCAGTTAGCGAGATGATTCTGGAATAGAAAACAAACCTAACTGTTGCTAAATTCAATGGTTAGTTCTCAGGCCTCATTTCACTTGAGCTAGCAGCAGAATTTGATACAGTTGATCACTCCTTTCTACTGCAAATAGTTTTCTCCCCTTTGTTTCATTGTTTTGATTAATCCCAGCGCTCATCCCTTGAATGTCTTTATTTTTGTGTTTCCACATCCTTGTTGAATAAGCTCATCTGGCCTCATGGCTTTAACTATCACTAATTTATTTCTCCAGGTCAGACCCCCCCCCTAACTTGGACTTACATTTGTCTGCCTACTTACCCTTTCCTCTTGGACCTTAATAGATGTGTCAAGCTTTACATGATCCAAGCTGATCTCCTGTTCCTCCCCTCGAAGCTGCTTCTCTGGATCCCTTTTCGTCTTAGTTAATGGCAACTCCATCATTCAGAATGTTTGGCCTCCATCCTGGCCTCCCGTCTCACAAACACAACGTCCAACCTGAGACAAATACTGTAAATTGTACCGTCAAACAGAGAAAAATCCCTGCAGGTTAGGTGGTGATATGTTGTATTCATTGCTGCATCCTGAGTAGCCAGACAGTATCTAAGAATGAATACATATTTAAAAATATTCTTTTCTTTAAAATCAAGAGTTAGAAAAATCAGAGTGCAAAGTTAACAACTGAGAATGAAAGAAATTGATTTTTGTATGACTGTGAAATTTTTATTTTAGATCACTCTATACATAGATATATGGTTCCTAAACTTTGACAACATGTTAGAATCACCTGCAGAGCTTTCAGTATCCTGATGGCCAAGAATTAGAGTATCTGGGGAGAGGCTCAGGCATCAGCAGAGTCTACAGCTCTCCAGGTGATTCCAATGAGAGCCAAGCCTGAGAACCACTGCTCTTTAGAAATTATACCTAGTGTTTATGTTTACACTATGATTTGTTCTAAGTGTTTAATAGTAGAAGCTCTATTTCCTCCCTAACAAGCCAGTATAATATTCCTCATAAGGTTACCAGCCACTCATCATGCTAGCACTGTGTACAGAAAGTAAAGAATGCAAGAAAATCAACCTAAAATCATTAGAACAAATAAAAGTTTTGAAAAGGCAGCTGAATCAAAATAAATATACAAGAGAGTTAGCTTTCAATGTGCCAGAAGTAACCAATTAAAATATACTGAGGAAAAACAATTCTATTCACAAAGAAATAAAAATTACAAAATACTGAGGAATAAATATTCAAGACAAATAAAAAAATTATGAAACTATATAAATTCAAAGAAGAGTTTTTAATAAATTGAGACATACCATAATCCCGGGTGTGGAGACTGAATATTTAGACATGTCAGTTCTCCCCTAAGGAATCTAGTCTTAGTATAGTCCCAATCATAATTCTATATCTGAAAGAGACAATGTGTGAAATTAAAATATTTTTAAAAGAAAAATTATGAGGGAGGACTTGCCCTCCCAAATACCACATCCTTCTGTGAAGCTGCAATAATTAAAATAGTATGGTATTAGTGAAGGCACAGATGGACATATGGATGTGCGAGCACTTCCTTGACTGCATTTTTTAGTTGTGGGATTTAATTATCTGAACAAAGAACTCTTTGAATTGTGTACCACTTCCCCCTCTTAGAAATTCACTTTTACAGGTTAAACCTTCTGAAAAATAAATGGTTTAACCTTGTTAAATGGTTACAGAAACAAACTTATTCACACAGGAAAGGGAACTTCTCCCTATTCCCTAAATCCGATCTTAGGAAGCACCGGGATAGAGGCCCCAGACTGATGCATCACTCACAGAGCCATAGTGAGATAACTGTTAGCAACGATGGTCGTGCTTATTTTCTCCATAGAGTTACCTCCAATGTAGCTTGTTATTTGCGTTCACTTCCCTCCAGGATAGGAACCTGTGAGGTCGTTGGTGCTTAGAGCAATACCTGGCGTGATATTGTCTAATATCACATTGGTAGAATCTCATATTAATCTACCTCTGTGGGTCCTACCACTCCTGACTTTGTAAAGTGCTCTATATCCAGTGACTGGGTTCACTATTGTATCCCACTCAGGGCCCCCGTGAAAGTATTCACTTACCCTATGGGCCAGAGCTGCAGGACTGGATAATTGATTACCCAGACATACCAAGCTGCATAAAAACACCTTCACAAAACCTCAAAACTCAACTTGCATTTAGTACTTTTAATATTACAGCATGCATGAAGGAAATGTGAAACTTTGCCTTATTTGTATGGTAATTACATAGTAGATCCAAACCAAGCCACGGCTAAGCCAAATATTCAGTAGGAAGACCATTCTGGGAAATCTGAGTGTTTTGTCCTGGTACTGACACCATTTACTAGAGGCAAATCTAAGTCCAGCAGAAACAGAAACTAGAAGAAAATCACATTTTTCTAGTTTCCTGAAAGAACGACTAAGCTTACCTTTTATACTGAAATTCTTTTAACATACACAAAATGATGGGCCAAATTTGAAATGTAAAAAGTAATCTGAATGCAAGGGGGGCAAGAGCAGGATCTTTTAATGGTAGAAAAGGTGGATTTACATTGAAAAATTTAAATTTTAGTGCAGTAAGTTTCTTTGTCAGATTCATATAATTTTTATGTAGCAATGTTAAAATGCTCTTTTTCAAAATTAAATATTGATGGAATGTCATGCATTAGCAGCTTCAAAAAATTGAAACGTAACAGGTGCACATGAAAAGATCAATTCTTTTTAGAAAAAAAATCAGATTATAATACTGAATTTTAAATACTTCAGATTTTACTTTGGATGCTAATATATAGTTCTGCCATGCAGTCTTGATTATAATTATGTTTAGTTTATATTAAATAAGTTATTAAAAATAGTTAAAGTCTCCTTGCCTTAGCACTGTCAATTTGGGATATCTGACTGGTCAGAATTACAAAAGACTGGAAGAAAAAGGCTCTCAATGTACTTGGCTGACCCATTAATGTAAAAACATTTTCTTTTTAAAACTCGTGTGTATATGTGAGTGTGTGTGTGTGTGTGTGTTCTGTGACTCTCTCTTCCAAAGCCTGCTTCTGTCTTACCTGTCTTACCAAAATGGTAAGCTTCTTAAGGACTAGAACTGCACACCCCACCCACCTTGGCATGCATCCCCTGAAGTGGCCTGGCACCACATTCTGCATACACTAACAGGTCTGCATGCATAGAATGGGCAACCAGATGGGACAGTTAATTTAGTGTCAATTGTGTGCCCCAGAAGTATGATACTATTAGTAAGTCCTGTGTCTGTATAGTGGTTATTTTTTCAAAGAACTTCCATAATTATGCTTATTTTGTTCTGATAACAATGTGAAATAAAGAGAGCAGCAGTATTACATAAGTAGAAACCAAGGCACAGATGTGTAAATGATTTGCTTCAATTCACAAAGACGTGGACAGATCTGAGACTAAAGTACAGATTCTCTGCCTTCTTTTAATCCAGGGTTCTTTCTCTTAGAGGCACTTGAAATATCTCTCACAGCAGTGAACATTAAGAGCTTTGTTCTAAAAAATAGAAAGATAAACATTTCCTAAAATTCACTATGACTCAAGTTTTAATTGAGTTAACCTTTAGTTCACCTTTAGTTGAACTATATAGGAAACAACTGCTAACCCATATGAACCAGTGTCTAGCAAAATATTTAGCACGTGTTTGATGCGTGCTTCCTACATGGGCAGTGCTTTATCAGACACTGGTGGTAAAGTAGTAAATGTAGGTGCCAGCACAGAAGCCTCCAGCGCACGCTCATCGCTGGGTTAGTGTGTAACCCACAGCACTACCTTATCAGAAGCTGCCCTCTCACTTCCTTTGTGCTGTGCATGGAAACAGATGGCCTGAGTGAGGTCCACAGTGCAGGTTCTTCCAGGGGCCTGTGACATCAGCCATCCTGATGGAGTGCAGCACTAATGCATTTGGCTCACAGTTTCAGTTATTTGGGTTTTAGTAGGAAAAACCCCTGAAAAGCACAGCAAAAGCAAACAATTTTCACAGTACTAGAAATAAAGGATTTCTTTTCCTTACATTTTCTACGCTGTTTTATACACAACTGAAATAAAATGTGAAATTTTATCACAATCCCCAACACTAATATAATGAACAAGTGAAGAAAAGGAGGAAAAAGGAGAAAAATCTGAAATATATCGAAGATGAAGCCAAGTTGAGATGTACATAGGTATTGCTTACTAAAAAACGAACAATGGGACAAAATAAGTAGGATTCTCCAAGGTGTTAGAACAACACCATTTTGACCAGAAGGAAAAGGTAAGGCTTTGAGAAAGAATGGGCTGGCCCTCGCCAGTGTTGCTCAGTGGTTAGTGCATCAGACCCCAGCACCGAAGGGTCCAAGATTCGATCCCCAGTGAAGGGTATGTACCTGGGTTGCAGGTTTGATCCCCTACCCGGTCAAGGCATGTGCGGAAGGCAACCAATCAATGTGTTTTTCTCACATCCATGTTTCTCTCTCTCTCTCTCTCTCTCTGTTTCCCTTCTCCCCTCCCTCCTTCCCTTTCACTCTCTCTAAAAATCAATGGAAAAAGTATCCTTGGGCCCAGCCGGCATGCTCAGTGGTTGAGCGTCAACCTGTGATCCAGGAGATCACAGTTCGATTCCTGGTCAGGGCACATGCTCAGGTTTAGGGCTTGATTCCCAGCAGGGGGTGTGCAGGAGGCAGCCAATCAATGAGTCTCTTCGTTGATGTTTCTGTCTCTCTTTCCCTCTCCCTTCCTCTCTCTGAAATCAATAAAAATGTATTTTTAAAAATATCCTCTGGTAAAGATTAACCAAAAAATAATAAATAAAATAAAAATAAAAAGAATGGGCTGGGTCAGAGAGAAATGTGAGGAATCATTTTGTGTGGAGGTGGATGTGATTGTATGGCTAACCATAGCAGGAGCCGTATTTTTAATTCACAAAGGCCTGCACTCCCCATACATGTTTTGAGGAACACAGAGTACCTGTGGGCAAGTAATATGTGTAGTAGCAGCAGGTGCCTTAAACATGAAGGCCAGGATGCCTCACTGCTCCCTGGAAGTTCAAGTACAGTGCTATCCAAATGGCTTTTTCCTAAAATAAAAATGAGTGGCTCCAGGGACAGTGCCTCTAACATTGTGCTTCAACCATTTCAACCTAAGACTCCTCATATCAGTTGCTATAAATATCACTTTGAAACAGGACATGTATTTCTTGCTATATATAGATAGAAGCGACATGTATTTGGATGTTAGTGTCATTATATGTACCTTCCTCAGAACAACAGTCATATTCAATAGTCCTTGACTGCTTGGTCACACCTCTCCCTGGAACTCACTCTCACTGGAAGGTACCAGACAAACCAGAGGCACAGTGTTCAAAAATATGATATACTTTGTTTCCATTTTGAGAAAACCAGCAGGAAAAGCCAACTTCCAAAATAGGCAAATGTGGAAGTGATTATTAGCATGATGAACAGATATTCTTTTAAATATTTTAATTACTCAGAGCATGCTTTATTGTGTATATATAGATGATTACTTGAAGAATAGACTTCACAAAAATGGTAGGTGCCAGGGACATTGTATTATTGTGTTACTTTCATTATTATGGTTATTGTTATCATTGTTACTATTACTCCCATATTACAGATGAATAAATTGAGACTCAACCTTTAAATAACAAATCTAAGGTAACAGAGATAATAGGTGGTAGGACAAGGCTTGTTCCTAGGTCTGTGTCATCAGTAACGTATTTTCATTTATTTACCACACATAGCCTTTCCTTTTTTGTCTTATTAGTTTAGGCATTATTTTAAATATTTTATGATATAAAGATATGTATAATAACTGTTCTATAAATGGATAAAACAGGCATAAGTTGATGTGGTATAAGAGCAGAAATGTCCCTGAAATGTGCCAAAACACATTTTAAAACATTGGGTATAGATTTTCCCATAAATTGCATTACACTCTAAACCTCCATATGAATTTTTAATATTGTAAGTTTTAAAAAGTATTGTAAAAAATTAAAGAATTTCACAATGCTTGTTGCTTTTATAAGAATTCTTTATTGAAAAATGCTAAATTAGATTACTAATTATAAAATAATTATAAACTTCA
Organism: Miniopterus natalensis; assembly: GCF_054644295.1. Classification (NCBI taxonomy): domain Eukaryota; kingdom Metazoa; phylum Chordata; class Mammalia; order Chiroptera; family Miniopteridae; genus Miniopterus; species Miniopterus natalensis. The sequence continues at coordinate 21,051,545 of NC_142090.1, read as the reverse complement.
ACCTTGATTTTTTCAAGACATGGTCAATAGTGGCATAAAACCTTGACTTTTTCAAGACGTGGTCAATAGTGGCATAAATACAAAATAATTCTTGAGGTTTGCTCCAAGAAATACAACCTCTGTTATCACAAAGAAGAGTTAGATCCTCTGATTAAGGTTTTCGAAGTTTTGAAATAAAACTGGTAAATTCACTCTAATCCATGTGTTCATTAACTAACACCAAGTAAGCCCAGCCAGGCGTGGCTCAGCGATTGAGCGTCGACCTAGGATCCAGGCGATCAGGGTTTGATTCCCTGTTGGGGCACATGCCCGGGTTGTGGGTTGCAGCCGATCAATGACTCTCTCATCATTGATGTTTCTATCTCTCTCTCTCCCTCTCCCTTCCTCTCTCTGAAATCAATAAAGATATATTAAAAATAATAATAATAATAACTAACACCAAGTAAAAAGAATGTGTCAGAGAGATAAGAAAGATGAAAGCATACGGTGCCCTTCTAAGCCTAGTGAGTGGAGAGTTTCAGGAAAAAGGGATCAATGGCAGCCAGTCCAACAGAAGGCCTGAAAAATAAGAAACGAGAAGTGTTGATCAACCTTAGACACTAGGAGGTCACTGAGACCCTTAAGAAGAATCGTTTTAGTGGAGTGGTGGGGACAGAAGCCAGGTAGATGGCTTTGTGTGTGCGGACAGTGGCCTGAATTAATCCAAGTATTACCACATCAAAACAAATTTCAGGCAGATTGTTTTCATTAGAAAATTAGTTAAGACACTGAACTTACTGGGTGTTGTTTTAATAGAGAACAAACAACTCTCCCCAATTTAAATGCTGATTTCCTGCTTGCCTCACATCTATTGCTCACTTTTTTTAGACTCTACAGGTTCTGTAGCTTGACTTAAAGATTCTTGATCAGCCCGGCCGGGTGTGGCTCTGCTGTTGAGCATCGACCTAGGATCCAGGAGATCGAAGTTCGATTCCCAGTCAGGGCACATGCCCGGGTTGTGAGCTCGATCAATGACTCTCTCATCATTGGTGTTTCTATCTCTCTCTCCCTCTGCTGCCCTCTCTCTGAAATCAATAAAGATATATAAAAAATTTAAAAGAAAAAGAAAAAGATTCTTGATCAGATTAATAATGTCACTGACTGTCACATCCCCATCTCTATATCACATTGGCAGCTATTAAGTGCAAATCAAAGGAAAGACAGTAAATTTGTATGACAATAAGATTGTACCTAATGAGAGTTGACAAGAGTCTAAAAGATAAAGATTGAGAAATAGTGTGTGTTAGAACTGATGAAGAGTGGATTTGGGTCTGCAGGTGCCCAGATTCATAGATTTAATTGTCTCTTGAACGGCTGATTTAAAAATATGGTTTAATCCTATTTAAGTGGTCTTGCTTTGTGTCTTGGGCAGGAACCCTCATTGCTGCTGGGTTGGCAAGATCGTTTGTTTTCTTGAGAGTTCTTTGAACCAATCAGGACATGGATAATCTTATTATACCTTTGTGGTTTGTGTTTCTTGTGATGGGAGTCTAGAGAAGTCATGGGTAATACTTTACTGTGTGCCAGGAAGCACTTATGTTTCAGTTGTACAAGGTCAGATCTTAATTTAACCACCAACTGGGTACTTAATTTTAGATACACAGAGGAACACATTGGCTCCAAGGCACTTCCTCTGGTTTAGGAAGGCAAGGCCCTGGATAAGAATGACAAGACGATCATTCCAAAAGGTGAGATTATGAAATATTTGATCTGTACCTCACCAAATAGCTTATTAAGTAGCTTAGTATTAAGAATATTTTAAGCAGATGGAAATAAATAGTATGGTAGCTTCTCATTACTTTCTTTCCAGTTGACCACCCATGGGTTTGTCTGTGTAGGGCCGTTTTAGTTGCAGAATAAAGCCAGGGTTGTTTTGTTTGTTTATAGACTATTAACTCAATTACATAGTTATTAATCATAATAAACAATAGAGTCGTAAGAAAAACAGACCAAGAATATATATGTTCGTAGGACTTGCCAATGTACACACTATGGAACCTCAGAAGGGTCTTAGCTGGCCCTGGTTTCTGAAAAAAAAGTTAAATGATTTTTGTCAATAATTAAAATAAATTTCTATCAAGGCCTTTTCATAGCTTATAGCAAAAGATGGATGCTTTTTATTCAGATCAAAAATTCCTTTAAACCTTTTTAAATCAGAAGAAGAAAAGGAACTCAATAGAAAATTTGTTTCTGCAAATTAAATAATAGAACCTTGAGGTTGGAAAGTCCTTAGAATTTATCTGATACCATCACCCATCTGGTTCTTAAATGAACAGATAACTTCTAAGAAAGCTTCTATATCTAAAATAAAATGATTTCTATGAAATAACAGTGATATGGACAAGGAAGTTCTAACACTGCTTTGTGCTAAGAACATTATTGTCATAAAATATAATTTTAGACTTTTGTTTTTATGGAAATACCAGAAATGAAAATTTACCTAAAATATTTATATTTATATTTCTACTGGAGTTACTTGATACATTTGCTGGCTGTTTGCTTAAATCCTTTTAGAAGACTATTTCTTAGGCTTATGAATGTTAGGATTACAAAATGAGACCCTATTTTTATTAACTCCATGAGAGTAGCTGAGTCATATACTGTAGTGGTTAAACTTGTGTGTCTCTAATGTCAAATGACTGAGTGGTAAAGTACCTAACTACTCTGTGCCTCACTCAGTTTTCTCATCTGTAAAATGGGGGGAAAGTGTGTTGTAGAAATTAAATAACATAATCTATTTAATGTACTCAGCATAATGCATGTCACAGGTAAGCACTCAATAGATATTACTTAAAATAATTGTTAAATTTAACAATAAAAATATTTAGTGAGCACATGCTGTGAGCTTAACTCTCTGCAAAACTTTGAAAGGGAGAGGAGGGGAGAGATGTTTCTGGGTAAAGTCTAGAATGCATTATTTAAAGGCAGCAAACTCCCTGAGGGCATGGATCCTATTGTGTGTGTCTAGCACTATGACTGGAACATAGCTGATAATGAATACTTGTTTTTTAATGAGCAGATAGGATGTTCTGAAAATTCTTAGGAAAAAAAATATAATCACTGAGAACTGGTAGGTCAACCCTTCTCTTTCATATTTTTGACTTAGTAGAGAAGGGGAATGTAGATACTGTGCATCTGTACTTCAACAAGGTATTTGGCAATATCTCTTGATGATGGTCTTGTTATTGAAAAGGAGACATTAATACTAAATTTTGGTGTCTTTGGGAGGTTTTGTAGCTGGATAAACATATTTTCTTGAAGGGTACTAAACAATAGATCAATATCAACCTGAAGGCCTCTGTCCTGTGCCAATTTCTGTTCAACAGTTATCATCATTAATGGAGCAGATAGACATAGAGAAAACATGCAAATATATCAGCAAATAGAACAATACTTGGAGAGACAGAAAATGTGTTAGATCTTAGCAGACTACAATAAAGGTCAAATCTAAAAAATAAATAAACAAAATGTAATAGAATTAAGTAAAGAGTCCTACACAGAATTGCACAGCTATAATGTGGGGAAAAGATGACTTGTAGAATTTGGGGCAACAGGGACCTGAATCAAGTGTGTAACATGATAGTCCACCAATTCATCTGAGCTTGGGCTACATTAACAGATCTATAGTGCCTGGGGAAAAGGAGATAGTGAAACCTGCTTAATGTTGTGTTTATTTGACAGCAGCTGCCATCAGAGCCCTATGGCCCAGATCCTCTTTTAGAAAGAGATGGATATTAAAGAAGTGTTTACAGGAAAGCAATCAAGATTGTGGAGGGAGCTGAACCCACATCATAGGAAGGACAGATGTCTAGCCTTGGGAGGAGAAGGCTCAGTGGAGACCTGACAACCTTCCTGGGAGATATTTAAAGGGTTCTCATGTGACAGAGGAACAACATTTTCTCAGGGTGGCTCTGAGGAATACTGGGATCACAGACAATGATTTGAGGAGATGGATTCAACTTAAATGTTTCTCCTAATTGTTAAACCTCTCCAAACATGAAGGGCAGTGTGGAGATATAGCAAGCTTCTTGTCACTTTGGTGTTCAAGCTGAGGCTGGAAAATTACTTGTTGGGCATGTCGTAAGTGGAATTTACACGTGGGGCTACCTAATGGCCTTTAACTCTGAAGTCTGGTGATTCTAGAGAAAGGAGAGGGAAATAATGAATGTGTCAGAGTGCCTGTTCAAGGGTGAGGAATAGAGCTAAAATTGCCAAACAATCTTTAAAATTCTACTTCCCCATTCCAGAGGAGTTCAGTCACAGAATATTAACTGGTACTGTTCATTGACTACTTGCAACATGTCGGACACAACTAATGAGGCAGCCACTCTAGGAGGGCAGGATTTGAACAAAGGTTCAACAACCACACTCAGAAAGAAATCACCGGCCTGTACATGAATTCAAAATAAATATGAAGAAATGCAAAGGCTCATTATTTTTTGAGTGAGTTTCAAACGGAAAATGATTTGACTTGAGCACAAGACAGGAACTTCTGTCATGTCAAACAAAATATACCATGCCCAGGAATAAATACTTTTAGAGAGAATATATATATATGTAGATGAATATGTGTATGTACATATAAAAATAAATATACATATATACATATACAGTAGTTTTTATTAAGGTCTAGAGATATTTAATTTTTATTGTTATTATAGCTAATGGATATAGTCAAAACACTTTTACTCACTCTACAGCTCAGTTGTGTAAACCAAATTAAGTTATTTTATTGTCTGTAACTGGCCTCACCTTCCTCTGGAGCAGCATGCTACTCACTAATTAGCAGAAAATACTTCTGGTTTCACATAGACTCAGTAACATAGATAATGAAGCCATAGCTTGGGTGACCCAGGTAAATCCATCTTTCAGATTTCTGCTCTTCCCGAATCCAAGAAACTCCCTCCACCAGGTTTCATCTGCTTGGCTATAAATTTGGTCAATTTCCACTCTTCTCAGTGTCATCAGGGTCCCTGGCTTGCCTGGAAGTGACCTACCTCACCACCTATAAGGCTCAGCCTGGGACCCAGAGGCCAGGCCAGTTTCTGGAAGTCTTTGTAAGCTCTGGCTCCTTAAAGTCAATCTTAGTTCCTTCAAAGTGGCTGGTCATGTCTGATTAAATGAACATCATTCTCATGTAGCAAGCTTTATCCATGGCATTAAATATTCTTCAAGGATATGAATTTTAATAACTATATAGTTTTCCACTTTTTGCTTATACAATAATGTCTTATACAAATTCCCTCTTGTTGGACATTTTCAATTGTTTCTGATATGTTGTTAATTTAAATATGGCTGAGAAGAACATTTTCACATACAAATCTTTTTCCATATCTCTGATTATTTTTATAAGATTCCTAGATTAAGAATTACAAAGGATAGGGCTTTTTAAAAATCATATGATCATACTGGATTGTGATAGGGCACATTTATTCATAAGTTGCTTCTTCAAGGGCCATGCTCACTCTGTTCTTTTCTATTCTAAGTTTACATAGGCTAAGAAATCTACATACTTGTGAACCTAAAGCCCCTTTCCATTCTGTGTCATTTTCAAAAGCTAGTATGCACCTTCTTACATCTCTGTCATAATTTAATCTGACTTGGAAATCAATAGTGGAGACTCAAAATGTCTAATTTTGAAATATGAAACTAGATATAAGCAAAACTAATATGACAGTTTTTATCACTAGTATATTTACTTAGAAATTAAGCCTCAGTTAATGCAGTCCCAAACTTGGAAGTTAACTTGGCAAAAGCATATGTGTGACATAGAAAGAAAACACAAGGCTAACCTATTCTTTCGCTAATTTTCACAGTAGTGTATATTTGATCATCTAATTATTCTTTCATTCAGCAAATACTTAGTGAATTCCTGTCACACACTAGATATCTTACTTGGTGTCTGGACACCAATATGTCCATTTTGCCTTTTTATATCTTTTCTAAAATGTTGAGTTGTCTCACTTGGAAGCAATATAAAAGTAGCATTTGTTTTCCGGACTAAGACTGTGTGTGTGTGTGTGTGTGTGAGAGAGAGAGAGAGAGAGAGAGAGAGAGGGCGCAGAGCAAGTGATACTGTTAAAGATGCTGTTGGAACTGGTCTAGTTCTTTGTTATCCACAGGATTTCTCTCTAATAGAAAAGGCAAATACCATCAGTCTGTTCTCTGTGTCTATGAGTCTGTCTCAATTTTGTTTGTTGGTTTATTTTGTTCTTTAGCCTGATGGTTGCCAGAGGGGAGGGGAGGGGAGTTGGGGGACTGGGTGAAAAAGTTGAAGGGTTAAGAAATACAAATTGGTAGTCACAGAACAGCCACGAGGATGTAGAGTGCAGCACAGGGAATATAGTCAATAATATTTATGGCAATAACTATGTACAGTGCCAGGTGGGTACTTGAAATATAGGGGGGAGCACTTGGTAAAGTATGTGATTGTCTAAGCACTATGCTGTACACCTGAAATGAAAGCAAAATAGTATTGAATGTAAACTGTAATTGAAAAATAAAAAAATTTTCACCTGGGGAAAAAAAAGAAACGGGAAATGCCATGAAGAGGGGATTGCAGTGATTTATAATTTGTAAGTGGAAGTCGGCTGTGTCTGTGGGGTGGTGCCCAGTTCTGACAGATTTTTGCCTCTCTTTGAAATCTCCTGGGAACTAGTTGACTCTGTTGCTGAAATTAACCTAATGAAATCTGTTATCTGATTTGCCACTTTGTGCTGCAGGATTCTAAAGCAAAAGAAAGTGTGTAGCCACCAAATAAAAAACAAAGTTATAACAAAATTTTATTTATATTGATTTCAATATATCTTTAAAATTACACATGTGAATAGTCAAAATGCAGAAAATGAGAATGCACATTGTTTCGTATATATTTTCTTAACAAAACCAAAAAATGAAAATGCCCTTTAATTATTGCTGTTCCTCCGGTAGGACAGATTCTGATGATTCTCTCAGGGACCTCCAGCAGAAGAACTCATCACTCAAGGACTGTAGTAGTTTAAGGTAAAAGAAAATTTCCTCAGGGTATCGGGGTCTCCCCTTACACACAGCAGAACCTGCACCTCCTTCAGGGTTTGGATACGGGCTGGCCTTATATAAAACCGTGAGTAGAAACAAATTTTACTGTATTGCTCTTTTCTTATCGTCTCTTGTCACCTCCTGCTGGACTCCGTCTTAGACCCTCTGCCACCACCCCCACCCCATGTAACTTTTCCAACAGATTTCGATTCTACGCTGGGGCCAGTCTTTTGCTATTGGCATTTTAAAAGGGACACTGGTAGATGGAACAATGAGCTCTAAAGGACAGAGCCTCTCACTGATGTAACAGAATTACACTGTGACAGGTGCTGGGGGCAGTGTGATATTTATGGACACGAAGCCCTTCCTTGCAACATGGAAGGAATTGTCCACTCCAGGAACTCCTGAGGCCAGCCCTGTTTAGGACCCACAGAAATGTCTGCAATTTTCTTTTGCCCAAGACAGAGTGTGAGGGCGAGTGGGCTGAACAGATTTGGATGTCATTGGAAGTAAGCCAACTAAACAAGTCAAAGGAAATAAACCAGATTCACCCCAGTTCAGGGAAAAAGAGGACCTTGCTCAGTCCTGTTCTGTGGGAGCTCCCATGTTTCAAGGGAAGCTCTGAGGGGCCTCACAAACTTATCAACAGTTTGGTATTCTCATGGATCTCGGATTGGAGGTAGGTGAGAGAGTCCAGTGCAGAGAGGTGACATGTACCCAGGTTCACTCCAGAATCATACTTTGCAAAATCATCCCAACCTCCTGACCACTTGGGTCAGGTACCAGCTGGCATGTTGATCCTATTTTTCAGACAGTAATGTGTAGACTCCAAAACAAAAGTACAGAATGAAGGCAAGTTTAGGACACGTCAGACCATCCTAAGCAACACAATGCCTGACCACATGAGCCAAAGATAAGGATTTATGTGTCCCTGGAAGCTATTTTTTATTTTTGGAAGTCATTGTCATCAAGAGTGGCTGTTAAGAGCTAGACCAGAGTGTTTTCTTTTCAGGGCAACAGACTGTGGGTTGTTTTTCTGCAGCTTTGGAAAGGCCTTAATAATGAAGATACCTTTCCAGACTGTACTATTAGCTCTGTGACATTGGATGGGTTTTTTAACCTTTTTTGTTGTTGTTGTTCAAAATATTACAGATGTTCCCTTTTCTCCCCTTTGAGCCCTTCCACCCCACACCCATTCCCCTCCCCAGTCCCTTTCCACACCATTGTCTGTGTCCTTGGGTTATGCATATATGCATGTAAGTTCTTTGGTTGATTTTTCCCCACCCACCCCCTCCTACCCTCTGAGATTCATCTGTCTCATCCATGCTTCCATGTCACTAAATCTATTTTGTTCATCAGTTTATTATGTTCTTTAGATTCCACATATAAGTGAGATCATGTGATGTTTGTCTTTCTCTGTCTCACTTATTTCACTTAGCTTAGTATTCTCCAGGTTCATCTATACTGTCCCAAAGGGTATGATCCTTCTTCTTTACAGCTGCATAGTATTCCATGGTGTAAATGTCCCACAACTTTTGTACCCACTCATCTACTGATGGGCACTTGGGCAGTTTCCAGGTCTTAGTTATTATAAATTGCACTGCTATGAACATAGGGGTGCATATATTCTTTCTGATCAGTGTTTCAGGATTCTTAGGATATATTCCTAGTAGTGGAATCACTGGGTCAAAAAGCAGTTCTATTTTTAATTTTTTGAGGAACCTCCATACTGTTTTTCACAGTGGCTGCACCAGTCTGCATTCCCACCAGCAGTACACTAGGGTTCCCCTTTCTCCACACCCTCGCCAGCACATGTCGTTTGTTGATTTGTTGATGGCAGCCATTCTGAGAGGCATGAAGTGATACCTCATTGTGCTTTTAATTTGCATCTCTCTGATGATTAGTGACCTTGAGCATTTTTTCATATGTCTCTTGGCCATCTGTATGTCCTCTTTGGGTAAGTGTCTATTCAGGTCTTGAAGCCCAAGTTTCCATTTCTGCACAATGAATCTATAATACCTAAAAGTGGAATTGGAGGAATTGGAGCAAGGCAGTGTATGCAAAGTACTTTGCATGGTGCTGAAAATACACTATCACCCAATAATTTAGGGCTATTACTATAATCACCATTTTTATTATTACCCAGGATAATCTAAAACTTACATGATCACGAAACTTTCCTTTTCCCATTACCTAAATCTAGGATTTTCCTCAGCCCATCTGTAAACTAATAATTATTGATATCTGACTAATACATTTAGCATTGGAGAATCCTTAATTTAATGGTTCTTTACTTGGGATACATGAGGCCTCAGAAAATATATGCATGGAGAGAGAATACATTACTTTCATCAAATGTGTTCCTGACCCTAAGCAAGGTTAACCAGTGCTTTAAACAAAATGGCTCACTGTCCAATATGATTGTCCCAATTATTTTGTAAATAAGCTACTTATGGAGAATAAATAAATCTCACTAATGGGCTTCTTCAGAACAAGATTGGCAAACTATTATTTAGAAAGGGTCAATTATTTTTCCAGAGTGAGAAGTGGGGCACCTGCAAATAGGTCTTCAAGGATGTCAAAATGTTATTTGGCCTTTTCTTAGATAACTGGTTGGTATTTTACTTAAAGATAATTTTTGCCAGCCTTCAATTGAGATTGAATCCAGCCATTTTAAGTGGGAGGTACAGATAAATAACTCTCTTTTTGTCTTTCTCATTGTGTCTTGATGTCTCTAGATCCATCCCAATGATGCACCCTTGATTGTCTCTCTGACACCTTAGGGTACCTGCACACAGATCTTCCCTTCATCCCAAGCTTTCAGTGAAAGGATCTAAACAGCTTGGGTTAGGTGGGGGTTGCCTTATGTAGTAGGAGTTTCCTCACCATTTCTACCCTGCTGTCATTAGGGATACAAAGCAGTTAAGAGTCTTAGATAACTTCCTTCTGATCGTAATTAAAAGGACATTTTAAAAAAAAACTTTCCACAGATCAACTCAGTTCTCTAAGTAGTCTGTGGTATCTCATGTTCTGGAAGCCGAAATTTCAAACAGGTTTAGAGCTAAGCCAGTGATTTAAATAGGTGAAAGGCTCTGTATCTCGTTACTAATCCCAGAGCCATGCAATCCCCTATCACCACACTGATGTTAGTGAGAAAGGCAACAGGCAATGCCACAGGTTTAACTTCATCATCTAATTGTGCTGTCTGAAGGACTCAGTGCTTCCCGCCACTAATGAGTCAACAAATTTTTTCCAGTGACCCCTGCAAACAGCCATTTGCTATGGTTGACTAGGAGTGGAGTAGAGAGAGAAGACATAAAGGAAAAAGAAAGTTTGTTTTTTACTCATAAAACTAATTGCCCAAGTGAGAATACAAAACACAAATATGTGAGGAACTTGCAAAGCAAATACAAAATGAGTGTAAATCCAGATGTTGGAAAAATATTATATCAGAGGAGATACTCACAGATAAAGAAGGCCAGAGAGGAATTGAAGAATTTCGGCAAGGGCTTCTATATGAAGACCATCTCGAGCCAGGCTTGAGGCAGTGTGGGCCGTGGGCATGGAACAGCTAGAGGGGGCTCGTGAGTGCAGAGGAGTAAGATATGAAAGCGCAAAGGTGAGAAAAATGCAGCCAAACACGGAGTGGGCCATCAAATTTGTTGAGTTGGAAGAAAGAGTCCATACCTGAGGAAAACAGTCAGTTCTAAGAATAAAGCAGAGCCTAGATTATGTTAGTATTCATTTATTAACTCATTCATTCCTTCATTCATTCATTCAATATGCATTTAGAGACCATAAATCACGAGATGGTGCTTCTCTAGACACTGGAGATACAGATGAATTCTCTGCTCTTACTGGATTACATGGGGGAGCAGAGAGACAATGAACGAGTAAAAAGTAAAAAATAAAATATCCTTGAATCTATTTGTCGACTAGAATCCCTAGGGTACATGTTAGCCTATTGAGTAGACTGAGATATCATAGTGTGAGAAAATATGCTTAGTGGAGTGCTGTCACTGTCTCCAAACACTATCACTATTCCCTCCTCTGTTTCAAGGTGATAGTAAGGCCACTGGTGCAGAACAATGAACAATGAAATCGTAATGATGTGATTTGCTTGTGTGCAGTCTGTGCGCAGGTCAGGGACCTGGGCTGTCAGCATGTATAGAACTGTCCTTAACATTTGAACTTATCTAACCTTGAGCAATAAGAAGAGGTAAAGCAAGTGCCAGCTGTGTTTGGAAATTGCCCACAGAATACTGCTTTTGTTTTGTTTTTTCATCTGAAAAGACATACTATAATGTAAATACATTTTGGCTTGAAAAGGGTCGAATATAATTTCATACTGATCAGTCAGCCTAGCTGTAGAACTGCTGGGATCTCTACACTTACCTACATTTTCTTTCTTTCCTTTTTTTAAAATATGTCTTTAATGATTTCAGAGACAAGAAGCAAGAGGAAGAGAGAGAGAAACATCAATGATGAGAGTCACTGATCGGCTGCCTCCTGCATGCCTCCTACTGGGGATGAGCCCACAACCCGGGCATGTGCCCTGACAGGGAATCGAACCGAGATCTCCTGGATCACAGTTCGATGCTCAACTGCTGAGCCACACCAGCCAGGCTACCTACATTGTCTAATATAAAACAATTGATCCAATAGTAATGAGAGACACTCACCCTTCTACTTTGATATTTGGAAGAAATAAGCCAATGAGAAATTATCCATATTTTTGTATATTATCTTCAGAGGAGAGGGACCAGTCAAGCACAGTAGCTTAAAATGGATAACTGTGCAGGGGGAAAGAATTTTGAATCTGTACAGGAGGGCTGGTCTCTGGTCTGAGGATGGAGTTAAGATGGTCCTTATCTCAACTCTTCAAATTTCCTGAGGGCAAGACTAGACCACTACATTGTGATGTTCTGTTCTCTCTACTTTAATTCAACAAATATTCATTGAGAATCTTCCCTGTGCCAAGCACCTTCTGGAGTAGGAGTAGTAGGGGAAGCAGAGATGAGTGAGGGGGAGCCCTTCACCTCAAAAGCATAGAGTCCATTAGAAGTTGAACGCAAATACAAAATTAACTGCAATTGAAGGCAGCCAACTCAGACCATTTCTGGTGTGAGCAAAGAAATCAATCAGCAGATAAGCAAGCACAGCAGACACAAAATAAAGAGTAAAGAATGGGAAAGGTTCACTGTTCTCTATTCCTGCCACTGTCTTACTTCTTGGTTAGAGTGTCAAACTTCTAATGTGCTGTGGAGAAGTGTCTTGATGAAACTGATGGGCCCAAATTCTTATAAGTCAGAATGTGGAAAAAGTGAATTCTTATAGGCCCAACTGTTGTCATTACTGAAAAGAAAGTCAAAATTAGAAAATACAGACACCCAGAGGGCAGGTAATTGAAGGCTTCAAAATTTAGAGTGGGCTTCATATATAATATGGATTAAAATGTTAACTGCATTTGTGTTTGTTAAATGGAGAAAGGTAAATGCATTTTTGTTTTTTGTTTTGCATCTTTCACATTAACTTTACTTGGTGTTCTGTGCCATTTGCTGATAATGGGAAATTGCTTTTTTCAAAATTATATTTAGTCATGGATAGTAATGATGACCCCGATGAAGATCATCTTACAAGTTATGATATTCAGCTCAGTATTCAAGAATCCATTGAAGCCAGCAAGACTGACTTTTATCCTGAAAGGTAACAATCAAATTGACTATTTTCAACAAAATTTATGACAGTCATTTTGTGGTAAGATGAAATAAATGATGCCTCCTGACTCCTCCTCTAGGAAAATGCTCACCCTTCTTTTCTGGCAACTGTGATAGGTTTAGCAGTCAACCTTCCACAAATCCCCATCTCAGGCAAAAGATGGAAATAACCTAGAAGGGAAATTTCTAGCTGAATTTTATTGTGCACGATTGCCTATTTTCTAAATTAATGGAATGAAAAGGACAATAAATTCAAACAAATTTACAAGTACACTTTATACAACTAATGTATAGATATGTACACAGAGGTCTGTTCTGTATATTCTAGAACCTGTCCTGCTACTGACTCAGGCAGCCTTATAAGTAATGTATTCTATTTTTGCATCTTTAAAATCTGAAGAGTAATGCTAACCCACCTAGCCCATATGTTCAATAAATGGGAAAAGGGTTGAGGGCTTCTACAATATATGGCAAAGTAATATATAAACCAGAGCCTGTTTCATTATCTACTTTTCAAGTGATAGAAGTTAACAAATTATACATAAAATTGATGTTTTATGTTAACAGGAGTTATAGAGTCTAAAACTGCCAAAGTAAATTTCTGTCTTGAACAACACACAGCATTCTTTTGACTAAACTAAACTTTAGTTTACCTTTACATTCTATTATATAATATTCTGAAATTTAGTACTGCCTTTGAATAGATTCATTGCAAACAAAACAACAAAATTATTGTTTTTGAGCTTTTAAAAAATGGACATATGACATTTAAATTTCTGGTCACTTTAATTTTTCTGTCATCTTCAACAGGTTGTAGAACTTCAGAGATCCCAGGAAGGCATTCACAACCCTGGAATGCCAGCAGATGTTTCTGCTTGATAGAGTTAAATCAATTTGTTATGAAATGCTTTGTGTCCTTTGGATAAACACACACCAGAAAGTTTCCATGAGGCTTGAAATCATGACCTACTGGGCCAGTAACTGGGAGTTTGCTCTGTAAATGCTCAGCCTGTCTTCACTCGTGGATGAGTTGATTAAGACTAATATGCAGGGTGGATCATAAGCTCCCAAAGGAGCCACCATTAATGAGCAATTATTACATTTAAAGCAACAAACATTTATTGAGCATCCAATTTTTTAAATGGAAAGAAGCCTTCGGGATCTTCCTATTTGCTCCCAAGAAGAACCACCGCTCACAAAGCACAAAACCTGAGCCCAGCTCTTCTGACTCCAACTCCAGTTATTTATTCCTCCTTAGTTGCTTGGAACTAATTTCAGAGACAGTGTTGCAATCATATTTTGTCATCTTCACTAATGTTCCTGGGTCTAGTGTATCATAAATATATTCCATACCTGACTCTTAGACATTACATTTTAAAGTGGATGAAGTCAGTTGTGTGCATTTTCTAAAAATCTTGATTATTAAAATTATATGCAGAACTCAATATAAATTAAAATTTGGTACCTCAGAGTATATCACTTTTATAATTACGGCTTATGTTTTTTTCTCTGGAAGATTTGTGCCACTAAGTGATCAAAACAGAAAACTTGTCGAGGCCATAAAGCAAGGTGAGCGAGTGTGTTGCCTGCCTGTACTGGGAGGAATTAGAGATTCCATGTTGCCAAGACAGAGATTTGTTATCAGCCCATGTGTTTAATGTGTGTTTAATGTAGGTCACATTCTTGAACTCCAGGAGTATGTGAAATATAAATACGCATTAGATGAAGCCGATGGAAAAGGGTGGTTCCCACTGCATGAAGCCGTTGTTCAACCCAGTCAACAAATACTTGAAATTGTCCTGGATGGTAAGAGAAAATAAAACCTCTTTGACCAAACTGAAGCAAGAATGTAGAAGTTGGGAGTGTTCTCAATGAATACAACAAGCAAAAAGAAGCAGCAGAATAAAAGGTTATTTGAAATTGGGAAAAGCCAATAGCCACGTTTTAAACTTAGGGTACAAAAATTAGCACATTTTGTGAGTCTCGGGGTTCACCCTTTACATCCTTCTAAGAATGTCACACAGGCCTGGCCTGACATGGCTCAGCAATTGAGCATCACCCTAGGATCCAGGAAATCATGGTTCAATTCCAGGTCAGGACACATGCCCAGATTGGGGGCTCAATTCCCAGTGGGAGGCGTGCAGGAGGCAGCTGATCAATCACTCTCTCATCATTGATGTTTCTATCTCTCTCTCTCCCTCTCCCTTCCTCTCTCTGAAATCAATAAAGATATATTTTTTAAAAAAGAATGTGACATAAGTTGGTAGGAAGATGTGGTTATCACCTAAAAGTGATGAGTTTGTATATATCATGAATCAATTGATTTGAATATAAATTTTTTTTAACCCTCATTCAAGGATGATGTATTTATTGATTTTAGAGAGAGAGGAAGGGGGAGAGAGAGACATCGATGTGAGAGAGAAACATCTATCAGTTGACTCCTCTACATGCCCTGACTGGGGATTGAACCTGCAACCTAGATATGGGAATCAAACCCACCATCTTTCGCCCTGTTGGTGTATGGGGTGATGCTCCAGCTTACTGAGCCACCTGGCCAAGGCTGAATATAAATCTTTTTGCTTTTGGAAGTCAGTTTTTAATTTTTCATCTTGAATTATCTCTTAATAATGTCTAAAAGATTATTATATAGTACAATAATAGTACTTACCATATTTGTCCTTATATTACATTAATTTTTTCATAATATAAACATTAATAAATATTATGGTAAATTCACCCAAGCTTAAATATGAATAATAATTTTCATGTTCTAACACAGTATTTTTCATACCTCAATATCTTATAATACACTTTGAGAATGCGCCATCTTTCAACCTTCAATGATGCTCCCTAATTCTGTTTCCTAGAAGATAATGATATTTCATGATTAACTATCCTGCCAGCTAGCCAACTAAAGAAAATAGATCGCTAGACATATAGACAGATATACAAGCTAATGTTAAGTATAGTATAGCTAACATATTCTGACAGGTTATATTCATTCAAATGTATTCTCAGTTCCACATTCACGGACTTCATTGGACAGAAACCAATTTCAGATGCAATTTAAATAACAACACTAAGGATTGGGATGTTGATTTACAATTTATCAGGATGAAAATTTACAACCCATTTTCAAAAAGAAGAGCACCTTGAAACATAGATGTTGGTTTTCTAGCTGTCAACTTGATTAGCAAGTTCATGCTCATCTACTTAAACTATCATTTGATAAACTTTTCTCACATCTTTTAGGCTTCGCTGTTTCATTGGTTGACTTTGTTCAATCTAATATGTATAATATTGTATTATTCTGATCTA
Organism: Miniopterus natalensis; assembly: GCF_054644295.1. Classification (NCBI taxonomy): domain Eukaryota; kingdom Metazoa; phylum Chordata; class Mammalia; order Chiroptera; family Miniopteridae; genus Miniopterus; species Miniopterus natalensis. The sequence continues at coordinate 21,035,454 of NC_142090.1, read as the reverse complement.
TGTGATATCCTTTAAATAAAGATTTTAACTTTATGCAATGCTTTCACATCTCAGCATCCTATAAGACACTCTGGGAGTTCAAGACCTGTGACGGAGAAACACCACTGACTTTGGCAGTCAAAGCTGGTCTGGTGGAAAATGTAAGAACTTTACTAGAAAACGGAGTATGGCCAAACACCAAAAATGACAAAGGAGAGACGCCTCTTCTGATTGGTAAATGATTTTTTTTTTCTAGAACTTTTATAGTTAGAAACAAATAATAAATATTTAATAAGTATTTATTGGAAACCACTATGTGTTGGCTAAAATTATGTAACCACATCTCCTTCCATTCCCTGGACTCCTCCCCTATTTACCATTTCACTTGTCCTAAGATTTTGTTTTTCTGTCCCACAAAGAGGTCAAATGCGAAGGATCCTTCAGCACCAACTAACCAGGAGTGAACCAAACTAGTTTTATGAGACCAGAAGTACAAGTTCTAAAAGAATATTCTATGAGACCAGAAGTACAAGTTCTAAAAGAATATTCTCTAGGTTGGGTCCAGCTGTAAGGAGGGTTGTGTGTTTGGTATATAGCCAGAGGAAAGAAGCAGAAGGGGACTCCAAAGAGAAACTCCAGGTCTACATCAGAACATGAAGCCAAACTGGAAGAAACAGGAGCCAGCAGATTAAGCGTACTCAGATGCAGCCCTGGACACCTCTAAGGAGTTAACCACTATGACACAACAAAGGAAAAATGGAAGACCTAAAGGTGTCATTTATCAGCTTATTCTCAGTCCTGTGAATTCTGCTGTTTGTTGACCAATAAGAATTAACAGGTCTGTTTGCAGAAGCAGAAAGAGGTGATATTAACTACAAATGACCATCTCCTTTCTCTTAGCAGTGACGTGGGGTTGTGGAGTACGAATTTGGGCTTTGGTATCTGAAATCTGTGGATTTATTTTCTCCCAGTTTTATTGAGATATAATTGACATAAAACATTGTATCAATTTAAGGTGTATGACATGATTTATATATGGATACATTGCAAAATGGTTACTAAAATGTTTAGTTGACTTACATCATCTCACATAGCTACAAATATTTTTCCTATGATGAGAGCTTTTAAGATCTACTTTCTTAGCAATTTTCAAATATATAGTATAGTATTATTATGTGGACTTAAATCTTAGCTATGAGATTGTAATTATGGGCCTCAGTTTCTTCATGTGTAAAATGAAAATGTACCACCTATTGTGCAGACTTGTTATAAAAATTAGAGAAAATATAAATATACTAAACCCCTGCCACATGATAGGCGCTCAGGAGAGGAGAACCATTATGAAATTCTGTGTGTGTGTGTGTGTGTGTGTGTGTGTGGCAAGAAGAGGATACCTAAGATTATTTATCAGCAATCACAGAGAAAGAACATGAAGCACCATGAGCTGTGGTCATAGCTAGCTAACACTACCACAGCTCCTCTTCACAGGGAAATCACTAGAATTTAAAAAACAACCTAAATGTTGTTAACAAAAAACTTAGACAAGTCATAAACATTAATAAAATGTTTATATTCAACATTAATTCAAGAACATCAATGCAGCCAACATTTACTGAGAAGTTCTATTATGCCAGGTGCTGTTCTGGGCAGCATGGATATAAAGATGAATGGAATAATCTTCCTCATCTCAAAGTGTCTAGTAGGAGAGCTAGATATGATTTAAATGGAAAATTAGTGTTACAAATACTATAATAAAGGTGTATATTCAAAGTAAGTTAGGGAAACAAGGAAGTACTGAATCTGTGAGACTTTCAAAGAGATAGTTGCTCTTGAGTTGTGACTTGGGGAGGTAGAGGGTCATCAACAGACAGCAGAGGAAAATCTGGGCAGGTGTCCTGTGCCTGGACATAACATTAGATAAACAGAGTCACCATAGCCTGGGGTCATTCTGATCTGATTCCTTCTTACTTGCTCTTGCCCAATGTCACGGCTTTCAACCTTCCTAAATTCAGATTTGATTAGACAATCTAATATTATAATCAGGGTACAGGCAAAGGTTTTGTAACGAAGAAACCTGAAAAACAAACACAGATACACAAAGCAAACAAACAGCAATGACTTAAAAAGGAAGAAATTCATTTCTCTCTTACGCAACATTTCAGAGCCTGTGGCCCAGGAAGGCAGGGTGGCTTTACCACCGTCGCTCTGAACTTGCAGTTGTCACTACTTCCCAGCCAGCAGGAAGGAGGAAAGGGGCCGCCTTGGGAAAAAGCATCTTCACTTTTAAGAAGATGACCTGGACTTGCACACCGCATTTCCACTCTCATACCACTAGTTCAGACTTTGTCACATAGCCACACTTAGGTACAAGGCAGGCCTGGATACGTGGATTCTACCTGGATAGACTGTGACCTGCTGAAACTTGGGGCTTCTGTTGCTAAAAAGAAAAGGGGAACCACGAGTACAGAGGAACAGCCACTCTCGGTATACGTGTTAACCAGCCTTTATGTCACCATAACATGGTGCTTTTCATAAATAAAGCAGAGCTTTTTTCCTGAGCTGGCACTCCAGGCACCAAACAGGATATGCAGCTCCTGGCTGCTGCACCAGTACTAACATGATCTACATTGTTTTCGTAAAGGCACATACCATGGAGTATCTGCAACAACATCCATGTATTTGTTGCTGTTTCTATAGATGGTCTTTGGTTTCTTCCTCTTTGTCTTCAAAAGACGCACTTTTCCAGAGTTCATATACTGTCTCACTTTGCAAATGTAGAACTGGTCTACCTGCTGTTCTCAGCCCACTTATTTCATAAAGAACAAATAAGTCATAACTGTCACTTATTTGTTTTCTTTTTGCCTCATGTAAATGTTTTAATGCTTACTGCCCACAACAGAGCCTTAAGCATTTTTATGCATCTCAAAGTTTCATGTCTTGGTTTCTCTACTCTAGCGGTATCTGAAGTGTGGGAAAGGAACTTGATCATGGAGCTATCAGAGTCAAGGTGGAATTACATTTGGAAATAATATATTTTAAAAGCCAAATGGTAATATCAAAGATCAGACAAAGGTCTCGTGGAGGAAATATTCTGGAGGTGCTCACTAATAGCCTCATCATCCACATTTCTGAGAAATAAGATTTTCCTTGGGTTACCTTCTTCAGGACCTTCATGTGGAAACCACGTCGTCTATTTAGGTTCATAGGCAAATGGATCATTCACGGCACTTTCTCCATTTTCTTCTTGAATCCATGGGCTACTTTGAAATTTGCTACTCACAGTCCATTAACTTGTGAAGGATAGATAAGAGAGAAAAAACTGCTGTTCTTTTTCATTTTCTGTGCAAAGCCAATCCCATCATCCTTGTATTTATTTATTGATATCCTTAAATCGCAAAAAAAAAGTCACTTTTGGTCCGTCCAGGGCGCCCCTGCCATCAGCCATCGGCCCTTCCTATGGTGCTTTGATGTGTTGCAGTCATGTTACACAATTACTTGCTGAGTGGTAGGTATCTGATTTGTGATGATCTGACACTTAAGGGCTTTTGCACTCAGACTCCCTCTCTGCCCTCCCTCTGAAGTTGGTGTCACCTTTCTCTAATTGGATAGCCACAAGATTGTCCTGGCCCGTGGGGCCCAGGGTACAGAAGAAGCCAGTTAATTTTGCTTCAGACATTTTCTTTCTCACAAATCAACGTATGTTCTCTTCACTCCATTGCCTCTTTCAATCTTTCAATCCCTGTCTAGATACCTCAGAAAAATCTCCTCTATTTGTATGTCATATGAGTCAGAAAATAATTCACTGCTGACAAGTAAATTACGTGAGCAAAACACATATACCCACAAAGAAAGTGACAGAAATTTAGATAAACAGAAAAGGTGCCAGCAGACTCTAAAGTGTTCAAAAGTGCCTATAAACTATGCAAAGGTCTCTAACTCCCTAACTCCTCAGCTGAAACTTGTTTTTCTTAAAACAGTATTATTGAAAATATGTTTTTTACTTCATAAATTTTTTAACTTGTACTTAGTTATGTTACACAAATATGTTGCCTCATTAATTTCTATAATTTCAGCCATTTACTGGTTAGGAATGCCTTTGTGGGTTAACTTGGGAGGGGCTCCCCATGACTTGCATTATTATTTTCATGGGAAATAAAATATATTCTTTCCAAAAAATTAAATTACAAGCAAAGTTTTATTTTAAAAAGTACTTTAAGTTGAATATGGCCTATATATGCTGTTGTTTTCATGGAGAAAGACTAATATCTTTAACCAACATGTTCTCTGAGTCAGGCAAAAGGAAAAAATGCAGTAGGAGCAAGAAGATAAATGAGGACACACCCCTTAGTTCGTTTAACTTATTGATGTTTGCTCTGCAATAACAGCAGCGAGGATGAGGTAATTCACTGTAATTAGAGCTGCCAGTGGCAGGTGGGTATTCAGAGAAAGGCATTTGTCAACAGACTCTAATTTAGACAGTGAGTAGGAGAAAAGCTGAAATCTCATTGCAGTGATGGCTTGCCTGCCTCCAGATAGGTAGGCAAAGTTTGTCTTCATACTCTGTTTATGCCTTTTGGAGCCCTCTCCCTTGCCTTGGTTTGGATCCTTTCTGCATTCCACCTCCTGGTTGCCCAGGATGTTCTGCGTGGCCCCCCATCTCCTCCTGCCTTTCCCAGCAAAGGCCCAGACTGAGTCCCTCTTCAAAGGCAAGACAGGACAGCTTCTTCCCTAACCTATAAATTCCACAAGTGAGAAACATCTGTCTTTTTCTGTTACCCACAGTGCCTGACACTGCCTTTCAGATAACCAGCATGTATTGAATGAACGAATGGATGAATGAAACTGTATTTATCTCCATCTGCAGAGAGCAGCATTCATTCTGCTGTTTCTTAATAAGATTTTACTTATTTGTAAGAGACAATGCATTACATCTTTTATAAATATTTATATCTAAGCTGGGGAAAATGTCATTAATCTAAAGGGAGAAAACATTTTCAACAGTGTAATTTCAGCTACTAGAGACAAGCAGAGGGAGAGAGAAACAACTGATTTAATAAACCCCTGAAACTGTAGTACATTAGCTGTCATGTGCTTCATCTGTTTAGGATCTAGGTAGATTCTAAACATTCCTATTGCTAAACTCCCATTAAGAGCATGCGAAAGAGAAGCTCATTTCATACTGCTATATTTGGGGGGGGAGGGGGGACTTTCTAGAGGGGGAAAACTTGAAAACCTTATTTATACATGTGGCTCCAGGACCCTAAAGGTGATGAAATGATATTATTAAAAATAATAGTTATCATTTACTGAGCTCCTTGTATATACTAAACATTTTACATACATTATTTAATTTATTCAACCCAATAGTGGATGTTATTTTTATTTTGTTAATGAAGAAATTAAAATTTAGAAAGATTATATACAACATCTATTTTTCATGAAATTCTTGAACCACCTCAGGTAAAAGTCTTGAAAAGGCAGTATTATCTTGCATGCTTATACTCCACAATAGAAATTTGGGTATAAGAAATGGAAGGAGTAAGAAAAATACAATATTCTCTTATAGAAGGAAATAGCTAACATCTGCTTTGATATTAATATTGGTAACTTGCTTGATACCATCTAAGATATTCCTGTTAATATGACTGTCAATTGTTCTTTTTAAAACCTCTTCAAGCTGTAAAAAAGGGCTCCTATGACATGGTGTCCACTCTGCTCAAACACAACACCAGCCTTGACCAGCCCTGTGTCAAGCGGTGGTCGGCAATGCATGAAGCAGCCAGACAAGGCCGCAAAGACCTCATAGCTCTGCTACTGAAGCACGGTGGCAATGTCCACCTGAGAGACGGGTTTGGAGTCACACCGTTAGGAGTTGCTGCTGAGTACGGTCACTGTGATGTGTTGGAACACCTAATCCACAAAGGTATGTGGAAAGGAATTGCACGTTCCTGACTTTTCTCCTGCCTCTCGGATTTCCTTTTCTCCATTCCTTACTGGCTTCTCTTCCTCTCCTGAATGTAAATGGGCACCAGGCTTTCTTACCCAGCTCTCGATAGCCTCCTCGATAGCCAGCCCCCTATTCCACAACCCAGTTAAACCCTATACACAGTTATCTGCAGATCTGCACGCCCAGCTCTGATTACTCTCTCTAAAAACTGCCCAGTTTTCACGTAGGTGGCTCACAGGGTCTCACACTCATCTTCTCTTAAACTGAATTCCTCTTCTTTCACACTGTTGATTTAATAATTTCTGTCATCCAAGATCAAAAGCTTAGATTTAGCTCTACTTCTTCCATCACCTTCTTTTCCAGATCCAGTCAGTTGCTGAATGCTAGTGTCCCACTTACCTGTTCTCCTTGCCAGTCCCTCAGGTCTGCATCCTGGTCAGGCCCCTCACATCTTCTCTGGACCAATGCAATCGTTTCTTAACTGTTCTCCAGGTTTCCAGTCATCTGAGAATACTTACACCTACAGTAGTGTAAATTAGTAAAAAAAAATCCTCAGTGGCTCCCCACTGCCCACGTGTCCCCTCTGCATCACCTTTAATTGTTTTACCAGGTGTATCCCTCACGACTTCCAACTTGTATCCTGTACTCCAGCCAAATTAGATGGCTACTCCCAAGCACGCCTCACAGCCTGCTGTCTGGGTCTGGGTCAGGTCTTTGCCTTCATGTGGAATTCTGTCCAACACAATTCAAAATCAACTTCTTGAGTCACCTCCTCCCTAAAGCCTTCCCTAATTCTGCCCAACAGATTGTGATGTTTCCCCTCCTTTGAAACCTCCAAGGGCTTTATTAAGAATTAAGATGCCAAATTCTGAAACTGGTTTCTGCCACCTAGTCACTGTCTGCCCCTAGTCTAGTTACTTAAACATCTGGTCCTCACTTTCCTCAGCTGTAAATAAAGGCTAGGACCACATATCCCTGAGGATCATCTATGGGAAAAAGACTAACATTTTTGAGGCCCCCAAAGTGCAGCCTTATTCAATAATTAAATAAGTCTTATGACATAAGCTGTATCTCCCTAGTTTAGATGAGTAGACAGAGCTCATAGAAGTAAGTAGCTTGCCCCCAACTCCCACAGTCAGCAGCAGACCTTTTCCCCCTACGTGGAGCCTGCTAGGCCTGATGTGAAGTGAATGTTACAGTTTGTGTTCTTTGATGATTTTTTTGTTTCAGTTCCCTCTGAGTTTCTTAAAATAGATTTATTCATTTTAGGATCTTCTGTTGTATCCCACACAGTGTTTACATATGGAGCGCAGTTGATAAACATTTTTTGAAATAGAGTGGTAACTGTTGTCTTTTCCGGGGAGCATTTGTCTGTTATAGAAATTGACTTATTTCTCAGATGTTCTAGTGATGCAAAGGTTTTTCTAATAAAATGAAACATGCTTCATGTTTATTAAAAATATTGAGAACGTAAATGTTCTTAAGTCTATAGTTTTAATTTTAAGTCCTAACCAGAAAGGAGAACAACAGGCTATTTTTCAGGAGCCTGTCTTGACAATGCATCCAGTTATCACTGTGCTGTGTTTGTACTGCCAGGGGGCGATGTGTTTGCTCTGGCGGATGACGGGGCATCGGTGTTGTTTGAGGCAGCAGGAGGGGGCAATCCTGACTGCATTTCTCTCCTGCTGGAACACGGAGGAAGCGGAAATGTACCTAACAGAGCAGGGCATCTTCCTATACACCGAGCTGCCTACGAGGGACATTACCTGTGAGTGATAAATCATAGGATGGCCATTTTAAGTTAAAAAATACAAAATTGCATATACAGTATAATCACAATTCTCTCTATGTAATAACCCCCCAAATCCAAAAAGAAATAGGCAAAATGTTCAAAAGTTTTGTTCTTCTAAACATTTGTTTGACTTTTCCCCTTCTTTTTATAATTTTTACTTTTAAAAAATTAAAAATTTTTTCAATTGCAGTTGACATATATTACTTTGAGATGTACATCATAGTGTTTAGACACTTATATACCTTATGAAGTGCTCACCCCAATAAATCTAGCACCCATCTGACATTACACATAGTGATTACAGTATTACTGACTATATTCCCTGTGCTGTACTTTACATCCTGTGACTATTTTTGTAACTGCCCATTTGTATTTTTTAATCCCTTCACCTTTTTCACCCATCCTCAAAGAGGCCCACACCAAGACAGACACATCATAATATGTATTTGTACTTTATAAAATTTCCACATTGAATGTGTACTACTTTTATAATGAAGAGTTTCTCCTTTAGAAGAAAGTTACACATGAGAATTCTCCACAAGCCACCCAAATATGCCTTTCTGGGGTTTTTTAACTGTGTTTTTAAAAGGCTATATAGTCTCTAAAAATTTTGCCCTTTACAAAGAATTAAAATTTGTAAACATACTATCAATATTACTCTATCTAGCAACATGTATGGATATGATAGTATAATGTCAAATATGTTATTGAGTAGAAAAGTCTCATTATAAGTATAGACTTCTTTATTCCAAAAAATGGTTGGATAGGTTTTTAAATCACAAAAGTGCCACAATTGACCCATCAATAGAAGTCTTTAATCATTATATTAAACTACCTACCATGAGAGGTTGGTTTTAGGCAATTAATATATTTAATAAGTTCCAAAACTTCAAAATACTTAGGCTTTATCACCTTCAGTGGCCACATTAACGAAGTGACATGTTGTTAAAGTTTACCTGGATTTGTTCCCAGTGTTCATAAATTCACACGTGGTGGCTCTGAATTAGGCACAAGAGATCAAGTTATCCTTGCTGGTGGATCTCATACATGTCTGGTTGGTCAGTCAAGTGTGGAATTTACAGCTATCATAGTTCTTAGAAACAGAGCAATGGTTAGTTATTGCAGCTGGACAGATATAAGGTTAATGAAGTAATAAAGACTCTTCTTATGACTAATAATTCAGTTTTGAGTTATACTGAAGTACACAGGATGTACAGGGCCAATGTTAAAGCATGGATAACTCCAAAAGCAGTGAAAGAGCAGTAATGAGTGAGAAGTCAAGAGGCCTAAGTTCTAACCCTTGCTCCACATCTACATGGCCTTGGACAAGTCGTTTCATTTCTCCAGACTTTATGTTGCTCTTCTGTTAAATGAAGGGGGTTGCACTAAGCGATGTTCAAGGTCACTTCCAGCTTTAACTTCCTGTGACTCCATGATTCTAATGGTCAAGACTCTGTAATGTTTCTCTGTGGCACCAGGTGGGCTTACTTTTCTTTTATATTTTTCATTAAATACTGATAAATTTTATGTTGTTCAGAGAAGAATTGGAAGATGGGGAGAGTTCCCGAGGAGCCAAAATTCTAGGACCAAGCATATGATCCAGCGTGATCCCCAGGAATATTTACAATGGGAAGCTAAATAAAAACTAAACTAAATTGCATTAAAATAAATAGTAGTAAGTCAATGGACAATGGTTAAATCTCTTTGTAGAAGGTTATGTAGCAAAAGTAGAGAAAACTAAACAAATTGCGTTCATTTATCTAATGAGGAAGCTGGTTTAAGTAATTTCTTGGTTATCTTCATGCCATGTGGATTTTTTTTTTTTGATTTTTTTTTATTTTTTAGTGCACTGAAATATCTTATCCCAGTAACATCCAAAAATGCAATCCGGAAAAGTGGGCTAACACCAATTCACTCAGCAGCAGATGGGCAAAATGTACAGTGCCTAGAACTGCTCATTGAAAATGGCTTTGATGTCAACACTCTGCTTGCCGACCACATTTCTGAGAGCTATGACGACGAGAGGAAGACCGCACTGTATTTTGCGGTTTCTAATAACGATATCCGTTGCACAGAAGTTCTTCTGAATGCAGGTGCAGATCCAAACTTAGATCCCCTCAACTGTCTGCTCGTGGCAGTGAGGGCCAGTAATCATGAAATTGTCCGGCTGCTTCTCTCCCACGGAGCTGATGTCAATTGTTATTTCATGCATGTGAATGACACTCGTTTCCCCAGTGCCATTCAGTACGCCCTGAAGGACGAGGTAATGCTGAGGCTGCTGCTCAGCAATGGCTATCAGGTGGAGCTGTGCTTTGAGTGCATGCATGGAGACATCTTTGGGAATTCATTTGTGTGGTCAGAGATAGAGGAAGAGGTGCTGCCAGGGTGGACATCTTGTGTAATAAAGGATAACCCGGTGAGTTACGTCCTCTGATTGTGCATATTGGGTCATCACCCTAACTTCAACCCCTTTAGAGATGTAACAAGAAAAGAAAACGCAACTCTAACTTTTATTTAAATTTGTCTCACTCTTGAATTTTTGTTGGCAATAATATGGGGATGTCAGAGAAAACTAAGCACCAAAGACGGTGTTTATTTTTCTCAAATTGGAAGCTAAATGTAGAAGAGTGTGAAAATGTGTGCTGTTAGTAGCCTGTGCTTATTTAGTGGCATATTGGGGCTGAAACACAGAGAGAAGAATCATGGGAAGACGCATGAGTCTTCCATGTTATGCTGGCTACGATCACATCAGAGCCATGCATATAACTCCAGGACCCAGAGTTTCACAGAAATAAGCTAACAGTTTATTTTTCTTTTTGTTCATTACAAGGAGGTACCTTTTATTTCCTGTAAAAAGACAAAGATAGTCAATTTCATAACAAAATTGAGTGTTTATGTATATGGTATATCAAAAGTACTACTAAATTAAATTTTATCAATTCTCTCAGTTCTGTGAGTTTATTACAGTTCCTTGGATGAAACACCTGGTAGGCAGCGTTATTCGTATATTAATAGATTACATGGATTATATCCCTCTGTGTGCTAAACTGAAGTCTGCCCTGGAAGTACAGAGAGAATGGCCAGAAATTCGTCAAATACTAGGTAAAAACAAGTTTTGCCTACAAAATTTTTTATGAAAAATATCTATAGGGGAAATTTCTTAATGTTATCTTTGATACTGTTTCAGTGCTACTTTATTTTCAAAATTATGCTTTTGAAAATCACCCTTAATATTTCCTCTGATTTAAGATATTAGGGTTTTTGGGGGTTTTTTGCTTTTCTTGATATTTTCCAACTCTTTAATTGTATAATGATAATATTATAACTATATTAACATTCTAACTAGAACTTATTTATTAAAATTAACTTCTAGAATATCATAAAGCATGTAGACTGTAATCTCCATATGGGCAGGAATCTGTTTTGTTTACTTTTGTATTCTCAAGGCTTAACATAATTCCAAGTAAGTGGTAAATAGTCAATAAATACTGAGTAAATGAATGAATGGCATGAATTAGAATTAGCCTTTTTGATATGCTCTCTCTCCCGTCTTTATTGACAAATTCCTACCATCAAAAGTTTGTATTACAGGCAGGCCACTGTGTATTCTCTAGGTTAAAGTGTAGTTAGAATCATAAATGTGAATCATATTGCAAATGTTCCAATAAAATTACATCTAAAATTACTTCAAATACATGTAGAAACTAGAAAAATAATAGATTGGAGAGATTTTCTCTTTCAAAATATGAGTTTGGAAAAATGAATTTCCAAACTTTCTTGGACATCAGTTTTATAGAACTTTACGTTACATTTACTTATTCTGGCTCTCTTAGCAAACCTAAATCATCCATGAATGGAACAGCCGACTCTTTAGGATCAGGCAAATTTTAGGTAAATTAGGTAGATTATTTTCCAGTCAATAAGATGAAGCTTAAATGTTGAGCTAACTTACATACCAAATTTGTTAGGTATAAAGTTCTATAACAAGAAATATGAGTGATAAAGTGGTTTCCACCTAAACACTTAGTTTCAATCAGAGTCACACATTAAATTAATTTATCTGAATTTTATGGGAAGGATGGAGACTTTGGCTAGAAAGATTGGTAGTTCAACCCCATGCAGATTTGGAAGTAATCTTGGATTTTCCTCAAATGGCTTCCCCTTGAGTGAATTCTACAATAGAAGAGACTTCGTGGAAACTAAAACTGGAATCTTAGAGAATCTGAAGAGTAATGCAGTACTATGAGCCTGGAAATTGACCTCTGGGGTCAGATGGACCTAGGATGGGATGAAATTCTGGCCTTATCCAGGAGTAGGATTGCTGGGTTGTATTTATATGTCATTCCGAGCTGATATTTTCATGGAAACAAACAATTTATTGTATCATTCTTGTTTCATTGAAGAGAGGGGAAATTTTCGTTTCTGAAAAAAGACCTAGATAGCATACTAGCTGTGTGATTTTGAGAATCAAGTTACTTACCCATTTTATGCCAAGATTTTCCCACTGCAAAATGGGGCTAGGATAGTAGTTACCTCATAAAGTCATTGTGGAAATTTAAAGAGATAATGCATGTAAGGTGCTTACCATACTCTCTAGAATATTAAAAACACTTAATAAATTTAGCTATTTTAAAAACTCCAATATTCGTGTTTTTTATTATTTTTATTACATATAAGTTTATGTGAAGTATGAAATGTATATGTAAAGTATGTCCTCACAATTTGTAGAGTTGGGTGTTATCATACTAATTTTTATCAATAAAAACTAAGGCTATGGGGAATTTTAAAACAGTCTAGACCCTATGAAATCACGAAACTGGGCTATCAGGCCTCCCTTTGTGAACAGAGGCCCACATTGGGAGTAAAGCAAAATGAAGCAAGATATAGATAAGAGAGAGTCCACATAAGTGGGGTGGCAAACAAAACCAGGAAACCTCCGGGAGCAAGACACTCTATTTTGGATCATTGCAAGAAGACAGCAGAATAGGAAGCTCTGCTAACTTAAAAGAGCAATCTTGAACCCAGCTTCTCTCCAGAAATTCAGGAAAACTAATGTCCCATAAAAATGAGCAATAGAAAAGTATCACATTTCATATAAAAGTCAAATCTCATATAAATTTATTATTAAAAAAATAGAAATAGGCATGTAATTTTTAAAAAAATATTGTCATTACTGTAGTGTAGGGATAACACACTGAGATGATGAAGCTCTACAGGAAGTGATTGCTGTAAAAGTCAGAATAGTAGTTCCTTATAGGGAGCAATAAATGAAGCTTGGAGGGATTGTGGAAGGAATTCTGGGGTGGCTGGAGAAGTTCTATTTATGACCTAAGAGGTAAAGATGTTGACCTAATAATCATTTATAATAACTTAAGAAACTATACATTTGTTGAGTTGCTCTATCTATATTTTATTTTACAATAAACAGGTTAAAACATTTTGGAGATTGTAAGGGCAAAAACCCTTAAAGCTTAGACAAATTAAATTTCCAAAGTTGTAGGACCTAGACAATGACAAAGCAAGGATTTGAACCCTTGTCTGTCTCATTTCAAAGCACAGGCTCTTACTCCAGCACCAAGGTGCTTTCTGTCATAGAACAGATTTTGCTTCTAATTGATAATTAATTTTCCTTGTGTTTATACTGAAAAAGAATGACCAATTCTCATGACTTTAGAAAGGCAATCCAAGTGTAAATAAGAGGAAGGTTTTTGGTTGTTTGTCATACATTATGGCAACCAGAGTGTAAGAGTCAGTTGATTGCTGTGAGTATGGATAACCACTGGATGTCAGCATTCCTCCAGCTATACAGAAGGCAGTATATTTGTCAGGGAAACTAAAATGGTAATTTTTTTTTTAAAAAAAGATGGGTTTATTCTGCCTATTTTGGTAACAATTATTATGCCTCAATAGTTTTTGAAAAACATTGTTTTCATTTTTTATAAAAAGGTGATTTGAATGTTTATCATCTCAAATGTAATAGAAATGTGATGCCTTTTATTTTTTAATTGAGTGATAGTTCACATTATTGAATGGTTACAAGGTACCAAGTACTTTTCTAATACTTTACATGAATTAATTTGTTTGATCTTCAAACAACCCTAAGAGGTAGGTCCCATTCTTATCCACATTTCACAGATGAGAATACTGAGTTCACAGAGGTTAAATAAATCGTCCAAGGTCACACAAATACTAAGTGGCAGAGCTAGCATTTTAATCCAAGCTGACTGAGTCCAGAGCCTACAGCTGAGCCCGTGTGCTATGGCGCCCTTTCACTCGCTTGTATTGCTGGGATAATGCATCAGTACCGTAATTGCAATGTAGATAAAGTAAGAGTTGAAAATAAAGACTTACTCTGATATTTAACCTTAATTGATTTTTTAATATAAAATATTTAGGTGTCAGGCACTGAAACAAACCTAAGAATCATGGACATATGGAATCATTTGCATCAGATGCTTCCTAGGTAATTATTCATCAGAAAGACTGGTAGGAGAGAGAGAAAAATAAAGAAATATATCTCTGTAATACTCAATTCTAAAAAATAAGTAGGAGGAGACATAAACACCTTCTTAAATCAAGCCCATTCATTCATTTAACATGCCCTAGTTAAACACCCACTATGAGCGAGCTGTCTTCCTGACACAGAGACAGGCTAAATTTCTGCCCTCCTGGACTTTACATTCTGAGGAGTTGTCTGGAAGACTTAGTTACAATTTGAATTTCACTTAAAGACGCCAGTTGCTAACGGGTGCATACCTGTATTTCAAAATAACACCATTGATGTTATTCTAAAACAGTCTGTATCTTCCAGGTCAACCCACTAATATTGGTTTTTATTTTTTGCTTGTTTTTCCCATTCATTTTAGAGAATCCTTGCTCATTAAAGCATTTGTGTCGGTTAAAAATCCGAAGACTTATGGGACTCCAGCGACTCTGCCAACCAGCCTCAATGGAGAAGCTTCCTCTACCACCAACTATTCAAAGATACATATTATTTAAAGAGTATGATCTCTATGGACAAGAGCTAAAATTGCCATAACTTAAAAATAATATTTTTAAATGTGATTTAAAAATATTTTGAAATGTGATTCCCTAAGAGCATTTCTTGGAATCATTTTACATCCTTAAGTGTATTTAAATCCATTGACAATTTTATAATGGGATCCTGTGTTCTTCTGAGAACACCACATTTTACATTTTTAAAGGCCTTTACATGGTGATTTTTAAAATTTAAGTATAGTTGATACACATGATTATATTGGTTATATTAGTTCCAGATGTACAATATAGTGATTTGACATTTTTATACCTTATAATGTGATCACCCTACTAATTCCAGTAATCATCTGTCATCATGCAAACTTAACACAATATTATTGACTATATTCCCTTCCTCTTTTCACCCATCCCCCTGCCCCTCCCCTCTGGTAACCATCCTTTGGTTACATTGTGATTTTTTTAAGTAAGTCAATATTTTATATTTAAATTTCTATTGATTTTCTTCACTTGAAACAAGTCTTCAAACTCTCCCTATCAAGTGGCTCCTAAAATATCCATCAGCAAGGCTCTCCTATGTTTATAAAACAAACAAAGACCCACTTTCTCAAATCATATCAGAGTTGCTGGCCCTTCCTCTCCTTTCTCTCATGGCCAAGCTTCATGAAAGAGCTCCTTCCTGCCTGCGGATTCACACACTGTATCTGGCTTCTGCTCCCTCCACTGCCTTTCTCAAGGTCCTTAACAAGTTCTTGTTCATTACAATGATCATTCTTCAGTCCTTTCAACTGCTTCCTGCAGCACCTGACACTTGCCTGCTCCATCCTTGAAAAGGCCTTCCCTTGGCCTCCACCACACCTTGGTGTCTTGGCTCCTCCCCAGCTGCTTCGTCCTGCCAACCCTTTTGTAATATGTCTTAAGCCCTCTTCTCTTCTTACGCTACATTCTCCGGGAAATTTCATCCATGTGCGCAGTTTCAATTACTACCTGTATGCTGTTGACTACAAAATTTATATCTGAAGTTCAGCTCTTTTTCTCATGTGCTTGAGACCTGTGTAGACAATTGCCCTAAGGACATGATGACCACAAAGACACCTCAAGTTCAACATGTCACAAATGAACTCACTATCTTCCTCCGCCAAAAGGCTCCTTCTCTTGCATTCTCTAGTTCAATGGTTAGTGCAGTTATCAATTCCGTTTCCCAAGTCAAAAGCCTGGACATTAGCCTTGATCATCCCATTTTCCTTACCCAATATAACATCACAAAATCCTGGTAAGTTTATCACTTGAAATTGTCTTCTCCTCAGCCTCACTGGTTTGACCCTAATTCCAGCTATCATCTCCATTTACCTGGGATACTGTAGTGCTGCCTAACTGGCCTGCCTTCCTGTTGTCTTGCCCCATTCAACATGCATTCTACACACATCATCCCAGAATGATGTTTTCAGGTGTAAGAGTTTCACTCCCCTACTTAAAATCATTCCCATTACTTCAGGATAAAGTCCAAAGTGCTTCCATGGCCCTTCATGGTCTAACTCCCTCCCTTCCTCATTAGCTTTATTTCTTGATGTCTCCCTCACCCCTCCCTTTCAACCATATTAAACACAGTTTAGAAATTTATTCTTTGAACAGTGATTCCCAGATTTTGTTTTACTAGTTTTAAAACTAGGGTCATTTATTTAAATATACATAGAGGATCCCAAGTAGAGGGAGAAGAAAATGCAAATATATATGTATATCATCTACTATCACTGTCACCTCAAAAAAGAGCAGCCATTTTAATGCCAGAATATAAGACAGCCTTAAACTCAATTATTAAAATTAAATGACTTTAGCTTTTGAAAGACTTACCACACTGTCTTCATTTTCCCATGGATATGTGAAAATTTTATTCTGGCCCAACAAGTATTTTAGGCTCTTTGTTTGGAAATCATTGCTGTAGAATAGACCAGGCTCTCTTGCACCTTGGGGTCTTTGCACTTTCTTTTCCTTCTGCGTGGAATCCTCTTTCCATCTCCTTCCTCCTCTTTAATTATCTCAGTTGTCTTTAATAATCGAATTGCCTTATACTACATATTGGCAGAACAAGGAGGTGTGTGACACCAACACCTTGGCTAGGTAGAGACAAGCATCACTAAGATAATCAGACAGCAAGCTACCTGGCTTCAGCAAACATTAGACCATCACACCCTACTCTTTGAAGGAACTGAGAATTGGTTTCCAAGTCTATTTTCATGGATACAACAAGGGCTCAGGTCCATATTTGGAGGAATTTCTTAATTAGATTTAACCATTCTTTTCTTTATAATGCTTGCCTGTATTGTTTTGAAGCTCCTTATGTCTTTTGTTTCCCCCACACTGAAAAAATTCTATCTACCCATCACGCACCTCTAAGAAATATATCTGCTTTTAACTCACAAAATTTTGCTTTACAACAGGCTCAGTTGTTTCACCCTTACCCTACAGGTCTTGGCATGGATGTTGCATCCTCCAGGATGGGAGGCTCCAGCACAGCAATTCTCATTCTATATTATAGGTGCCTATGTTCTCACCTGTCTGCCACACCAGACTGTAAGCTCTATGAGGGCAGGAGCTATGTTTGCTTTGTCTTCCAGTGTTTTCTTAGGGCCAAATACATTCCCCAGAACACAGAGAGAGTTCAAAAATTATATGTTGAATTTATTGAATGAGTGAATGTTATACAAGACCCAGACAAAAATAACCAGTGACCCTGTGGTAAACAATGGTTTCGAATCTCTGAATTGGTTATATAATCATAATAATGTAATTATTTATATTTATTTTTCTTAGATTTTAATGTTTTTCTTATATTTATTTTTATCTTGAGAGTTACTGTACTTTCGATTGTAATACCTCACTGGTTGTGAATTTTTCAAATTACAGTGGACCTCAGTTTTCGAACATCTCTTTTGGCAAACATTTCGGCTTACAAATGCAGTAAACCCAGAAGTAAATGCTTTAGTTTTTGAACACGCCTCAGAAGTCGAACATGCCACATGGCTTCCACTCAGGGCAAGATCCTGAGGCCTAGCTGTTGGCTGTTAATCCCTCCATTTTCTAACGTTTCAGAACTCGGTCTTCTGGAACGGATTACATTCGAAAACCGAGGTACCACTGTATTAGCTTTAGTTATCTTTGAGACATAAATAAGTATAAAAATCACCTGTACTATTAGGGCTATAATTTTAACCCCTTGTATTCCCTAGAGGATATATTTTTATATAAATTAAACAGCAATGTATTTGATTAGAATGATAATGTTTTAAGTACAGGATTTCACAATTTCTCTGTTGCTCTCCTACTTGAGGCTAAACTGCATTGTTACCTGTAAATAGTGCATTAAATAAATAAAAAATAATAACAAGGATGTGAGTTTGCCATATGACTTCAGATATTAAATAAACTAAACCTTTGACATTTTCTTTAATGTATTTTTGTATAAATATGTTCAAGATATTAAATAAATTCCAATACACCAAAGCTTTGACATTTTCTTTAATGTAGATTGTGTAAATATATTCAAGAAATACATGAATGTAAATAGAATTCACTGCACATGGTATAGGTTTTGAAAATGGTTCTTTTGGTATTTGTAAAGCATTCTATGAAACTAAGGCAATCACTGTGTCCAAGATGGATTTGGTCTTTTTCTTATCACATTTTTAACTTTCCTAGCAGTGTTTTTGTTTTTGAGTTGGCTGGATGGTAAAGGGAATTGGTTTCTCTCTAACTAGGACTCTGTTTGTTGTACAATATGTCACTTTATCTGGGAGAGGGCAACAGCTGCTCATCCCTATGAGCCTTTAGAGAAGCCAAACATTCTACAGTGGTGCCTATTTAACCACTGTGAAATCGATGTGATAGTGTTTTGATGACATCACTCCATGCTGCCAAAATGTCATGGCTGTTTTGGTCACTGTGGATTCTATTTTGTATTATACAAAAAGCCTGGGTAGAAACAGATCTGACCTCTCATTTGAATGTGTTTTGTTTAGTTTTTCAGTAGACAATCTCTAAATAGTATTTCCATTTCCAACTTAAAATAATTTCGTAAGTACATTGAAATCAAGTGCCCCCTGGAGAATATGACTCATCATTTTTGTGAGCCACGGTGCATGTTTCCAGACAACAGGATGGCAGTGCAGAAAATGTGAAAACGATTGTGCAAATGTTGCACAGCATATATTCATAGGTAACACTCCCTTCAATGTGTGCTTTTGAAAAATCAGTACATATGGGTCAGACAGCATGAAAACTACAAAAAAGATGCAGTGGTTTATGACACAGACAACCACACTTAAGCCTTGTCATGGCCTTTTACCAGACATCCCTAACCAAATTTTGGTTTCAAGACACATCACTCATATATATTGTTACCTTCCATATCAGAAGTCATTTAGGACATGTAAAAACTCAAAACTACATCAAGTTATTCATGGGGCAAAATGAAACACTACCTGTATACATCCATACTTACATACACAGTACATACATATGACATATACACACATAATATACATATATGCATGCATCGTAGTATGGCATATTAGCAGTACAATATAATGCAGTAGATAAGAACATATACTTTGCAGTAAAACAGACATGAATTTGAACCAGGCTCCACCAATTATTAGCTGCTTGAATTTGTACAAGACATGAGATAAAAGCAGAAATAAGTCATCTAACATAGAGTAAGTACATGTGAAACTCGAGCTATCATCATTATTACACAGTGACAGTGATAGTGCCAGAGTTGCTAAAGTTAAGAACTTCAGTCTTATGGTAAAAGTCTGCAGATTGTCATGCTTATATGTGAAAATATGAAAAATGATAGAGATGTACATGGCATCCTATCATTTATAAATAGTTTGAGAAAAGTCACAGAATAAAAACAACAGCATGTAGCCCTTCACATTTGCTTTTACTTAGTAAAGCCTTGATTGTCAACTGTTGAAAAAGGAAGGAAGGGCTTCTCAAGGGAGAAGATGTGTAGAAGGAATAGACTTATTTGACCTCGATGGCCTTGTTTTGTAACCTCAGGGAGTGCTAGAGATGTCTGGGGATTTGCTGTTTTTGGAAAGAGACAGCCTAGTAATTTGAATCTGGGCACTGGGAGCTCCTGACTTCTAATGTTGGGTTGGCCAGTGATTCCACCAGAGGCACTTGACCGGTACTAACATTCTGTGCTTCAGATTTCAGTAAACTGGGAACAGCCATTTCTCTTGCCTTGGAATTCTTCCATCCCGGATCTCCCAGGGAGATTTAAGATAAAACTTCTTGGAAGCAGCTCACAGTGCTGGATAAGGTAGAAGGTGTGAAGGGCGCTAAATGTGATACTTACTTGGGATTGAGTGGGTGTGAGATATCAGGTTCTTTCTATGTGAAGCTAAGTCTGCACTGGCTTCTCAAGGAAGCGATTTTTTAAGCTTTGTGGAAGTCAAATAACTTGACAAGACATGCAGTGGTCAGCAATATATGTTTATGAATTCCTGAATATCCCTAAAGATCTAGTTATCCCAGTTGGTTTAATACTGTTTCAATAAAGTGACAAATTTAATCACCTTTCACTAGACAATGGTAACATTTACTTAGGCTTGACTCATTGAAAGCCCCTGACGTGGTCTCATCTCTGACTCCAGACCTTTTATCGGGAGCTTGCCCTTCCCAGTCACCTGAGGTACCCAAGAGACTAAATTGAATCTGTGGGTTGGAGGATGGCCTGATTAAATCTGAACTTTACTGAGTCTGACTTCCTACAGTGATTCTAGGATATCTAAAGACCCTTTCTTCAAACAACGCCTTTTATTTGACAATCAAAAGTAAGGTTTAGAATGCAAGTAAGTTTAAGAGAGGCAGAATCATATTAAAGCATTTCTGAATATCCAGCTTTAGTAAGGGATAGATGGTGAGAACCCCAAGTCTATAGAAGAAAATGGGTAGGTATTTCCTATAGATCAAAAGCTTAATTGTTTGCTTTTTGAATGTGGAATCTTGAGAAGCATCTTGCTCACTTAAGTACATTCTAGAAAGACCACTTCAATAATAATGCCTGTGTTTTATGGTTCATAGGCATTCCACATACATCATCTCATCTGATTCTTGCAAGTACTTTGGGAGCAGGGCAGGGAAGGGATTAATTACCTCCCCTCTATGGATAAAGAAGTCAATCTTACAGTTAACTAAGCTAGGACTCACCCTGGGTCTCCTCACTCCAAACCCTGAATTCTTTCCACCCCAACATTTTTAGTTCAGATTAGGAGGGCATTGTTCATAAAACCCAAAAACTGGAAACAACCCAAATGTCCATCAACTGGCAAATAAGCACAATATGGCATAACTATAAAGCAAAATAATATTCAGCAACATGCTACAACATGGATGAACCTCAAAAATATTAGGTTAAGTGAAAGAAGCCAGGCACAAATGACTAGGAGTGTATGATTCCAGATTAGTGGTGCCTGGGACTGGGGGTTTGGAACAAAGGTTGACTCCAAACGGGTACAGGAATCTTTTGGGGATACTGGAAATGTTCTAAAATTGGATTGTAGTGATGGTTGCACAACTTGGTAAATTTACTGAAAAAAATCATTGAACTTTACACTAAAGTGGGTGAATTTTAGGGGATCTAAACTGCATCTGAATAAATCACTTAAAAAGAATAGAAGGAGTGTGATTCCATGTTTACACTCTCGCCGAGGTGGCCCAACTAAACAACGAAATCATCTGGCTCAGGGGGAAGCACTTGGTTCTGGTGCTGGCAGCACACGATTTATTAGTTTTGCTCTGCTGATAAGACCATTAAAAGCAGACAAGACAGTGTTTAAGGGCAGCACACTGCTTGCTGCTTTTCACCAGTCTCGCTGGCCTTCAACCCAAACGAACGCGGCCTGCTCTGCCAAACTGACATTTTCGGGGGGGGGAGAGTGATATGATTTTCCCATGTTATTATTATTTACAAACACACAAAAACTGTGTGTTTTTGACAGCTAAAAATGAAGGTTCCTGTCCTATTAAGGGCATGAATTGACAAGGAATCATGTCACCAGTGGGGTGGGTCTTTAGTATCACCCTTGACAACTAGCTCTGATTCCCTGGGATGCAGCGGAAAGGACAAACAAGGAATAGTGGGGGCACGGCTTTTGGAAACGAGAGCCAAGGGAAAATCAGAGAAGGCAAATGTTCAAAAGGCCATGGATCTCAAGAGCACGGGGGAACTATGGAAGTAAAGGTCAGTGAGGAACTGTGAGTCTCTGTGTAAAAGCAGTGCCTTAGATTTTCAGGATAAATTGCAAATGAAAAAGCTCAGTAACAAGATACCAGCTCTCAAGCACTAACTGTCCCATTATTGGGCACACCGAGTGCCCATATTCCTGTACTCCGGCACTGAAGTTACCTCTCCAGCCCCTCTGCCCAGCAGGGTCTCAGCTTTTCTGCCCTTTAAGCTACCACTTCCCTGCAAAACTTGGCGTTTTCGCAAGTGACAGCTGAGGTGGGGAGCCCTCCCAGGGACAAGGTCCATCTTGGGTGCTGACCCACTACATCATTCTTCCTAATACCACAGTGAGCAAATCTATACAAAACCATACACCAACACTCGGGGGAATAGGAAACTGGTTGCAGAAATGAATGAACACCTCACCTTCCATACACCCCAAGTAAAATTTTCTTCATTAGAACTTTGTATGATATATATCAAATCTGCTCCTTGTTTCATGAGTGGAATTCCATATTGATGATCTGAAACATAAGATGAAAGACCTGATTGATGAAATTCAGCTCTTTCTTTGTTTCTGATTTTTTCCAGAAATCATTTTCTTTTCTTTTTTCTTTTTTGGTCTTTACAGTTTTAACATTACCAGTTTATCTTGCCATTTGCTTGCATGGGACTTATTTTTTACATGCTTGAATTAATTCAACAAAGGATAATTGAGTCTACTATACTAAAGGGAAAGCATTAGATGGTCAATTAAAAATGTCTGACTTCCTTGTCTTTCACTTTGGAACTTTTTGAAATGACAAAGTAGCAATTCTCAACATGAGAAACAACTTGGATGTATGAAACATGACTCTAATTACCACTGCTTACTAGCCAGGTATACTTAAAGAGATTTTTTAACCTCTCAGAACCTCAAAACCCATTTTTGTCCTTTATAAAATGGAAATAATAGTGTCCATTACATCAAATGTTGCCTCACACACAGTAAGTAGTGGCTATACACAATATTTTTTAATCCTCACTGAGGATGTTTTTACTGATTTGAAAGAGAGAGAGAGAGAGAGAGAGAGAGAGAAACAATGATGCAAAAGAGAAAAGTCGATTGGTTGCCTCTCGCACACACCCAGGGGCTGGAACCTGCAACCTAGATATGTCCTCTGACCGGGCATTGAACCCGCAACCTTTTGGTGTACAGGATGACGCCCCAACCAACTGTACCACCCAGCCAGGGCCACACAATTATTAAATGGAAATCATATTACTATGTTAGACTGCTTGGCACATTGTATGTAAAGGCATTCTGCAAACTATAAATATTATACAATTGCAAGATATCATTATAAATAGCTCTAATAATTTTAAATTTGACTCATGCTCACTACCACAGGCTGGCATAGCTGGGAGATTTGCTTGGCTGCCCAGCCTGAGAGTGAAGACTTGATAAGGGTATTGCCAGTTCTCATCTAATCCCTGTGGCCTCTTTGGTGGCTGTCCGCCCAGAGCCTGACCTTAGCCTGACATTCCCCCTGGGAGCCTCTCTGAGGCCAACTGAGAAGCTCCCTCAGACAGACGGAGTGAAGTCGGAAGCTTAACTTCCTTAGGGGTCATTCATTACTTTAGTTCAGCAGTCTTAGGAAATGTTGAAAACCCAAATCCTCCTGTGTAAGTGGGAGACACGATAGATCTAGTCCAGGAAGCAATCTTGCATTTGTACAGTGAGAGAGGTTATATAAGCTTGGGAAAAAACCAAAAAAAAGGCAAGGGTAGAGGCAGGGTGGTGAAAATTAGGAACAGCCTTGGATATTTGTGAGAATAAGAGAATTTCCAGTTTCCCCACTTTGCAAATGAAACTATAGCATATGCTTACCATGTTTCTTCAGCAGCAAATTGGGGATGATTTACATAAGAAAGGCATTCATGAAATGAACAAAAATGCCATCATGAGATATGAGCAGATAGTGGCCAGTTGGGCTCATTCATTAGTTTGGGGCCACACTCAGAGGAAGATAGGCTGTGAAGAAGAAGTTTCCAAGTCCCTGCGAGTATTGGGGTTCCCAGGAATAGTGGAGTGTGTGGGAGGGACAGAGAAGCCAGGTTACAATTAGGTAGCATTTCTCTGTAAGCATTTTTGGACACTGCTTAAGAAGATCTTAGAAGAAAGCAGCTCAGATTACTGCAGACTTAGTCGTTTGTTGTGATTCCCTTATCACAACAGTCTCTCAACTAATTTTTTATATATAATTTATATTATTATTATTTTTATTAAAGAGGTGCTCAACACCGTATAAACTTCAGGCTCTATAAGAGTTGAATCTTCCCCTGCCTACACTGCAATTGATCTTGTTTGGATATTTTTTAAAAACCTAATAATTATACTAGGCCCTGGGCACAGTGAATGGGCAGGCATGGCCCTTTCCTTTGGAAAAAATGCCTTTCCTGTGAAAACCAGTTCAAAACAAGCGATCCCCAATGGGATGCTGCCATGGAATGGAGCTTTATGGGAGCTGGAGGAACTAAGCTGGTCCCCCGAATCAGGAAAGGTCTCCCCATGAGAGTGATACTGAAGACCCGAGGGCGGGAGGCACAGCCTTCCAGGCAGAGGCGGGAGCGTGCGCAGCCCCTTGAGGATGGAGCCGGAGTACCTGCAGGCTCAGAAACCGTGTGAGACCTGGAGGGAGACACCCAAGTTGAGGCTGGAGAGGTGAGCAGGTCCTGATCCGGGAGGGTCCAGGATGAAAGATCCTGTCTGAAGCACAGTGGAAGCCATTCAAGGGTCTCTAGTGTTTGCCAGGAGTTATCTGGCTATACTGTGGGAGAGGGGAAATGTCCAACCACAATGCATCGGGGAGTCGTGTTGCAGTCATTGAAGAAAAAGATAGCAGCCTAGACTCCAGGTGAGACAAGGGGGGGACACAGACCTTTCGAGTGAGCATGACAATGTCGGTGAGCAGAGGAGAGGTAACACACAGGCACAGCACCTGGGCAGATACGGTGCCGTTTTCAGAAGCGTGGCAGCCAGAGTTGGGTAAGGGGAGGCAGAAAGAGGGCAATGACGTTACGGGCTTGAAGCAGGTTGAGCTATAAATAGGAATGCTTATATAGACATTACGTAATATGAACAATTCCAGAAATTACCAAATTCTTCTGGAAATTTAGGTGTTATTAAAGAAAATAAAGAAACAGTTGGTAGAGCCTGTCAACACTCCTACTGTTAATAACCAAAAGGACATAGCAACAAGCCAAGTAACTCACTTATAGGCAGTGGGAGTCTCCTGCCATGTAGAGTTTTAGGCCACAGTCACTGCAAGTGGAGTTAGAAGGTCTCCAATCACTGCCTGTAAATACTATTTATTGAAATACCAGATCTGCTGGCAGGGTTGGTACTGCTGGTTTTTGGGGGGTGCTGATGAGTTTTATTCTTGTTCAGGCTCTGGTATTCTCCCAACTCTTGCTAGGATTAGGAGTTGCCTAAGTTTAAGAAGGCAAACTATGACTCTGAATGCTGGCTACTGGATAATGTCAGAGATTTCCACTTAATAGTAGATGATAAGTCCAAACTCCTTGACACGGTCCTTCAAATGAAAAGTATTCAACATCTATATGCATCTACCATGTGCCAGGCATGATACTGGGGGCTGAGAGAGAGAGAGAGAGAGAGAAAGGGGGGGAGAGAGCACAAAAACTAGCTGTACTATTCTGACCATCTCCACCTATTCCCCACCCCTCCACCAAATAATGCCTGGATTTTGTTTTCACTTTCATTCTCTTGTGGTTTGCTCAGAGGCCTCTCTCTCTGTGGAAAGCTCTCAGCTTCTGTGCCTTTGCCTGCTTCTCCCAGGTGGGCCATGTCACTGCTTCATCTTTCCTCCACCTCTCTCCTCTGCTGACAGCTTGGCAGAGCCACCACTGCACTCTGTTGCTGTCAGTTGTTTGCCTGTCTCCCCAGAGTATGAACTCCTGGGGGCAGGGCCCAGATCAATTTCTATTTTTCTGTATGTAATCCTAGCTTCCAGCACAGTACCTGTCCACACAGCAGGTACTTGGCAAACATGTGCTTAATAAACAAATAATAGCCTTTTCAAGAGGAAACCAAAGAAAGTAAAGGTTGAAAGAGGAAACACTGTTTTCACTGAAAGGGGAATTTGCCAATATATGGGAAGTAGTGTGTATCCGATTGCCAATCAGTAACCATGAAAATAATTCTCCCCCCAACAGAGATTTTTTTTTAACAAAAGATGCTAATCTTGAAAAGGCTTGTAGTATCATTGACTCTAAAAGCAATTATGCTCAAAAACACAATGTGCTCAAGTGAAAATCCCAAAATAGAAAATGCTGGGGTGCTAGGAATATGATTTGATTTTTTCCCCCCTCTCAATATAGACAAGGTTGCAAGGAAATCTAAATTATTCATCACACTTAAGTCTAGCCAGGGTCAGATGATAGTGTTTGGTCACTCAGCACAATTATATAGTCAATGGACTTAAAGTTTGTGGAGAACATTTAAAGGGGGAATCCAGTGAACTAGGATCCCCTACAAGTTGTGATTATTATCATAATCAGAGTGATTTTAACATATATACTAGGATATCTAAATGGCCATTGTTTTAAGGTAGTGTCCTTGAGAGGCCATTTCCCCCCCAATAATACTGCCACAGAGCAAACACTTTAATGTCTCCTCTTTTGCAGTCATTTCATAGTCATTCATGAACCACCCAAGATTTTTAAGAAGAAATTCACATGAGACTATTTATTCTGGGTTGTTCCAGTGAGAAACTAAAATGTGTGGGCTGGTTTTTCAAGAGATCCGTTTCAACACAATAGAAATGAGAATTTTGTAATGACTGAGCCATCCAACGATGGAATGAATTTTTGGTAATGTAAAATTTTCACTGAAAGTATTCAAGCAAACACTCGGGGACCACTTAACAGAAGTGATAAAGAGAGGATTCATGTGTTGAAAGTCCCTTTGAATTCTGATAATCTGTGATTCTAAGAATACCTGGAGAATGTGATTTTATAATCATATTAAATTAGTACTATAATCTGTACACATCAAGCCCTTACTTTCTAGGTCTATGCTCAAATGTCACATTATTACAAGGACCTTTCCTACATGAAATATTATTCCCACAATCTCCTTTCTCCCCTTTCTCTGCTCTGTTTTTCTCTATAGAGCTTCTGTCTGATATGTTCTGTATCACTTGGTCATTGAGATAGGGTGTCCCAAAATAATATACACACACACTTTGAATAATTTTAAAGGCAGTGTTTATTAACATACATTTCATTTCAAAGTTGAGCTATCAGCTTTAAAGTGTGTATACATTTTTTGGGACACCCTGTATATTGTCTGTCTCCCCCAACTAGAATGTAAGCTCCATGAAGAAAGAGACTTTGTCGATTTTCTTCACTGCATTATCTCCAGCACCTGAAATAGAATCTGACATGTAGTGTGGGTTTAATAAATTGTGAAATATAAACCATATTAAAATATTACAGAAAATTTAAAAACAAGAGAGAGAAAGAAAGGAGAGTAAAATACAATTCCACTATTTTTTTGTACATAAACATACTCCCAAGTTTGCACATATCATATGGGCCAATACATAATTGTTGAAGAAATAAATCTGTGCTATCATTTTCATTTATTTTCTTCTCATCTTATTTTTCAAAATACACATAGGTTTTTATATAGTTTTAATCACTGTTCATTGTTTCACCTAAAATATCATTATACAGATGAATAACTCATCTTATTCACCAGATTTGGCTATAACGATTTGACATCATTTCCAAAAACCAAACCTTTTTCACATTAAAAAAAGATGTGTTACCACTGAAGCTACACAAAAGTATGAGCTACGGGCCATAAAAAAATCCAATGAACTCATCATTTCTAATTTTATAATCATCTCTCTCAGTATCACTGAAAAGAGTTGTAGTTATTTTTGGAAGCAGTACACCGTAATGAGTTAAGATAATAATAGTTAGCCAAGTGGTTTTTGCAAAAGAAAAAAGCTGGGAGACTTACACTTGCAATTTCAATATATACGACAGAGCTACAGTAATTAAGACCATGTGGTATTGGCATAAGAAAATAGACACAGACCCATAGAACAGGTCTGAAAAGTCCAGAAAGATACCCCAACATTTATGGACAATTTTCTACAAAGGCACCAATGCAATTTAATAGTCTTTTCAAAAAAAGATGCTAAGAAAGTTGGATATTTGTATGCAAAAAGATGAATGAACTTAGACTCTTACCTTACACATATGCAAACATTAAAGCAAAATGGGTAACAGACCTAAATATAAAAACCTAAAACTATAAAACTCTTAAGAGAAAGCATAGGAGTAATTCTCTCTGACCTTGAGCTAGGAAGAGATTCTTATATCACCAAAATCTCAAGCAATAGGAGGAAAAAAATAATCAACTGGATTTCATCAAAATTAAAAACATTTGCTCTTCAAAAGACACCAATAGACAAGCCACAGAATGGGAGAAAATATCTGCAAATCATATATCTGATAAAGTACAGAATATATGAAAAATATATGCCCCAATAAGAGACAGCCCATTTTAAAAAATAAGCATAAGGCCCAGCCAGGCGTGGCTCAGCGGTTGAGCGTCGACCAAGGATTCAGGCGATCGGGGTTCAATTCCCGGTCAGGGCACATGCCCAGGTTGTGGGCTAGGCAGCCGATCAATGACTCTCTCATCATTGATGTTTCTCTCTCTCTCTCTCCCTCTCCTTTCCTCTCTCTGAAATCAATAAAGCTATATTTTTTTAAAAAATGAGCATAAGATCTGAATAACTATTTTACCAAAGAAGATATAAGAGAGCCAGCAAACACATGAAATGATGCTCAACATCATTAATTATTAGAGGAATGAAAATTAAAACTATGATCAGATACCATTTCATACCCACTGAAATGGCTATAATCAGAAAAAAAAAATAACAAATTAGGATGTGGAGAAACTAGAACTCTCTTCATTGCTGATGGAAATGTAAACTGGTGCAGCCATTTGGGAAAATAGTTTGTCAGTTTCTGGAAAAGTTAAATGTACATTTGCCATATAACTCAGCAATTCCACAACTACATACCTATCTACCCAAGAGAAATGAAAACACATGACTACACAAAGACTTGCATATAAATGTTCACAACAGCATTATTTATAGTAATCCATACCTAGAAACGACCCAAATATTTTTATGCATTCACCAGCTGCTGAATATATATAAACAAAATATCATATATATTACATGTATTGATGAATGTATATTTCAACAGACATTTATCTATCTCTGTGTTAAAATGGTATGTTTAAAAAATGATAAACTATATATTTTATCACGTTCATAAGAATTTGAGCATATATACAAATTTGAATTGGTTTCTCTTCAGTTTTCAGCCCACACACAAACCTGAGTGCAAATTCTAGCTCTACCATGTCTTAGCTCTGTGGCCCTGGGCTAGTTACTTGACCTCTCTGAGTCCATATTAGTAAAATATGGGTAATATTTACATTACAGAACTGTATTATTAGATGAGATGAAATATAGAAAATGCTTAACACTAGGCTGGCACAGTGTCCGTTCTTAATAAATCACACTCAGTATTATCATTTGTCTTTCCAGAGTTTTCCTTGTGAATCTCAGTGTTTACTAATACTGGGTGGGTGAGAGGGAAGCCACTTGGTGCAGTGGAGGAGCCACTTCTGAGTCTGGCTGTCTGACTTCAAATTTTCCACTTCATCTCCCGGAGCCTTGGTTGCCAAAATCTGGAAAAGAGGATAATGTTAGTCATCTCACGTGACTTGTTGTGATTCAGAAAATTGTTCTAAAGTGCTTTGCAAACTACAGAATGCAATAAAATAAAAAAAAAATCTACAGTGCTCTGTTATCATCGCCGCCTGTCCCACCAGGGCCACCCCAGCATGTTTCTAGAACCTGGGTAACTGCTCACAGAGCTGAGGAGCGGTCAACCCCAGCCCCTGAGATTATAATGAGTGTTTTCACGGCCACGGTGTGGCGGCGAGTGGCTGTCACCCCCCTGGTCCAATACAAAGGCGGCCGCGCTCCGGGCTGTCAGGCTCGGCTAAATCCGGCCCTGGCCCGCGCCTGAGTAATCCCGCCGGCCGGAGGCCTCGGTCCACCACTGATGTGACATTCTTCGTGTTCCAATGTCTAGCTGACGTCTGATGCTTAAAACAGCCCATGCCTTCACCCCGGGCCGCACTGTCACGGCCCAGCACGCTCTTAAAAGGCTATCGCAGGCGCCCGGGCCCAGCTGCCGCCCCGGCTCCCCGGCGTCCGGCTGCCAGGCTGGTCCCGCGCCCCGGGGCCGCGCGGCGGGGCCATGTCTACCTTCGGCTACCGGAGGGGCCTGAGCAAGTACGAGTCCATCGATGAGGACGAGCTCCTCGCCTCCCTGTCCGCCGAGGAGCTCAAGGAGCTCGAGAGGGAGCTGGAGGACATCGAGCCCGACCGCAGCCTGCCCGTGGGGCTGCGGCAGAAGAGCCTGACGGAGAAGACGCCCACGGGCACCTTCAGCAGGGAGGCGCTGCTGGCCTACTGGGAGAAGGAGTCCCGGCAGCTGCTGGAGCAGGAGAGGCTGGGCCAGTGCGCGAAGGTAGGCTGCGGGGCTGCCGGCCGCCCCGGCCCCGGCCCGGCCTCGGCCCCCGCCCGGCCCCGGCCCCCTCCCCGCCCGGCCCCGGCCCCGGCCCCCCGCCCCGGCCCCGGCCCCCTCCCCGCCCGGCCCCGGCCCCGGCCCCGGCCCCGGCCCCGGCCCCGGCCCCGGCCCCGGCCCCGGCCCCGGCCCGGCCCTCTCCGCCTTCCAACCTGCTGCTGAAAAATGCCTCAGGCTGGGGGAGCCGGTAATGTCCATGGCCACCCAGGCGGCAGTGATATGTGAAAGGACCGGCCGGGGCCCTGTAACTGGCTAAGTAAAGATGGAATCTTCAAGAAGAAAACAATTCACAAGTAAAGCGTAGGTTTAGATATTTTGCCAAATGGAAGCCTGATTTGAGTTACAAGTTGAGGATGTGGCATAGTACCTGTTTCTGAGATTATACATATATATATATACATATTACATATATCTGTGTGTGTATATATATGTGTATATATATATCAGTTAAGTAAATTTATTTTCTTCTATAAAGACAAAAATGGGTCTTCTTGTTGCTTTGACGGTGATGGTGGCAACAGTAAAAATACTTCTTTTTTTTCCAATACCAAGAAGTGTGGAGTGGTAGGAAATTACATGGGACTGAGGGTCAGGAGACCTTATTTCTAGTCCCTTCTCTGTCCCTAAGTTGTTAGACTCTGAACAGAGAGTCACTTCTGCAGGGTTCTCTTTCCCATCTGTCCGTTGAGGGAGTGGGAGCCAGTGGTTTTATCATGTGTGTGTGAACCAAAACCCCTTTGAGGTTCTGGTAAGTTATGGACCTTCTCCTTAAGAAAATGCATGTGTACTTGTGCCTACACACACAAACTTCTACGCAGAATTTCAGAATGATGACATGCATCCAAAACCCACACGAGGGCCCAGGTTAAGCATGCCTGTGTAGATGGCCTCTAAGATTTCTTCCTACTTTACAATAGTGATTCTGAGGCCAGGAAATGTACTTATATTAGAGCACAGGTCTATCAAGCTTTTGTTCTCTGCCCAGTAAACAGTTTCTTTAAATTTGCCAAATGAATCATTAAAAGAAGGAGTTCAAACGACTACACTCTGGGAAAATAGTAATGTTAATATAACCAATTTCTGGATTTCTGGAAGAACACAGGTCAGGAGCGATAGTTTAAAACCTCTGTACTCCACTGGAATCATCTAAAACCAAAATGGCTTGAAGCCAACAGTAAAGACTTCCACAGTACTAATCTAGGCGCTGTTAGATGATCTTGATGATAGGGTGTGTGGGCCACATTTGTAGCAAGATACGTGTGAGCTTTGTCCATGTCAATCATTGCAGGAAGGGTCACTGGGATCAGGCTAGTGTCTGCCAAGGCCACGGTGGCCGCTGCATGGAAGAGCTAGAGGGGGAGGTGATAAAGAAGGACACACATGGCTGGCCAGGATTTAGGGTCAATTCCTCCACAATCATAATTTTTAGAGGTCTTTTTTTCTTTTTCCTGATGTGGGAATGTGTTTTAAAATACATAAAATATGACATTTTATTATAGTTATTAAAGGATTTCCTTAATAAAAAGGTTAAAGTTGACTCAGAAGATCCAGGACAGACAGTCATTGTAACAGTAACCCAACAAAGGCATTTTAATGTCATAATGTCTTGAGATTGGTGGGAAACAAAGGGCAAAGCCTGTTGTCAGCTGTTGATGGAACTCACCTGATCCTGCCAAAGTTTTTGCTGATCCCTGCCAATGGCTTATCAAGTCAATTAGAGAGGCTGCTGTGTTGATGAACTTTGATTCCTTTCTGGCTAGTTAATTTTTCTCCCGCTACGCTTTGCTTGTTGGCCAGCTGTCTCTGTAGTCACAAGGAGTGTGGAGCAGAAGCTCGCTGATGGAGAGTGTAAATCCATTCCCACCACAGGAAAAAGCTTAAAGCGGATGATGGGTGGGTGGGGGATGGCAGCGTAAGTGTGGAGCAGCACAGTAACTGCCAGGAGAAGGAGATGGGGGTCTTTGTTATCAGGCTACTGGCTCTATAAAAACTTATGAAAATCATGTTCAACTCCTGTTGAATGACAGCCTCTGCCCCCTGGGTTCACACAAAGTTATGTTACACTAAATACCTCCAGGGGACCTTGGAGACCAAGGCTCTAGCTCCCCTAGCTTGCGCACACTCACATTATTTCATTGAATTCTTACCTTATGCACATGACAACTCAGTATTAAGAGAGGTTAAGAAACACATTTGAGTGTTTAATTAAAAAACAAACAAACACATTTGAGAACAACAATTTAAAAGCAGCTGAAATTCAAACCAAGTTCTATTGGCACAAAGACCACAATTCTCAAAATGTGGGTGCCCGACCATCAGCATCATCTGGGAACTCTTCAGAACTGTTAATTCTACCCTCCCTCAGAGCTGCTGAACGAGGGATTCTGGGAGTGGGGCCCAGCATTCTTTGGTTTCACAAGCCCTGCATGTGATTATGACACACACTACAGTTTGAGAACCACTCAACTATCCTGGAGTTTCTTTGAGAAGCCCCACCCCCTGCAGAGGGAACTTGTCTGAAGTCAACCAGCTCTTTACAGGTAGACCCAGAACAGAACAGGAGACCAAGCCTCTTGCCTCCCTGATCATGTAATGGTGCCAGGGAGGTGATGGCGAGAAACGGTACACATCACTGCTTCACTGCATCCCCACCTGCCCACCCCCATTCTCACAAGGATCAGGGTTAACTCCAGAGCAGTGGCAGATAGGAGATCTGAAATAATTTAGAAAGTAGGCAGATTTTTTTGCATCCTCTTACCTCCCCTCTCTAAACACTTTTCTCCCTTTTGTTGTTCTCCTAGATATCCCCTCACCCAGGGTGACCAACCACCTCAGACTGTCTGGGACTATCTAGAGTTTAGAACCAAAAACCCTGCTTCCTAGGCTAGTTTTCAGTCCCAGGCAAACCAGTACCTTACCCTCCACCCAGCCCTGTCAGTACTTTTCTCCTAGGCCTAGTCCTGACTCAGAGGCTGTTAGCCAATGTCATTTTACATCCATTCAGTAAGCAAATATTTTTTGAGTCCCTGCTACATGCTGAGAACTGAGCTACGTGAACAAAACAGACATGATCACTATCTTCACCCTGCTAACAGCATTTTGGGAAAAATGACAAACAACTTATTAAAATAGGCACTTTTTAGGGGGGAGTGCAATGCCGTGGGATTGCATCGCAAAGATGATTTCAGGTGGTGTCAAAGAAAGCTTTCTGGGAGAAAGTGCGTTTTGAGGGGCATCTCTTGCAGATAAAGCCTAAAGTTCTTTAAAACCAAAGTGGATAAAATTTAAGGGTGGCATTGAAGGCACTATACCTTGAATTTTGAGACAGGCCCCTTTCCTGCAAATATGGAAACAGCTAAACATGCACACACACACACACACACACACACACACACACAGAGTGTCCCTATCCCTCCTGATCTTGAAGAAGTGAGTAAATTAAGACTAGACAAGCCATCCCAGGAGTGGCTGACCCCTTCCCCAGGCCATCACTTGGTGCCTGCCACTCCAAACAAGTGGATAACTGGAGGCTATTTTGTGATAGCAACTGGGCAAACAAACTTGGAGACAAGCACAGTGTTATCCAAAGCTCATTCCACATGCCTCAGGCAGTAGGCGCCCTCAGGGTAAAAAAAAAGTTGCCAATGTAAAGGGAAGAATCCTTTGGGGACAGGGGAGAAACATGGGAAAATTGAACTCTGTCAGCAATTTCCAATTTATTATATATATATATATTTTCCCATTGCTTTTCGGGGAGAGTAGAAGGGGAGGGAGGTAGAGAGAAAAAGAGAAAGAGAAATATCAATGTGAGGTTACCTCCTGCACATGGCCCAACAGGGGTAGGGAGCAAACCCACAACCCAGGTATGTGCCCTTGACCAGGAATCAGAGATCGAACCTGTGACCCTTTCTTTGACGCATTGGCTGATGCCTAACCACAGAGCCAGGCCAGGCCAGCAAGGGCTTTTTTTAAAAAGAAAAAAAACCAGAAAAGATAGCAAGACAAAGACAGGAGTCAATTGGACTTCTTAGTACAGAGTCTTGTAAACAGAAGAGACAAAAATAGAACGAAATTGTGTTTGCCTGAAAGTCTTTCATAATTGATACACGGTAAATAATTTAAGACCATCGGGCTGAGGCAATGGCTTGCTTCAAGATTTTCTCCTGTTCCCCGCTGTTCGTCATTACGGTTAGAGTCTAGTTTCTGCAGTCCGTCTCATTTAACCTGGCGCTAGCGTGAGATTTCAAGTTGATTTGCTGAAAAGGGTGACCTCAATGTTTTCCTGCACAGAGCCCAGCTTTGACCTGTTGCTGCCCTGACAGCAGCCCTGCTCCCTGAGCTGCTTTCTCCTGAGCGGGGACAGGGTCAGCAACAGCTCACAGGTGGTGTGGGGGCTTGGAGAACCTGTGCCAGGCTCTACCCCAGAGGGAGACAAATGTTGGAGAAGCAAATGACGCCCTTGCCTCTGTCTACACTGAGCCAGGCCGAGGCAGACAGCACCTGGCTCCTGTCACATCTGCTGAGAGACAGTTTTTAGGAAAAGTTTTGAACTTTCAAGGAAAGAAAGCCAGTAACATGTTGTATGTTTTTGTTGCCATTTGTTTGTTTGGGATGGAGAAGTAAGCAAGGACAAAGGGGTGAGGGGTGATTCCAGAGGGGAGGGTTGAATTTTCTAAATTGTAAGTAAAGCGAGGTGTCAAGCAGTTCAGAGTAAGTAGTGAAGAGGATAAAAAATTTATCAAGGGTTTTCCAAAGCTGAAGTTCCAATTTATTTGTTCAAAGTGGCAAAATGATAGTAAATTTTAATTCAATAAATTGAGTTCTGAATATTTATTCTGCAGAAAACAAAAGAAACGTTTGTAGAAAAAGCTGTTGAGCCCAGCCGGTGTGGCTCAGTGGTTGAGCGTCGACCTATGAACCAGGAGGTGACAGTTGGATTCCCGGTCAGGGCACATGGGGGCGTGCAGGAGGCAGCGGATCAATGACTCTCTCTCATCATTGATGTTTCTATTTCTCTCTCCTTCTCCCTTCCTCTCTCTGAAATTAAAAAGAATTTTTTTTAAAAAAGCTGTTGAAAGTTATTCAATGAAATGTTAGTGTTGGTCACATAGGAGATTAACTTTTCTCCTTATATATTTTTGCATTACTTGCCATGTGTTACTTTTTCTTTCTTTTTTTATTTATTGAGATATAATTGACATACAATAATGTATTAATTTTATGTGTACAACATAATGATGTGGCATATGTATATATGTGTATAAATATTATATATATATATATATATATATATATATATATATATATATATGCACACACAGTAAAACCTCGATATAATGGACTAATTTGGGCGAGGGGGTGTCCATTAAAGCCAGAAGTTGGTTATATAATAAAGTAAATTTTCCGAATACATATGCTAAAAATTTGACCAATTAGTTTACTTGTTTTTACTTATGCAGACATGTTTGTGTACTTAAAATTAAGTACATATGAAAGGTTAATTTCACAGAAAAGTTTTCTATATGTATTACTGTAATTTTAAGTTTACACTGAAGAGGTCTAGTAAATGCGTGGGTTCACCTGTCCCTTGAGTAAACACATGCACCCACTTGGGGCACCGCTTAGCACGTGTCGCAACATCGACCGGCAGGTGTTAAAGCTGCCGCAGGAAGTCACCCACAGGACAACAGAACCAGTCACCTTGCACGCTTCCGTGTGACCGCGTGCTAATCATTTCCCCAACGCTGTTCACAAGCGGGGACTCTTGGATTCAAATATGCAGACTACAGTTGTCAACATGTAATGTTTATGTCCACGAAATGGCTACAGTGTTTTTCCCAACGTATGGAGTATTCGCCAAAATTTGCTGTAAATAACTGAATTAATAACGAAAAAATAACCCGCTAACTTAATTAGAAGCAGATCTCGGTTACAAGCATTTTATAATTGGCAGGCGGCGAATGTTCACGCCCACGGGTGGGAAATTTTAAGGCCCGTGAGATCGCGGCCCGCGCCCTCCAGGGCTTCCCTGCCGTGAAGCCACGTCTGTCACTTTGTAAACTTAGCGAACGTGCTCGGGAACGACAAACTTAACCGTGACCCCTGCTCTTTAGGTTGCAGAAGACGACAAAGAGGAGAGCGAGGAGGAGCTCGTCTTCACGGAAAGTAACAGCGAGGTTTCGGAGGAGGTGTCCACGGAGGGGGAGGGGGAGGGGGAGGGCGGCGAGGAGGAGGAGGAGGATGAGGAGGAGGAGGAGGAGGAGGAGGGGGACGGCGACGCCGGGGACAGCGACGGCGGGGACAGCGCGGCTGAAGACCAGAAACGCATCAATGGAGCCGTGACTCACGACGGTGCCAACTCCGCCAGCTCCGGGCCAAAGACATTTAAAAGTCAAGTGGAGAACATCACCTTGACGAACGGCCACGGCGGCAGGCACCCCGAGCCCGCGGCCGCCACGCACCCCAGCGGGAACCCCACGGTCATCGAGGACGTGCTGGCCAAGGTCAGGGCCAACGACCCCGGCACCACGGAGGTGAACCTGAACAACCTGGAGAACATCAGCGCGCAGACGCTCGCGAGCTTCGCCGAGGCGCTGCAGCGCAACACGGCCGTGCGCGCCGTGAGCCTGGCCAACACGCGCGCCGACGACAGCGCCGCGCTCGCGCTGGCCGCCATGCTGCAGGTGAACCGGCACGTGGCCAGCGTCAACATCGAGTCCAACTTCATCACGGGCCGCGGCATCCTGGCCATCGTGCGCGCGCTGCAGCACAACGCGGTGCTCACCGAGCTGCGCTTCCACAACCAGAGGCACATCATGGGCAGCCAGGTGGAGATGGAGATCGTGCGGCTGCTGAAGGACAACACCACGCTGCTGCGCCTCGGCTACCACTTCGAGCTCCCGGGGCCGCGGATGAGCATGACGAGCCTCCTGACGCGCAACATGGACAAGCAGCGGCAGAAGCGGATGCAGGAGCAAAAGCAGCAGGAGGGCGGCGACGGAGGGCCCGGCCTCCGGCCCGCGGCCTGGCAGCGGGGCACGCCCGGCTCCTCGCCCTACGCGTCTCCCCGGCCGTCGCCCTGGTCGTCCCCCAAGCTCCCCAAGAAGGCCCAACCCGCGCGGAGCCGCCCCGCCTCGCCCGCGGCCCCGCCGCCCGCCGCTCCCCCCCCGCCGCCGCCGCCGCCGCCGCCGCCGCCGCCGCTCCCGGAGAAGAAGCTCATCACCCGCAACATCGCCGAAGTCATCAAGCAGCAGGAGAGCGCCCAGCGGGCGCTACAGAACGGACAGAAAAAGAAGAGAGGCAAGAAGGTTAAGAAACAGCCCAACAACCTCCTCAAGGAAATAAAAAACTCCCTGAGGTCGGTGCAGGAGAAGAAAGCGGAGGAGAGTTCCCGACCTTCGACCCCGCAGAGGTCAGCTCATGACAACCTCATGGAGGCGATTCGGGGGAGCAGCATAAGACGGCTAAGGCGGGTGAGTACCCCACGAGCAGGCCCCGGGCTCAGTCGCCCCAAAATACTTATTGCTATTTTAACACGCAGGAGCAAGCACACCAAGTTTGCAGCCTCAGGGGCAGGCCACTGCTGAGCAGTTTCCCTTTGAGACACGTGCCTGGGCACCAGTCTTAGGTCCTTTGAGGGCCAGGCCCAGTGAAGGGCACCCACCATATAAAAATCTTGATTTCCTTAATAAAAAAACAAACAAACAGGGAGTACAATCTGCATTCCAAAAAGGACCCATCGCTTGTCAAAAAGCTTACCATAGAGTTGCCAGTGGTTTCAAACCCAATTCGTAATATACACTTTTAATGCCAGGTAGCAACATCCAGTCTATATCTGAGTTCCTGCTAGAGGCATACCTTAGGGATGTTTTTATCACTTGTGTTGTTTTTATTGAAAGAATACCCCCTATTTTTGTAGGTGGAAGTTCCAGATGCTCTGCGATAAAAGCACAGAAGATGCAGAATTGTTCATTGGTATTAAACAAAGTGCATCGTGAGATGTTTCTAAAATACCTTCTTCAGTTTGAAATGTACCCTGACTTTAAAAATAGCCTCGCCCATTAATTCCAAAGAGAATTTTGAGAAACAGTCGGCATGTTTCTTCTGTAAATATGAAAATAAACTTCTTTTTTAATGTCATGAGACTTGTATTGGCAGGAAGCAGTTTATTGAAAGATGCTTCATATCTTTGGATGTGTTGGTAACTCTGAGCTGTTGAGTTAATGAAATGTGCTGTTATTTTTGTAATCCCAATAAATTTGGATTGACTTTTTTTGTTTTTTTTAAACAAACTAATATTTTTTTGTGAGTTGATACATTTTCAGGTGTGTATGTAACATTGTTAAATATTAAATATATTACAGTCTCACCCAAAAAGGGTTTGGGTCCTTAGCATTTGCTTTTCTTTGTTTTCTCCAAGAAAAACGTGATCCAAGCTCTTTCTAAAGGTCTGGAATTGGAAACTTTCTTTAAAATCTTCTTGGCAGTGAGATAAAAACTCAGGAAAAGACCCCAAAGTGGACATTATTACCCTGGAGGCATTGATATTGGACCCAGGATGTCTGCTGACACCCCCACATTTCCCTAAAGCTGATAGGTCAGTTCAGTCATTTATAATGAAAATGAACTGTTTATGGAAGAAGAAAAATTGAAAATTAGAAAGTTTCTTGGTAAACAGGAAATAGGTACTAGGGGAATGCATGAAAGATAGGCCCCTGAATTTAGAGCTATCTGGTGGCTGATGCTAAAGATTCTCCTTTTGAGCTCTCCTTGGAAGAGCCCTAGTCCAGTGGGTCTCGGCCTTTTGTGCCCTACACACATAGTGGTGGTGTCA
This sequence comes from Miniopterus natalensis, assembly GCF_054644295.1. NCBI lineage: Eukaryota > Metazoa > Chordata > Mammalia > Chiroptera > Miniopteridae > Miniopterus > Miniopterus natalensis. The sequence continues at coordinate 20,995,973 of NC_142090.1, read as the reverse complement.
ACATCCATGACACACATCCAGAGACAAGGACACATGTATCTATAATCATGGAGTATCACTGCCCCATTCCCTCTCACTCAAGAAAGATCTGAATTCAAATAAGAGAAAGACCTCTCAGAGATTACCTTTGTTCCACTCTAGTGCTCCGCTCCAATTTATGAAAGCTATAAATCTCTTCTAAAGTCCCTTGTAATAACTATGATTAGCAATGTTTCCTCTGTGTCCTACAGAGTAAAACAGTGGTCGCTTTGGATTACCTTCAATGAAAATTACCTTCAGTTTTACTAGAAAACTCTCCAATAGTTCTTGGGTCTGTCTTTTTAAATTTTATTTTTAAGTAAAATAAAAAAGGAAAGTATTACAGGTGTCCCACTTTTCCCCCCATTGATCCCTCCATCCCACTCCTGCCCCCTCCCCAGTCCTTCACCCCATTATTGTCTGTGTCCATGGGTTATGCATATATGCATATAAATTCTTTGGTTAATCTCTTCCCACCTCCCACCCCACTCCCCTCTGAGATATGACAGTCTGCTGTTCCATGTTTCAATGTCCCTGGTTCTGTGTCTTTTAGTCAATTTCTCTTGTTCTGTCATTCTCTTACTCAATAAGAACAACTGACAATTTTTCTTAAGGAGGTAGGTCAGTGTCCTCACTCTGTGCGTGGAGTGACTGACATTTTCTGAACTACCTTTTCTCATGCACTTTTCACAACAACATTAAAAGGTGCTATCCCATTTTACAGATGAGGAAACCCAGGCTCAGCGAGGGTGAGGTTGGATGTGAGACTGGCTGTCTCCAACTGTATAGCCTGTGCTCCCCTGCACCACTCTGCTCAAGTCCCCCAAAGTCCCCCTGTTCTTAGAACAGCGGTGGGGATTTCCGTTTCCCTTGGTAGTGACTTTACTATTTTTACCCCTTTTCATTGGTGTTCACAATCATGCCCATTATTGCTGTTCAAAGAAATAAAAGATAAAATGTAGGTTTTTAAAAGGTGCATGGGCATGTGTGCGTGTGGATTGAGAACAGAAAGCCGAGGAAGACCCCCCCGCCGATCCTTTTGTGTACATGAGAATGAGGGTCTTCTAAATGGGCACAGCTTCCAATTCCATCACGCTGTGGCAGAGGAGCAAATGTTTGCTCGTAACTGGGTTGTCCGTGAAACCATGAGTTTCAGGAAGAGGGTTTGAGGCGACTCCCAGGGTGAGGGGAAAGAAAGAGGAGCTGCCATGCTGGGGAGGCTGGCCAGGCCTTCTCATCAGGAGTGATTAAGAGACACAGTTTCCTTTGCATTTCAAAAGGCTGCCTTGCTAGGACTTTTGGGGCTCAGAAAAGAGCAGCCTGCACTTACTAGGTGCATCACAGAATGAAATAAATATATGTACCCACACACTCAGTCTACAAAACGAAATATTATAAAGCCCATAACAAGACAAGTATGGTATGAACAGATACTGAGTACATTGATCATTCAGGAAAACACTTCTAGAATGTCGTTTCAGAAGACAATCCTGTAAGCACGCAACATGTTATTCAGCACCAGGACAGAGATCCTAAGCTCATCCCCCCTGCAAACCCATAGAGCTAGTAAGAAAACTAATTCGCTCCTCCTGTAGAAGAGCTTTCAGCTCACTGGAAGAGAGGCTGTCCAAGCCCAGATGCAGTATTTAGGCTATGATTTATACCTGCACATTAATCTCTTAAAGAACACCTCATTCCGATTTGAAATGGGGCCAGGATGCTGAGTTTCGCTGGCTCCAAGAACCCTGCTGCCACAGGTGTTTAATAACTCAGTGTCAGCAGGATCTTGATTTAATACCTGCCCAGTTGTAGTTGCTACCAGTGAGTGAAAGGAGGAGGTGACAGGCTGCTGTGCCTGTACTGAGATGCACCGAAGAGGGGGGTAAATCAATATATTTTTAATAGGACCTCTTTACTTCCTTTTATGACAAAGTTAGCATTGTCTTTTCCTTTGTTTTTCTGAGGCTTGGGAAGTAAAGCTTTATTTTCGTCAATCATCAAATAACATGATATAAAAGACTAAGAATTGACTTAAGAATTATAAAACTCAGCCGGGCTGGGTGTAGCTCAGCGGTTGAGCGTGGACCCAGGATCCAGGCCATCGGCCTTCCAGCCCGGTCAGGGCACATGCCTGGGCTGTGGTCCCATCCCCAGTGGGGGCCGTGCAGGAGGCAGCCGGTCAATGACTCTCTCATCATTGATGTTTCCATCTCTCTCTCTCCCTCTCCTTTCCTCTCTCTGAAATCAATAAAGATATATTTAAAAAAATTTTTTATAAAACTCAGAAATACAGTACCAACACTGGTGCACTTAACACTTCCACAAGTATGTTGTGAGCGCCTCCGGCCCAGACACTCTTGCGCACCGAGGGTGCCCCGCCCAGGGCGAGAGGAGGCGCCGGCCGCGCGGCGGTGCGTTCGGGTGGGGGGCTGCCCCACGGCTCCCGCATCGCGCATCCCCCTGAGTGCCCCCGGGTCCGAGGCCCCCGCCCCGCCGTGAGGCAGCCGAGCTGAGTCAGAAAGAAGCCTCCCCCGTCACCCTGGGAAACGGGGCGCCGCCGCAAGGGGGCCGCACCCTCGGCCGAGTCGCAGCGCAGTTAGTGGGACGCCTGGCGCCAGGCCCTGCGCGAGGACCCGCTTCTGGGGCCCGGTCCTACCGGCAGAGCAGCTCCCTCGCTGTGATCTCTTGAAAGTCAGCCCTGGGCGCTAACGGCTTGTCCCGTCCTTCCCCCGCCGCCACGGGGGGATGGGGGGATGGGGGGGCGTGGCGCCCCGGCGGCGACCCTCGTCCCCGCCCCGACCCCCGGGGCCGTCGGGACACGGGCTGGGACACGGAAAGGGGTGGGTGGCGGCTGAGATGGGCCGCCTCCCTCCTCCCCTCGCCCCTAAAAAAAAAAAAAAAAAAAGTCTCCTCCAGCTGAAAGTAGCGGGAATCCTGAGCAAATCATGCCTTCCAGGACAGGGGCAAGAACTGAGCTAGAGGGTCCTGTGTGGGCACCGAGGAAGCAGCATCCTCTGTGCTAGCAAACTTTTCCTGCGAAGAGCTAGGGAATAAATAATTTAGACACTGTGGGCCATTTGGTCTCTGTTCAACTATTCATCTCTGCCACCGCAGGGCAAAAGTAGCCGTAGGCACAAATGAATGAAGGTGGCCGAGTCCTAATACAACTTCATTTATAGACACTAAATTTTTAATTTCATATACTTTCCATGTGTTGTTAGTTTTGTTCTTTGATTTTCCCCCCTACCATTTACAAATGTGGAAACCTTCCTTAGTTTGCAAGCTGTTCAAAAACAGGTGTTGTATGGATCCGACTTGTGAGCCGGTCCAACTTGTGACGTTTACCATAAACCCTTGACCAAAGTCAGATAAGGGGTCAAGAAAAGCTTCTCAGGGAAGGTGATTTGGATTTTTAACGAATAGAGAAGATACCAGGCTAAAAAAAGGCTAATGATGGGGGTGGGAAATGGGGAAGGACATTTAAGTTTGAGGAACTAGGGTGTTATAGAAAATAGTGGAAAACCATAGGATTAAGATATTTCCAGAAAAACATATATTTGGTAAAGAGTTAGTATTTGTCTTTTTTTCTAGTATTGATAATTTTGGTGGATTAAGGAGAGGACTATCCTATTGGCCTTTTCTTTTTACAAAAATAGTACAGGACCATTAAGAAAAATCAGAGTATACAGATAAGCAAAACAACATAAAGAATTTCTAAAATCCCACCCACACAGAACTACTGGTAACCCTTTAACATATATCCTTTTACATCCTTTCTAATGCAATTTAAATACACATATAACTATGTTTTCTACAAAAAGGGGAAGATTTCAATAACTGTTGGGTATTTAGGTTATTTTGATTAGTCCTATGATGTCGGATATTTAGCTTGTTCCAACTCATCCCTTTGAGTTATTCTAACTTTTAACTTTTCCTAAAAACCCTTAGAAGAAATGATTGAATGATTGGCAGCTCACAGTTGACAAGAGTTATGAGGCATTATTGTGGTATACCCAAACTGGAAATTAGGTTTCAACCAAATTGTCATGTTTAGCAACTTTCTCTCAGCCAAATTATATGCTGATCTGAACCACAAAGGCATGCCTCGCTAAGAAGCATTTCAAAAATCCACACAAGTTTCTGTTTCTGAATAAAAAGGCTGGGCTGGGTTGAGAGTCAGGAGCCGTCCTGAACAAGGAGTGTAAACCAAGGCACGTGCACTCAGCTATGAAAGTCGTGGGGAGCATCGAAGGACTGCAAGAGGTGACATAAGGCTTATGCAGGTTAAAGATCTGCCTTGTGTAACTGAGAAGGGTGGACTCAGGGAGGCCCACACTGGTGCAGGAAGAACAGTTAGACCATTGTAACGATCCAAGAACACAGTGGTGCAGACTTGAACTGTGAACGCTGCATAGGTGTCCAGAGGTCAGGATAGATCAGAGACAGAAAGCGTATGCTCAAGAGTTCAGTTCCTGGTTAGAAGGGGCAGGAGGTAACAAGCGAGGAATCTAGGGTGACAATTCCTGGCTGGGCCATTTGGGTGAATAGTGGTGCCACAAAATGGGACAGGGAATACAGCAGGAGCAGATTTTGGGTGAAAAAGATATGTTTAGTCTTATATTGTTTGGGAAGTGCCTGTCCATTTGAATGTGTGGGTCTAGAATCATGGGGGTGGGATTTGGGCTGGAAAAAAGGATTTGGGAATCATGTGATATGAGTGGCCTTTAAAGATGGGGGCTTAGATCAGGTCACTCAGGGAGAGTGTGGAGAAGAGCAGAGGCTGAGTATGACCAGAGAGAAGCCAGAGGAGAATCACGAGGCAAAGCTGTTACACTAAAGGAGCCGTCAGCAGCATATAATGCCTTGCAAGTCTGGAGCTTGAACAGGTGATCTTGGTGAGAGCAAGTCCATGGGAGCAGTGGAGATGGAAGCCGATTGTCGGGATAGAGTGGGAAACTCGCCAAGATGAAGAACATTGAGGGCATTGCTTCATAAACAGGTGTGCTGCTCCGAAGGGCCACAGGGCCCACAAATCTCAGAACAATAAAGGCACACCTTCCTGGTATGTCGCTTTCACTTTACATGAAAAATAAAATTATAATGTATGCCCACATATATACAGATATTTTTCCTTGACGGGAGAAAAAATGGATTTTATGTATATATAATATTATTTATATATTTACACATAAATAGACTTATGTACTATATCTTTTCTCAGGTCAAGTAAAAATGTCATGTGTGTGCATATATATATAATGTCAGCTGGAAACCTCATTCCACCTCGGTGACAGCCCAGTCTTCTGACAGATTTCTGAGAATTCCTAAGATGGAGGGTGGTGGCTGGAGATATATCTGCTCATGACTGTCTCTGGCTCCATGCTCAGTGCATGAATTTTACAAACCTGTGATTTAGCGGCCCAAATTGCACTGACCAAAATGGCAACTGACCTGTGGCAATCAGCCCTCAGTCTTGAGTTCCACAGGCTCGACACTGCATGAAAATGTGGGAAATGAAGGTGGGTTTGACATTACAGCAATACAATCGAACATGAGACATTACGGTTACTAGAAATCCTCTGGCTAACTCAACCTCAGAGATTTGCTTTTCCGCTGGTTACTTTAACCCACATAATAGTTTCTTTTCTTGCCAGTTTATCACTTTTTTCTTCTTCTCTCATGATTCTGTCTCATTGCTGTCCTCCTAAATGACTGCTGGGAATTTGAAGTTCTTTTCAGGGTTATGCACAGCAAAGTCAGGTCCCCCTAGACCCTCTCCCAAAGAGCAGCTCCAGTCTACCTTTGCATATCCCAACTGGTCAACGTGGTGCAGATCAAAGAGCCTTTATTTAACAGGAGCCATCCTAAACTTATTTTTGTGAATAGAATTTCTCCCCTCTGAAAAATGGTGTATCTCCTCTTCAACCATCACAAAAACTCTGTTGACCCACAATCTGTTATCTGGACTGTTGCTTCTGAACTGGTTTCTTCCCAACTGGTTCCTAACCAGTTTCCAACTAGTTTCTCTGTCTCCATGTGCACTCATCTGCAATTTGTCTTCAACATGCTAGAGTGAGATTTTTCCAAAATGCAATTCTGATCACGTCAATCTCCTGTTGGAAATTCTTCAGTGGTAACCCATGTTCTGCAGAATGAAGTTCAAAACCCTCTGCATGGCAAACATGGCCCTGGTTATCTGCCTCATCCCCCCTCACTTGTCCTCATGTACCCTGTGCTTAAGGCAGACTTTGCAAGTTGCAGTTCACTGAACAGTTGCTGCCCCCTCTGAAATACACCTTCTCACCTACCTTCTTACCTGTCTGGAATTTCCCTCCCGCTCTGCTACATCTGATTAGTGCCTACTCAGCCTTCAAAAAGGGCCTTGAAAGGTGAGTAGCTTATTGCCCCAAGGAGATGGGGAAGAGGCACCCTTCCAAAAGAGCCTCTGTTCTCCTGCACACTCTCCCTGGGTGATTTCATCCAAACTCCTATCTTCTTTATTTTTTAAATTTATCTTTATTGTTGAAAATATTGCAAGTGTCTCCTTTTTTCCCCATTGACCCTTTCCACCCTGCACCCACTCTCCGCCCCAGGCCTTTACTACACTATTGTGTGTGTCCATGGGTTATGCATATATGCATATAAATTCTTTGGTTAATCTCTCCCACCCACCCCCGCCTTCCCTCTGTCTGTTCCATGCTTCTATGTCACTGAATCTGTTTTGTACATCAGTTTATTATGTTCTTTAGGTTCCACATATAAGTGAGATCATGTGATATTTGTCTTTCTCTGCCTGGCTTATTTCACTTAGCATATTATTCTCCAGGTCCATCCATACTGTCCCAAAGGGTAAGGCATCACTACACATGAGAATGGCTGCCATCAACAAATCAACAAATGACATGTGCTAGCGAGGGTGTGGAGAAAGGGTAACCCTGGTACACTGCTGGTGGGAATGCAGACTGGCGCAGCCACTATGGAAACCAGTATGGAGGTTCCTCAAATAATTAAAAATGGAACTGCCTTTTGACCCAGTGATCCCACTTCTAGGAATATATCCTAAGAATCCTGAAACACCAATCAGAAAGAATATACGCACCCCTATGTTCATAGCAGCACAGTTTACAATAGCTAAGATCTGGAAACAGCCCAAGTGCCCATCAGTAGATGAGTGGATAAGAAAGCTGTGGGACATTCACACCATGGAGTACTATGCGGTTGTAAAGAAGGATCTCATACCCTTTGGGACAGCATGGATGGACCTGGAGAGTATCATGCAAACTCATGTATTTAAACATCACTCCTACCACATGACCCCCCAATTCCTACTTCCAGCACAAATCCCACCCCCATGATTCTAAACCCACACATTCAAATGGACACGCACCACAGACACAGCGTGTTGGAAACTGAACTCACCTTTCTCCTCCAGTACCTGCTCCTATTAGATTCTATATTCCAGTCTCACAGTCCGTTTTGTCTTGCATTACATACTATTTACGAACATGTCTTGATTTTTCCATTATTGTACTGGATTTATCTTTTGGAGATCAGAAACTGCATCTTATCTCTGTGCCTAAGAAATCACCAGCACTCAGTATGCACATTTGAATAGCTGGAGCTAATTAGCTACTCAATGACAATGAAGAGAAAACACGATGGTATCTTCTCACCATTCCTCAAAGAGTGGCCATAAGTGGTATGGGATCAAAAAGGATCATAACTGAGAAATGACATTCGAGAGGCAACACTGGTCCCAGGGTCATGGACAGGGCAGGACCTGCATGCTGCGCTAAGGGATTCCAAGGAGCATATCACACAGGGACAGCCATGTAGGCATTCCCTGTGCGCACGCAGTAGGGCCAGAATTCTGAATGTCTATACCCACCCTCACTGGCCCTCCTCCTTCGAAGACCTCAGCCCTTTTCCATGTGTGATCTGGGGCAGTGGTCGGCTGTAGCCATGAGCGGCTGTACAGGATACACTTGGGAGAATGTACAGTCTCAAGAATGTTTGGGCAAACCAGGGGCTGACAACTGGAAAATCCTGTTCCCTAAATAAATAATTCTGAAGTAAAATTAGTATAACCATTAAAACCCTAACTCTTGAGCTCATAGTCAAATTTTCATTCTAAAGCAGAGGCTTTTACTCTTCTATATTATGTTTGTACATTGGTTATTCTGCACTAATTTTCAAATATCACTTATTCCAGATTTAAACATTGTGTAATCAGTCATATAGTCTTTAGTACGAATTAAACAGTTTCTTAGACATTGGTGAAGTTACATATTTTTAAAAATTAGGCATGTAACGGAAAAGTACACCAATCTCTCAGATCAAAACACTGTTGTCAGTAGCATAAACTTCTAAATTCTCTGTTGTCTGAATGAACTCTCAGATGACCCAACTGAGTAATCCCCATTACATAAACACAGAAACAAATGATCTAAAGGCAGTCTTGACTTTGCAAGTTACCTTCCCTGAATTGATCATGCATTGATTCCCCTTCAAGCCGGGGCTGCGTGGAGGCGGCACCCCACGTTAAAAACCAGTGCATTCATGTGATCAAGTGATCCAACAAATAGCACCTCAGAGGAACTCTTTACATTGAAGCAAAATTGTGAAAATTAAGCTTTTTTGACATTTAAAGAGAGGGAAAATACAATTACATGGATTTGTGAATGCCTTTCTAGAAGTTATACTTTAATCTCTGTAGCTCTCGCTTTATCAACATGTCGCCAATTAGTTAGTTGTAAGACTATAAAGGAGAGCAGCAGAAAGCTGAAAATGTCACATTCCAGAGGAGCAAGGTATCACTAACACTTTCATTTATATTTCTCTAAATGCTGCCAAGAAATTTTGGTGACTCTTTTCAGACTCTCAGGAAGTTTATGACCTGTCAGAACTTGTTGGGATGGTTAACTATGCTTTTACCCCAGATGTCACTAGTAAAAGTTATTTTTAAAGAAATGCAAATAATTTTTATCATTTACAAAAAAAGGCAAAACACACCATCTTCTCCATATGTAGTATTTATAAATTAAAAGTCACTACTAGGGTGATAAAGGTATGAAATAAATGGAGAATGCTTAAGGAAAGACGACAGACTGGAGAGATTACTTGAAGTTTGGAGAGAGGATTCTGAGGTAATTCCAAATAAATTCTTGTGTAATCATTTTGTTAAGCATTTGGGATTACTCAAACATGCCAGTTACCTAATCTCTCAAGTAGAAAAAAATATTTTAATGATGATGGAAGGAAAATTGGGGGTTGGGGATGAGCAAACCCTTTTCTATTCACTGAACAATCCAAAAATCTGGGGTTGTACTAATCTCAAAACTTGACTTGCTTTAGTGGATGCTGGTTTAGCTGCATTATTCTTATTTATGTTGCATTTATTTTATTTTTAAAAAATATATCTTTATTGATTTCAGACAGAGGAAAGGAGAGGGAGAGGTAGAAACATCCATGATGAGAGAGTCATTGATCGGCTGCCTCTTGCACGCCCCCGACTGGGGATCGAGCCCACAACCAGGGCAAGTGCCCTGACTGGGAATCAAACCCCGATCGCCTGGATCCTAGGCCGACACTCAACGGCTGAGCCACGCCCGGCCGGGCATATGCTGCATTTTTAAATTTGGAATACAGAATGACAGCAGTTCCCTTTGGGTCTTTGCACACACATACATAAGCAGAAAAATCCCAAGCCTTCTACATTTGAAGAAAAGATACTGGAGTAATATTTTTTTCACCTAGCCAGGGGTGGGGAATGTCTGGCCCATGGGCCATATATGATCGTTGAAATCATTTGGTCTGGCCCTGCCAAGGCAACTGCAGGCGGGATTTGAAATTCATTAAATCTAGGAGCTTTTTTCATAGCTAATTTTTAAGTTGATAATTTTGTATGGCCCACAAATAATGTCATAAATAGCCAAATGGCCCTTGGCAGAAGAAAGGTGCCCCACCCCTGAAGACGATCACTGGTATGTTAATGCACCTGGAGGCAGGGAACTACATTGGTTTAGGGGGATAAATGGTGATGGGGAAAAAAATTTTTAATGAAACCAGAAAAAATAGGATTAAAAATATTGAGACTGTCACTTTTTAATTCTACTTGCAGTGTTCTTCCAGTCACCAATATTTTTAAAAATAAAATTTATTGATTGATTTTAGAGAGGGGGGAGAGGGAGAAAAAGAGGGAGGGAGGGCGGCAGGGAGACTGGGAGAGCGAGGTGGGGGGAAAGGGGAGTGAGAATGAAACACCTATTTGACTCACTGCTCGGCCCACCCATGCACTCATCCGTTGAGTCCTGCATGTGCCTCCACGGGGATCCCACCTGCAACCCTGGCACATCAAAGCATCACTCTAACCAACTGCACACCGGCCAGGGCCTCCCTATCGCGAATCTTTAAAACACAAGTTCTTGCAAACACAAGTTCTCCCTTCTATTCTCTGCCTTAGACTCTCGTCCTAGCTAAAACAAACAAACAAACAAACAAACAAACAAAATAGAACAAAAAGAACAGGTTATTTCTTTTAGGTTCAGAAGCTATTTAAGGGGCCCATTAGGATTGTCTTTTAGACACTTACAGAATTGAGACATTATAAATAGCTTTGTTTCCCTATAGTTAATTGGACAAAATGCCTTTTCCTTTCACTTGTTTCTTTCAACACCGAAGACACTAGATGTGCTTCATTTTGCTGCCTGTTTTCCAATAAGGGTAAAGTACATGGAACCAAATTAGAAATCTCCCCTCTCTTACTACTAAGAAAACCAGAACGTTGCATTTAAGTGTTGTATTTGTCCTCATGCTCCTTGGAAGAACTTTCAGTCAGTAAACTGACAGTGCAGCTGTTGACTGAAAATTATACAGAAAGATTAATACATTCTCAAACTAATTTTCTGTCTGGCAAATTTATTGTAAGGGTTTACAAAATACGTATGTTTAAATAAAGACAATGCCCATTTACAAGACACTAACAAAAATAATTTGGATGTAGAATATAAAGTTCAATCATTTCAACCCAGTACTAAATGACAGGAGTGTCTGGTGATGACTAAATGCTTGGACAATGTGGGGTGACTGCTATCACTGAGCCAAAGTCTGATCACATGCTCCATTCAGTCAGAGGCCGGCTCCCTAAAGCAAGCCAGGTTTCCCAGGCAAACACAAGGACAGGATGCTGTGAGAGAGGGTGACCTGTGAGAGAGGGTGAAATTTGTAGCCAGTCTTTCAGAAACAGAGTAAATATGCAATTTATCCATAACTGAAGAAAAGCAGAGAACACATGGATAAAACACTATTACAGTTCATAAAAAAGAGCAACAGAAGTAGTAGTCAGATCTGTCTTCTAATATTAGCTCCTTCTAACTGACCTTGGGGCAAGCCCTTCAACCACTCTGAACAGGGGTACCTTCACCTGGGAAATGAGAGTAGGCTTGATGTAACTCAATGGTCTCTAACTGTCTTTCAGTTGTGAAATAAATATTTTAGATTTAAGGAGGGAATTTAAGGAGGGATTTACACCATTGTTATATTTTAATACCCATTACATAGTCTTAAATAGTTGTTTAAATATGGTGATATTGCTTAAAAATTTTTTTATACTTAAGCCTTGATAAAAATTCTCACACATCAAGCAATAACTAAGATAAAACTGAATTTAGGTCAAATATGTTAACCAATTCAAGACAGAAAATTATGTCAATATGACACTTGTAATTTCAAGTTCCATAATGCAACCTGATAGTGTTAAAACTGGACTTACTCTTAAAAAGTTAAAAAAAAAATCCTTATTTAAAAATTAAGAGGCCATTTCAAATTTACTAGATATTCATTAATACAAGAATATCTGGCTAAACTAAAAACCACCTACAAGGTACTACCTATTCTATTTTACTCAAAATAACTGTGTGCTATTCATATTTTGATCTGTCAATCTTAATGGTGGTGTACATAATCAGTTTAGATTTACAATGGACTTGTATGAAATTAAATATTATAACAATAGTTAGTATGACTACTGATATATATATACATATATTTAAAACAAAAAATTATGGCTGATTTATCTAGACATGTTTTGTTATAAAGACAACATTTTCACTGGGCTCACTCACGGCAACGGAGGGTACCATGTACCACATATAGAAAGTAAAGGCAGTCTTACTGTGAGCTACAAAGTATGTTCCCCATCATAGTCATAACTGCCCACTTATTACACCTTTTCCCAGTGGCTTCATGAGAAACAAAGTTTTAAAAAATTCATGAATAAAAGACCAAGATATTACAAGAGAATGCTATGATTTGGAGGTCAAGATGACGTCAATAAAATGAGCATGCAAAGTACAACTTCTTCACTTTTCCATAAGTGTTTTCTGTTGTACTATAAATAGGCCTTATCTCTATAGCTGTCCTTTAAAAACTTCCTTTAGAAAGAGTAAGTTATTTCAGGAATTTCTCTTGATTAGATAAATATGTGACAAGAGCAATTCCCAGGCACTTTTCTCTTTCGAACTTTTTAGTAAAGTTTGATTAATACTTTCTTAAGTGTTCACATTTGTACAACACAAGCAACTTTTTCATAGAACATATTATTCTTGAAAATGTTTGTTAAATTTGGCTAAAGCTCTTAGAAGGCATTTTGTACCATCCTACACACTGGATTCCATAACTTAATCTTCAGACACCCACTTGTTACAGGGTGAGTAGAACAAAAAACTCTATCAAAAACTGAGCTTCCAGTTTAAAGCAAGCACCATCTCTAATGCCATTTATTAAGAGCTATTAAATTCCACATGAACTTCTATATTTGGCTTTTACTGAAACTACCAGTAAACTCCAATATTCTGATTTAGAAACTTGAACATTTTGGCTACATGAAAGTTTCTTCCAGTTTGACCTTGCCACGGGAATGCTCCGTATACAACAGCGGCTGCCCGGGGAGCTGCTGAGCAGCTGTCACTTCTCCCAGCAGGACAGGGTGTAACATTCTTTTGCTCTCCACGTTTACTTAATGGCACACTAACTCTCGGGCATGCAGTCTGCTAAAAACTTCAGCCATTACTGTTCACTGCTGTGTACCCTTTCCTATACTATACGGTTACAATTTTTCCCCCATTTTAATCTCTTAACAATAAATGAAAACACTATTTTATGTATATGGGTCAAATTAATTTTATTATGTTCCATGATGAATTGCCACCAGTGCAACATCCTATTCACTATACATTTCAAAAATAATTCACATACTAAACAAAATTTCAGTTGATAAATGGAAATGAATGATTGAAAGTCTTTATGAATCTCATACATACAATATGTGGCTAGCTGAAATTGTCTATCACATAGCATTTAGATTTAAAAAGCCTCATGCTAGTTTGTTAAATGCGAGGGCTGTCAGACACTCGTTTAGCTGGAGTATACACAGGAGGCTTCCAGACAGTGCACAGGTACAGTGCTGCCCACAGTGCAAGGCGATGGAGACTGAAACATGCAGCCTTCACATCTAAAGCAGATTCAGTCTTCATGCCCGGACTGAACTCCACAGCTGCTGTGTTTCAACCAATAGTAACTTAAGACTCTGCGCAACAACAACAAAAAGTCTTCTTTTTCTTTAAGAAGGAAGAATAAACTCAAATACCTTTGGCAAATTTTTACCCATCTTACATGTTTAAAATTGTGTTTCCAACTCAAAGACTTGATAGCCTCTGCTCAGAGCAGCTCCTGATAGTTATACCAAAGTTAGCTGGAAAACTGAATTCCCTGGCCAAAGTTGGAGAGATCTTAAATTGGCATTACCTTAAAGACATTCTTAGGATATGTAAAATTTTTTATAATGTTGAAAAGAAAAAAATGGAAAATATTTAATATTACTTAAAATAAGTATCATGTTCTATTTACTATTTGCACAAATTCCGAATTTTATTGGTTAGTAGTTGTCCAGCCTCATCCACACCAGACTCAACTGAGTTCAAGCCACAGTAAAAATTATAGTAAGCAGAAAAAGGTTTCCAGCAGCAGAGGGCACTGTTTCTGCAAGAACCGAAAGTCTAGAATCTTTCCCGTATGCTTAAATTACTCTTGCAAGGTAACATTCTTTGAATAACTTAACTATTTTACTGCACCACTTAACTGCTTTCAGCAACAAAACCTTTTAAATTATTTATGATAACTAGATGCATGATCACTAGAGTTATGTGATAACTGGTTAAAATTCAAGCCACATCTTGCAGGTCCAGCCTGTCAAGATCATGCCAATGCTAGATTTTGGTCGGTACAATTCTAGAGAGCTTAATTTTTAATTGGATACTGTCACTACAGTAATGAAATACATTTGGAACTACATTCTGCATATGACTCAATGTGAGAAAAAAATATGTCTTTATTTAAATCAGATAATTTTTCTATCTAAAATTTAAAGTAGGTAGGTATGATTAGTGTTATAAATATGAAAACCACCTTTAGGCAGATTAGTGTACTGTACAGAGGCAAGGAAACCCTAGTTTTAACATATCATTTACTATTCATAACAAATGTGCAGGTTGTAAAGTTTTATTTTTTTAAAAATCTATTATGTTTTCCAAGAAATTTGCCATTGGGAAAACCAATCTTATAAGAAAAATGTAACCCTTCACCTGAATTTGACAAAAACCTTGAGAAATTATAAAAATTAAAAAAAATATAGCATAATAGATTCAACATTAGATTCTTATGGTTGCTATTTTTGAATACCTCAATCTATATAAACTGCAAAATAAAAATTGTTAATCTCAGATCACTTTTATGTTCTAATTTTTGTAGTATTCTTAACCAAATATTGAAGTAATCATAATACAGTTGCCTCCAGTTCATATGAAAATTATCCCCAAGATCCCCAAACTCCAATAATTTAAGTAACATTTGTTTGAGAATACCAAAAATATTTTTTAAGTTTTTGCCAGAAGAGCCTGCCACATTTGCTATAGCATAAAAATAACTTCAGTCAAGAACAGGTATGTAAGGGCTCCTTATGATACCAGCCTCCAAATGCCACTGCTATACAGTCACAGGCAATATTGCTATAAGAGGTGTGTTAACTGATTTCTCCAACTAGCATCTTTGTAGTGATTTTATGAAGAGCATATTGCTAAAATCTGAGAAACTGCATCAGTGTAGTGATGTCTAGAGAACTGTGCAATGTATCAGCTTCAACATTCATGTAGCATTGTGTTCAAAATAAAGGGGCTAAATAAACTAAGGTTTGCATCACTTAAAAAGAACGTAGTGCTATACTAGATTTTAATAAGAAAATTTAGGTACAGAAAAAGTAGGGTATGAAAATAGTGTTTTCCTTCTGGCATTATAACTAAATTACATTAAGGTTTTTGTCAGTCTCACATATAATATTTAAACTCCCTTGTTGATGGAATGAAAAATATTCACAAATTGAGTGAGCATCCTGTGTAAACTGGTACACAATAACTGGGAGTAGCTTTGCAGAGGATTATGACAAACCTTTACAGATTAAATGAGGTATTGCACAGATTAATAAAAAAAAAGCAAAAAATGCAACAAAAATATACAGCAAATTGGTAGAACATTTACATGATAATTTTACAGAATCCATAGACAGAAAGTAGTGTTTAGTATTTCACCTTAAAAATATATATATAATATATAGATCAATCTTCCCACTCATCATCGTCTTCAAAATCTTCTTCGTCATCCTCATCCTCATCTTCATCTAGAAGAAAATCACCAGACAAAGAATTAAAGCCTCTGTATAAATAAAATATTACACAATTTTTGGGTGATTTCTCCAATTATTCAACTTCTGAAACACAAACCATTTTCTACCTGGAAGAATCTAGTTACTAAGACAGTTTAAAATGAATCTAATAAAAATGCATCTGAATAGTATGGTGACAAGTTAAGATGAGAGCAGGAGTCAAAAAACTTGGGGTTCTGGCCCCTTAGTATTTATATTACAAATTTCACCCTGTGTGTCTCTTCATGTGTAAGGTTGACCTCTCTGGATTTCAGATTCGCATATCGCAAATCCAACCTGCAGTCTTCACCGGATTCTCACAGTGGGAAGTTCTCAAGTTTCACCTCCTTCTCCAGCCTGCTTTTCCCCGGCCACCCTAGTCTGCACCCTGTCTCTCAGGTGTTTAGGCCCCAAACCTAGAAATTTTTACTGATTCCTGCTTTCCCACCACTCCATCCAATCTATCAAGTCTGCCCCTTTCCTCCACTCCCACTGCTGCTCCCACACCACCACAATACCTTGCTTGGATATTGCAACCGTACAGTCCATTTGCCTTAAAGCAAATGGAGTGATATTTAAATTCTAAGTTTTAAAAACATCATTTTTATTGATATGTGTCTGACTACTGTTATCTGAATAAAACGTGATGTTACCTCAGTCTATAAGACCCTACATAATTTTCCCAGTTATTGTCTTCCCACTCCCCCCAACTTTTTTCATATGCTATCTCCTAAAATTCAGTTTCTAGATGCATGATCTTCTTTCTGTCCCTTAAACATGCCAAGTTTATTCTTGTTTTAGAGCTTTTGCAGTAGCTATTTCTCTGGCTGAGTCTTCTCATCATTTAGATTCACTCAAAAAACACTTCCTCAGAAAGGTATTTCCAGACCATCCTATGAAAGTATAACCTTCAGCCACAATCAGTAACCCTCCCATTTTATTTTTTCATAAGATCCACCACTACCTAAAATTCTTATATTTTGTTTACATATTTGTCTTCACACTAGAATATAAGCTCCAAAACAGCAGGGACTTGCCTATCGTATTTATCTCTGAATTCTTAGCATCAGAACAGTGTTTCAGTAAATACTTCAGTAAAACATCAGAAGCTGCTCACTAAATACTTGAGTGCATGAATAAGTAAGATGGCACCAAATTCTATAAGCAATCTTCTATATTATATACCAACTTTCCATAATTACTGACCTTTTAAAAACTATGCAACTCATAAAACCCGTGAAGGCCAAATTTGTGAGACAGTGGCTAAGCAACTGCACTTGATAATACTCTATTAAAGCACCAATAGGAGCTGAATATGTGACATATGTGAGCTAGGGCTACAGAAGACAGAATAACCTTTGCTGCCTATAAAATAGATTGTTTGAAGGCTTCTACAAAGAAGTACTTGAGTTCTAGTATTAGAACTTGAAAATTAACAGAAGCCAAACAAGAGCAAAGATTTCTTTTCTGAGCCCCTAAGTTTTACTTTTACAATAATAATAGTAATAATAACAATAATAATAATTTTAAGTAATTAAGACTTATGGTCAGCTCCAAATTGTTACAAAATTTATTTGGAAAGGAGTTCAATCAACTTCAAGTTAGTTAACCTCTCTGTTTACATTACTAATAAGAGAAAAAATTTGTTCCTGTTAAGAGTAGGCAGCTACGTAGATATGAGTTGGAAGAGGTAGCTCAGGCTTGGAGGGAATATGTGTGAGATGTGACAAACTGAAAACTGACAATGGAGGTGGCAGGTCCCTATGTGAGCAGGAATGATTCAGAGTCCCCACAGGATGTGGTCTAACTGGTGGCACAGCATTATTAGAAGCCTTATAACTTACAGATAGTTTTTTTGTGTGTGACATGTGCGAGGGGGTAATTTGCTCCTTGCCTAGGGGCATTCCAGCCTAGGGATATAAATATCCCAAACCCCACCCAAGTGGGGCACTCAGTTTGGCTTCGCCCAGCTAAGCTGTCCCCTCAGGTTCTATCCAAGTGCATTATTTTCCTTGCCTGCTTTTGCTGCCATTTGTTGTCTTTGTTTGAATTCCTTCCTATAAGCAAGACAAGAACTGGGGGCGCAGAGTACTTTCTCTGGCCAGAGGTTATCTCTGGCTAGAGATCCCCATGACCACTGCTGACACTCCCAGAAGCTTTCACTAGACATGCTTTACAGAATTCACCTGGAGGAAGGCATCAAGTACACCCAACTATGCATGCATTTACATTGTGACAAATACAGGCATTTATCAGCATCTATGGTGGGGAGGAAGTAGCTAATAATTCTATCATTAGGTACTACCACAGTGAAATAAAAGAGATGGTTCCAAAAATAAGAACCATGTTATATATTCATTTGATCAGCACAGCTATTATATAATGGTTATTTATATCTTTACAAAAACTTAAAATAATTTTTAGCAGAACGCTTAAGTGTCTTGAGTGGTATGAATACATAAGTGGATGAACTGAGACTTACTACAGATGTTCAAATTACTGCTGGTTATTACCTAACACCCAACCAGGAGGTAAAGATAGAGTGAGATAATATTCTATCAAGAAATAGCAATTTAAGTAATTATACTTTTTACAGTAATGTCGCTATCAATTGCTATGTTTTGAAAGAACAGTTCAGCTAACATTTTAGGACCAAATAGGTCAGAACGTCAAGTTTTTCAAGAGAAAAATGTGGTCACCTGCTGATTAGAAGAATGTAACCTAGTAGATGAAGGTTTTCTAAATAAACACTCAGAGAAGTAAACAAGTCTAGGGGAAAAAAAGGCATCTTTAATTATTATCTTTAAAAGAAAGGCTGTAAAAATACAACCGACATACTGTTAAGCTACCAATTCCAGCGATAGGCGGGAACCTCATGGACGCGAAGCCATAAAAGAAACAGACAGTTTCGCAACCCAGTCTCCCTTTCTACCTTCCTGTTCTTTCTTGAATCCACTGACCCTGCTCCTTCCAGGTCACCAATGACCTACTGCTGCTAAGCTGGAGCTTAATTCCCTGTTCTTGTTTTCTTGACCTATCAGACACATTTGACACAGATGATTACCCTTCCCTCCTTCAAAAATTTGTCTTTCTTTCAGTTTTTTATAGAAAAAAAGGGAGAGGGAGAGAGAGAGAAAAACATTGATGTGAGGTAGAAACATCGATTAGCTGCCTCCTGTACCCATCCAACCAGGAATCGAACCTGCACAGGACAACGCTCCAACCAACTAAGCCACACCAGGCAGGGCCAAAAATTTCTTCATGTGGCTTCTAATGTACAACATTCTACAGCCACAGACCTTATAGACTATCTCTACTAACATCTACTTCTTTGCTGATCTCATTCAATTCCATAACCATAACTTTAAATACCTTATATATCCTAATGACATGAAAATTTGTATTAACAGTCCAGACCTCTCCAGTGAATCCCAGACAGATAACCAAATGCCAACTGATATCAACTTTTGCATTTTTAATAAGGATCTCAAATTTAATATGTATAAAATCAAACTCCTAATCTTTTTTCTCAAACCTGCTGCTTCTCCTAAATCTTTGCCCAATATGTTAATGAAAATTTCATCCTTCCAGTTGCTCAGGTCAAAAACCTTGGGATTATTTTCAAACCTCACTTCCAATCCATCAGCAAACCCAGTAATCTCCACATTCAAAATAAAATCAGGGTCCAATCACTTCTCACTGGTGCAACTGGATTCAAACCTCCATCATCTCTTGCTTGGATCATTGCCCTCCTGTTAAGAACCTTCCAGTTGTTTCCCATCACGTTCCTAGCCTATAAAGCCTTACTATTGGCCCTCTACTACCTCTCGTTTTCCATTCCTTAGTATATTCTTTCCCTCCCTCACTTGCTCTAGTCATACTGACTTCTTTGTTGTTTCTCAACCTCAGGGACTTTGTACTTGCTGTTATTGTCACCTGACACCTGAGCACACGTTGCCAGTGGTTCACTCCCTGAACTTCTGCTGGTATTTCCTCAATTGTCACCTCAGCTATGACTCATCACCCTATGTCAAAATGAACTTCCTCCCAAAGCCTATAACTCCCTGTATCTCCCTTTTCTCCTTAGCATATTTATACTATCATTTACCTTGCTATATATTTTTACTTATTTTATTTATAGTCTTTCTCTCACTAGAATGCATGCTTCATGAAGACATGGATTTTTGCTGGTTTATTATTTTATAATTATTCACAATAAATATTTGTGGACTGAATTAAACTATCTTTATAACATATGGGAATAAATATGACAAATTAAGAAAAACAAATGTTGCTCAAGGATCTTATTATTTTATTTAATCTTCACATCAATCATAGGATTTAGAATTCTCTCCATGTAACAACAAAATTGGGGTCCACTGAAAGTAAATGATAGATTTAATAAGAACAAAGATCTGATTCTAGTACACCATGCTGGAGAAGTTAAACCTCAACTCTGATATCAGCAAAACCCATGTTCTTGCTCTTTTTAAAAAGCAGTATTTATTTACATGTGGTGTGCACATGCTTAATAATAACCTCAGGATAGGTAATAGTTTATTCACATAAACCTTTTTAGGAAATGACCAAAAAAAAGAGGGAAAAAAACCAGGATTCTTTTAGTAAACTCCAGAAATAGTATAAATTATCTAATTTCTTAGCCCAAACACAAATCAGGAAAATCTCCTAAACTGTTTATGTCATAGGTATGTTAATGAGACCTAGGAATCTCAAGACTGCTTAGAGGATGTTTGCCAGGCATTCTGTCAGTATTGCCCGGTATAGGAAACAAAACTTCCACTTTTCCAAAGTTGTTCTTCCAAATTATAGTTATGGCTGTGGTGTCCTAACATCCATTAAGCTTTAGATAGACTAGTCATAGTGTTTGACAACTTTTTAAAATATGCCCTGGAATCCACAACAATAAGTTATTCAATAGAAGAGGAAAAGCTAGCAAAGACTGAGTCATAAAACAAACAAATAATAGACTCAAAAATGCAAATTTATTAAATATACATGTACACATGCAAATATACCTGAAGAATGAATGGCTTTGCTCCTTTTCTGCATCACTTCCATTAATGCCCCCACAATTCCTGAAGTGGGTGCAGGTGTCGGTGGTGTAGACTCCTGGCCATCAGATACCTTGGAAAAGAAAGTTAGCAAAATTAGAAAGAAATCCTTTGCAAAAAATGTTGTCCCCAGAAAGTCTGACTTTCTTAGAATCAGTTCTTACTTTAAAAGAAAAACAAAACAAGCAAAAAAATACCAAGCAAGCCCAGAACAGGATTAACTAAATTAAGAAGAAACAACCTACTGCCTTAAAACAATTACTGAAGACGTATTTCCGCTCCTTCGTAATGTATAAGCCATCATCAGTGTATCTCTAAATTTAGAATAACAATCAAACCTTTTCTTGAAAAACACTTGCCCTTGCAGCTGAGTTATTTCTGTTTACTCCAGTACACAAGTCTTAATTGATGAAACTAATAAACCAAGGTAATACTTACATTCCTAGAATTGTTAGGTGAGAAGCACACTTAAGATACCTATGAGCAACGGAAGCGATATATGTCCTCCTAGAAAAACTCAGCTTTACTAATAATTTAAAATGAACCTCCTTCTCATAGCATATAACTTCTCTTTAAGAAGAGTTGGGTAGCTTTCAAAATGTACCTATCTCACCAGGCAACTAGCCCTAACTAAAGTACTTCTCTCTGCTACAAATTATATTGGGGAAGAAAAAAATCAACATCATAGACTCTCTTTAAAATCTAATTTTTACACAAAATTATCCTTAATTCCAACACTCATACTTAAAAAGATAAGATACAGAAGTCTGGAGAGATTCAGAAAAAAATACAATTTAGAAAGTACTGCTCAAGTACACTATGACAAAAATTAGTAGTTGTATATACAAAATATTTGTTGTTAATTTTATCTCTGCACTTATGCATGTAAAGGTATTAATACTGGTATAAGTAAAAATGAAACATCACAGGTGTACTAAATAGTTATTCAAGTTTTAATATAAATAGGTAGATAACTATAATTTAAAATTCTAAATCATTTCCCAAAGAAAAATTACATTATTAGGATAAACTTTGTATTTTTGTCTTTATAAATCTTTTCTTAATAATCACTGTCTTTCTGGACTTCAAGATGATTTACTTTAAAAATATTCAAATTAGGGGATCTAAGATGGCAGTGGAGTAGGTAGAAGCTACAGTAACCTCCTCCTAGGACCAAACTGGAATTAAAACTAAATTATAAAAAAAATCCTGAATAACCAGCTTAAGACTAGCTGGAGAGAACATTTATAACCATGGATTTACAGAAGAAGCCACATCGAGACTGGTAGGAAGTGCAGAGGTTCAAGAGGACTAGCCAGGCTCCCACAGGCAGCAGCTGAAGTTCTAGAGAGATATCTCAGCTGTTGGGGGTTCCCCGGAGAAGTGTGTGGTCTAAATCCCAAGCTGGGCTCCCCACCCTAGAGAACCAGAACTGGGAAATATGCCCACAAAGCATCAGGCTGTGAAAAGCAGCAAAGTTTCTGTCCATCTAGGAGAGATGGCTTAGAGACACAGGCACCCTTTTAAAGGGCCAACCACAATATTTCATGTGTAGCCACTCACCCTGGGCTCTGGCAGAGGGAGGGGAGAGCAGACTAGAGCCCTGTGAGGAGAGTCTGGAGTTGGTGGTACTGGGGAGAGAGCTGAAGAGTTAGATGCCAGGATCCCTGTGCTGATTCATCCCCCCATTCTGCAGAAGCCATCTTTCTCAGGCACAGTATTCCCCTCCATGCTCGTTATCAACCTGGGGGAAAGCAACAGCCTGACCCACTGGAATGCCTTGCCCCACCCTGTGGAGCTTACACCCTGCTGCAGAGTACAGCCAGAGGCTCTTTAAGTGACTAAGCCTAACAGACAGCCTGCAGGCAGAGGTGGATCTCTGGGTGCTTTGAGACTTTTGCTGACCTGCCCCCGGGTCCCAGTGCTGGTAAAAGCCAGCCTTGGTAGGCAGCTTGGTCAATTCTGCATGCACCCAGGCTCAGCAGAGGGAGCAACAAGTGGCAGACTGCAGATAGTTACAAACAGATTTCTCAGGGCCAGTCACAGGCAGCATCTGACATAGGCTTGCACTGGAGTCCCTCTGGAGAGGCCCAGAACCAATACAACCAGTGGCCAGCTTCAGACAACAACAGAACAAGATCCAATAAACTTCATGAGCAGCATATCTACAGGGAGATCTTGGCCAGCACCAAACCCTGCCAACGCGAATTCTGCTTTGTGTGATCAGCACCTGCACAGCAGCCTGCACGCTGTATTGGTAGCTGAGCCTCACAGTCAGCCAGCCTGACAGCTGACCCTATGCATGAACGAGCCAATAGCAATCAAAACTCAATTACAACAGGAGGGCCCACATAATGCGCACATGGGACATTCCTAGAGCACCCACATCAGCTGATCAGGGAGACTGTGCCACTGGGTCCCACAGGACACCTACTATATAAGGCCACCCTACCAAGACTGGGAAAAAGCAGATCTACTTAATACATAGAAATAAACACAAAGAGGCAGCCAAAATGAGGAGACAAAAAAAAAAAAAAAAAAGGCCCCAAATGAAAGAACAAGAGAATTCTCCAGAAATAAAATGGAGGCAAGCAATTTTTCAGACACAGAGTTCAAAGTAAGGATTATAAGGATGCTCAACAGCATGAAAAAAGACAGAAACCATACAAAAGTACCAGTCAGAATTGAAGGATGCAATATCAGAAATAAAGAATACACTGGAAGGAATGAATAAACAGTAGGTAGAATGAAGCAGAAGATCGAATCAGTGATTTGGAAGACAAGGTAGAAAAAGACCTAATCAGAGCAGCAGAAAAAGAATTTTTTTTTTTTTAAAAAAAAGGATATTTTAAGGGACTTTTGGGACAACATGAAGCACAACACCCACATTGTAGGGTTACCAGAAGGAGAACAGAGCAAGGAAAAGAGAATCTATCTGAAGAAATAATGACCGAAACATTCCCAATCTGGTGAAGAAAAAAGACACATAAGTTCAGAAAGTGCAGAATGTCCCAAACAAGATCTACTTAAAAAGGCCCACACCAAGACAGATCATAATTAAAATGGCAAAGGTTAAAGACAAAGAGAGAATCTTAAAAGCTGCAAGAGAAAGGCAGCTAGTTACCTACAAGGGAGCTCCCATTAGACTGTGAACTGATTTCTCAACAGAAACATTCTAGACCAGAAGAGGTTGGCATAAAATATTCAAAGTAATGAAAAGCAAGAACTACAACCAAGGCTACTTTACCCAGCAAGGCGATCATTTAAAATTGAAGGAGAAATAAAGAGCTTCCCTGACAAGAAAGAAACAGCTAAAGGACTTTGATTCCACCAAATCAGTATTACAAGAATTGTTCAAAGGGGTGGTAGGGAAAGGAGGAGGAGAAACAAATGGGGGAACATAGTCAAAAAATGGAAGGAAAAAAAAAAGTTGGTGTAGCAATACTTATATCTGACAAAAATAGATTTTAAAACCAAGGCTATGATAAGACACAAAGAGGGATACTAAATAATGATAAAGGGAGCAATCCAACAAAAGGATATAAACCTTGTAAACATTTATGCACCCAACATAGGAGCACTTAAATGTGTAATGCAAATCTTGATGGGCATAAAGAGAGAGAATGATAGGAATACAATCATAGTAGGGGATTTTAACACTCTGTTGACATCAATGGATACATCTTCCAGACAGAAAATAAACAAGATGACAGAAGTCTTAAATGATACACTAGATCAAATGAATTTAATTTATATCTTCAAAGCATTTCACCCCAAAGCAATGGAATATACATTCTTTTCAAGTGCACATGGAACATTTTCTAGAGTGGACCACAATTTAGGACACAAAACAAGTCTCGATAAATTTAAGAAGACTGAAATCATGCCAGGCATCTTCTCTAACCATAATGCTATAAAATTAGAAATCAGAACTTAAAATAAAAGCAGAAATTAAAGAGGAGAAATAACTCACACCAAAGAAAATCAAAGGATTGTAATGAAATATTACGAACCATATGTCAACAAATTGGATAATCTGGATGAAATGGGTGAATTCCTAGAAACATATCATCTTCCAAAACTAAATCAGGAAGAAGCAGAGATTCTGAATAGACAGATTACAACCAGTGAAACTGAAGCAGCAATTTTAAAAACTCCCAATAACAAAAGCTCTTGACCAGATTGCTTCACAGGTGAATTTTACCAAATATTCAAAGAAGAACTATCACCCATTCTTCTCAAACCATTTCAAAAATTTCAAGAGAAGACTCCCAAGCTCATTTTATGAAGACAGCATTTTTTCTAATTCCAAAACCAGATAGACACTACAAAGAAAATTATAAGCCAATATCCCTCATGAGCATAGAGGCAAAAGTCCTCAACAAAATATTAGCAAACTAAATCCAGCAACACAGTATAAAGACCATATACCATGATCAAGTGGGCTTTATTCTGGGGATGCAAAGTTGGTACAATATCCACAAATCAATAAACATGACACATCACATATAAAACTGAAGGATAAAAACTACATGATCATATCCATAGATGCAGAAAAAGCATTTGATAAAATCCAGCACCATTTCTGATAAAAGCTCTCAGCAAAGTGGAAATAGAGGGAACATACTTCAACGTAATAAAAGCCATATATGGCCAATCCACAGCCAACATCATACTAATGGGCAAAAACTACAGATGTTCCCTTTAAAATTAGGAACAAGACAGGGATGTTTGTTTTCACCACTCTTATTCTACATAGTACTAGGAGTCTTACTGACAGCAATCAGATAAGAACAAATAAAAAGCATCCAAAACAAAAAAGAAGTGAAACTGTCATTATTTGCAGATGATATGATACTGTATATAGAGAACCATGAAGATTCCAGCAAAAACCTACTAGAACTGATCAATGAATTCAGTAAATAAATAACCAGAAATCAGTTGCACTTTTATATACCAATAACAAGGTATCAGAAAGGGAAACAAACAAAAAAATCCCATTCACAATTGTTTCCAAAAGAATAAAATACGTAAGAATAATTTAACCAAGGATGTAAAAGACCTGTACTAGG
This sequence comes from Miniopterus natalensis, assembly GCF_054644295.1. Classification (NCBI taxonomy): domain Eukaryota; kingdom Metazoa; phylum Chordata; class Mammalia; order Chiroptera; family Miniopteridae; genus Miniopterus; species Miniopterus natalensis. Next base: position 20,970,060 of record NC_142090.1, on the reverse strand, counting down.
GTAACTATAAGACACTGAATAAAGAAACTGCATATACTATGCTAATGGATAGGTGGAATTAACATTATTAAAATATCCATACTACCCAAAGCAATCTACAGATTCAACGCAATTTCTATCAAGATACAAGGCGTACTTCATAAAACTAGAATATTCCAAAAATTTATATGGAACCAACAGCTATCTTGAGAAAGAAGAACAGTTAGAGCAATTACACTACCAAATATCAAACTATACTACAAGTTCATAGTAATCAAAACAACATGGTACTGACATAAAACCAGCTATATAAATCAATGGAACAGAACAGAGAGCTCTGAAATAAACCCACTCCTTTAAAGTCAGTATTTGACAAAGGAGGCAAAAACATACAATGGGCTAAAGATAAGTCTATTCAATAAATGGTGCTGGGAAAATTGGACAAATATGTGCAAAAAGATGAAATGACCACCTTCTTACACCATACACAAGAATAAACTCAAAATGGATTAAAGATTTAAATGTGAGTCTCAAAAACCATAAAAAGCCTAAAAGAAAACAGTCAGTAAAATCTCAGGCACTTATTGTAGCAATCTTTTTTCTGATATATCTCCTTGTGCAAGGGAAATACGAGAAAAAATGAACAAATTGGACACCAAACTAAAAAGGTCTGGAACGGCAAAGGAAACCATCAACAAAATGAAGCAACAACCAATGAATGGGAGAACATATCTGCTGATACTTCTGATGAGTTAATATCCAAATTTATAACTCACTTATAAAACTCAACATAACAAACAATCCAATTAAAAAATGGGCAAAGAGCCTGAATAGACACTTCTCCAAAAAGGACAGATAACCAATAGATATATGAAAAGATGCTCAACGTCACTAATCATCAGAGAAATGCAAGTTAAAATCACAATGAGATACCAACTCACACCCGTCAGAATGGCTACCATCAATAAATGAACAAACAAGTCCTGGCGAGGGTGTGGAGAAAAGGGAGCCCTCATGCACTGTTGGTGGGAATGCAGACTGGTGCAGCCACTGTGGAAAGCAGCATGGAGTTTCTTCAAAAAATTAAAATTGGACCTGCCTTATAACCCAGCAATCCCATTCCTGGGAATTTATCTGAAGAAACCCAAAACACTAATTTGAAAGAATATATGCACCTCTATGTTCATTGCAGCATTATTTATAATAGCCAAGATTTGGAAGCCACCCAGGTGTCCATGAGTAGACGAGTGGGTAACAGTTATGGTACATTTACACAATGGAATACTACTTGGCCATAAAAAAAGAAAATTTTACCCTTTGCAACAGCATGGATGGACCTAGAGAACATTATGCTAAGTGAAATAAGCCAGTTAGAGAAAGACAAATACCATAAGATTTCACTCATTATGTGGAATCTAATGAACAAACTGAATTAACCAGACAGTCTCACAAATAAGGAGCAGGCTGACAGCTCTGCAGGGGGAGAGAAGAGGGACTGAGCAGAAAAAGAGAAAACTCCTGGACAGGAACAAGTGTAGTAAATGCAGGGTGAGGGAAGTGTGTGGAAGTGGTGGAGGACATGGGGGGGATAAATGGTGATGGGGAAAAAACAAAATAAAGAAAAGAAATATTCAAATTAGTTGCCCACAAGATACAGACTCATTCATTAGTATTTAGGCTTTCAGAGACTGTATATAAAGTATTTCTGGTATAGAAGTGCCACATATGAAAAAGATAACAGAAATAGTTTCAGAACTTTGAATTGCAGAACGAGGCACTACAGGAAGTATAACAGTAGCAAGGAGAATCATTTTGACCCCCTTTGAGAAATTTGCTAATACAAAGCAGTGCAGGAGCACAGCACTGTCATAAACATGGCTTCTAAAGCACTTTCTTGGACATGATGCTTTCTGGAGTACTATGAACATGGAATTCAAAATGTATATAAGTAAATACCTATAAACTTCTTGCTAGCATTTTAAATTAAATCTGCTGTTTTATGTTAGTCATATTCACACACTAAATTGATGATTTATATAGAATATTTAAACAAACGCAGCCAGAGAAATTTCAACAACAGATTGGTTATTTGAAGTAAAATTATGGACTCAGATCACATGTGTAACATGCCAATAATTTACTGATTATGAGTTTTACCGGCCAGGTAGCTCAGTTGGTTAGAGCGTCATCCCAGTATACCAAGGTTGTGAGTTAGGTCTCTGGTCACGGCACGTATAAAATGCAACCAATGAATGCATAAACAGGTAGAACAACAAATCGATGTTTCTTTTCCTCCCTTCCTCCCTCCCTCCCCCCTTCCCTTCCCCTCCCCTTCTTTCTTCCTTTCTCTCTCCCTCTCTCTCTCGCTCCCCCTCCCCCCCTTGATCCCTTCCTCTGTTTCTAAAAATCAATAAATAAACATTTTTTTTAAAAGACAAAAAAAGAGAAAACATTCTAAATGCAATAAAAAAAGAATTGATCATTTAAGATAAAAATAGCCTACTATTCTACACTTAGAATAAAAAACGTATTCCTCTCTAAAAATAAATTTAGGGAACAATTTATAGGTTTTACAGGAGGGGGGTTTGGGATGGAAAAAGGAGACGGGGAAAGAAATTAGGAAATAAAACCCACCAACTGTTTAAATTAAGAAAAGAGGATACAATTGTATACAAAAATAAATACCTTATTTTTACTAAATGAGAGAAAAAAAACCAAAAGTTGGTTGTAAAGATGAGAGGAAATAGAAATGAGAAACAAAGAGTATGTTAGGAGTGGGAGATGGGAATGAAAGTGACATAGGAACTAGCATAGGTTACAAGGTAAAAGTGGAAAGTAAATGACCCTATTAAATAAAACCTATTATTCACCCAGGCTATGGTCTTTTTGACACTAATTCTCCCCACTAACAACTATTCAAAGTTCTTTAACTGTCTCCTGAAGAACCTTTAGTCTGAACTAAATAAGAAGAGGAAGCAGAAATGATTGCTCACAGGCTGATTTAAGTATCAGCCTGAATATACGTCAGCAAAAAACCCAGATATATTTTAGCAATCAGAATTTTCTTAAATCTGTGATATGCTAATGTTTCAATGTTTTCATTGAATCTCTGTGTTCCTTATGCATCATTCTCTTTTGAGAAAGTTACCATAATTTTCTACATTCCAAAATAATTTTCAATTAAAATCTTCTTTAGAATGAATGAAGAAACCTGAGGGGGGGGGGGGCGGAAAAAAATCTTCTTTCATCTCCACTTACTGCATAGAAAAATCCACCACTGATTACCTGTGTGAAGCCCTGAAGGGCAAACGTTCCTCTTGAACTCAGAGACTACATATATAGACCCAGAAGGACATTCTGAACGTAGGCAGGTTGGCCCTAGGAAAGGGGTGGGCAAACTACTGCCATGAGCCAAATCTAGCCTGTCCTCTGTTTTTGTATAACCTTAAAGTTAAGAACATTTACATTTTTTAATGGTTGAAAGAAAATCAAAAGAAGAGTATTTGTGACATCTAAAATTATATGAAATTCAAATTTCAGTGTCGTTGAGTTTTATAGAACACAATCATGACTCCTCATTTACAGAGTTGAGTAGTTGTGACAGAAACCATATGGCCTGCAAGCCTAAAGTATTAACTATCTGGTCCTTTAAAGAAAAAAGTTTGCCAGATCTCTGCTCTAGAAAAATAAAATGATCACCTCATTCGATTCAGAGAATTCAAAATTATCTCTATCTTGTCAGAAAGTCTGTTAGAACTCTTTCAATTTTCTGTGGAGTCTGATTCACTACTTATCTAAATTTACAAACACAGAAACTTTAGAATATGGTTTTGTTTTCATGAAGTTAGTGATTTGAATTTACCTAGGTAATCAAAATTGGCTTTAAGTAGGGCTATTTTTACTTCTCCATAGTTTAGTAAAGATTTTCTCTAAAGTACCTTTTATTTAAAAATAAAGTCTAGGAAATTAATTGTAAACATACTGTGAAATTCCATTTATATGAAGTTCTAAAACAGGAAAAACTAATCAATCTATGGTGATAGGAACCAGATCAGTAATTCTTTTGGGGAGGAAGACTTAACTGGGAAGAGGCATGAGTGAACTCTGTGGGGTGATATTTCGATATAGAAGTACAGGTTACAAAAATATGTGTATAAATGTATGCATTTTATGGCATATAAAAACATCAGAAATTCATAGGTTAAAAAATGAATACCAAGAGAAAAAGTAAAAAAATAAAGACTTTTCAAAGATGTCTTACAAATTACTTTAAAAATCCATCATGATAGTCTAAAATGAAAAGAACAGATTACTTACAGATTTCAGTTGAATACCCTGTCGGATCTGGTCTAAAAGTGCATCCCTCCCAGAGCAGGACACCGGTCGATTGTTCTGTTCCACTTTTTTTAGCTGAGCACCCTCTCTAATTTGATCTAAAAGAGCTGCTTTGTTTCCGGAAGGAGCTGGAATTTGATGGTCACCATCAGAAGGGAGGCCAGGGGGAGGTGGTGGCCCAGGTGGAGGTGGAGGTGGAGGTGGTGGGGGTGGTGCCGCTGACCCTGCCAATGACAGAGGTGGAGGTGGCGGTGGAGGCCCTGAAGGTGCTGAGGAGGGAAGGGCTGGAGGTGGAGGAGGGTACATTCTATTTGGTGGCGGTGGAGGGACTCCTACGCCTGGCCTGGACGGAGGTGGTGGTGGAGGTGCAGCTGTGGGAGCTCTTGAAGGTGGTGGTGGAGGAGGAGCGCCTCTTCCTCTGGCAGGAGGGGGAGGAGGGCCTGAGCTATGTGGAGGGGGTGGAGGGGGAGGAGGCCCTCCCCTTGATGGTGGAGGAGGTGGTGGTGCTGAAATAAAAAAAAGAAAGCATGTTTTGTGCCTATAAACGTCATAGTGAAAAAGTAACTCACTTCAACATACAAAGAAATTATACAAGACAACAAAAAAGCCTCATCTTTGTGTTTTATTTTGTAAAGATATCTGACCACATATGATATCTTACAATTCTATTTAGGAATACTCAGCTTAAAGATCACCTTCCTGTTGTTTCTTAAAAAAATATTAGCTAAAACAGTAAAATTTAGTTTTTAGGAATCAACACTTTTGAAAGCAAGGCAATAACACTTTTTTATATAATAATAACAAAATAAGCATAGATTAAATATTTTTGTAAATAGCATTATTTTATTTTAGTAAAAATTAATAGATACCTTCTCCCTTAAAGAATCAAATATATTTAGTTGTTTTATAAAATCAATTCACATTCAGAATTAAATAGCTAGTGTAGCATAACCAATTAGAATTTATTCAAAGAATGTGAGCTAAACCCAAATATAATATTTTTTATTTTAAAATGTAAACCTTTGCCACTTAACTTACATTTTATTTGTACATTATGTCCTATATTTTCTATACAGGGTGTCCCCCAAAATTATATACACACTTTAACAGCTGATAGCTCAATTTTGAAAATGAAATATATTTTAATAAACAGTATTTATAATTATTCAAAGCGTGTGTAGACATTTTTTTGGGACACCCTATATATAGACTATATAATAGCAATACATATGTTACATAAGTATATTGTATATAATATAAAAATAATAAATAATGCAATATACTATAATAATACGTAACATAACATATATAATGTCCTATATTTCTAAAAGATGGTCAGGAATTCTCGTGATGGCCTTAGGGAGGAGGCAGGTTGCTCAGCTGAAATGTTCAACTACTTATTCAGGAGACAAGAAGTATTAACAAATTAACTTGAGAATTTCTACACACTATAAAATTAAAGTTATTAATAAAATATTAGCATTACTCTGGTAGTAATGATAATTTTACTCTTATTATACTAAGTGAAAATGTAAGATATAATTGGGAAACCAGTTCAAAGTACCATTTTATTACAATTCTAGAGGCACGATTTTACCAACAGTATATACACATTTATATAATAATGAACTCCATTATTTCTCCATTCATTTTTAAAACTGAATAGAAAAATTAACTATTTTTAGGAGTAGAGAAATCCTAGAATCCAAAACAGCTATTTGTATTTGATGCACATTCTAATATATTATTGATGGATAGTTCTACAATCTATCCAAATGTAATTACCTACCTTAATTACAAACAATAATAATGCAATGATACCAAAGAGAGAAAAAACTCACTTCAAAGGAAATGAAATGGCATCTTCAAATTTCATTTGGGACAATCATGAGAAACATGCTATTAAAAATATGCTATCAAATACAATCATAATCATTGGATGAAGTATGCAGAAAGGCCAATAAACACAAGGGTATTGTTTCCTGGCATACAAACTTTTATAACTAAAAATAATATACAGCTGAAAACAGGAGCGTTATTCTACTTAGATACAGGCCATCACAGAGGGATGCTCCTATGATCTGCACTCAAGGCATACTGGAGATCTAAGTGTTGCAGCTAAGATATGCCCAATTTTCTCACCAGATCCAAAGCAAGGAGACCTATTCTAATATATTTTGTATAAAGGGCCAAAATCAAGAGGGAGTATTATGTATACTCCCTGAATAAGAGAGTACATACAATCCGTCAAGCAGATACAAAGCTTTCATTTTATATTTCAAATACTAATGATATTTGTCTAGACTGGCACTTTTATGATTTAGTTGTTTGTTAATCAAGAGGGAAAGGACCCACCCTATTTACTATAACAGATATTAGTCAACCATTTCTCGTGGTTTCACTGAGGACTTTCAATCCATAATCTTTTATATGTAAAATGATATATTTCTTCAATAGAGAGAAACTGCAGTAAGTACACTTATTGAAATAATTTGGGATCCAGCTAATACCCATTCAAATAGACACTAAATCATTGCTTAGGGGAGGAGCTGTAATTTATAGTGAAAAATGGTTAGCTGCATCCAGTTTGGGGGACAGCACAAGGTCAGCATTTCTATTATCTTGAAAAATAACTGGAAATGTCTCTATATTTTTTGTGAGGAGACATCATGCCGTATCCCAAGGTAAATATGTAAATTAAATAATTAAATTCACATTTAATTCTTGGCACAATGTTAGTTAGGTTTACATGCACAAAAATGTTTGCTAATCAGATACCACACAACACCACTATGAGAAAGTCTGATAGCCTACAGATTTTTAAAACTCTTAAGAGTCACCACAAACACTAGAATCAGAATGGCAATAATATTCCTTAGATGAAATAAAAACTGTTCTTAATAACAAAACTTAAGTTAAAATGAAAAAATATTGAAATTTACAGAAAATTTGATGGTATACTCTTAAGGTCAATACTTTAAAATAATTAAGTTTCGCCCGCCTGGGCATGGCTCAGCGGTTGAGCATCGACCTGGGATCCAGGCGATCAGGGTTTGATTCCCGGTCAGGGCACATGCCCAGGTTGCGGGCTCGATCAATGCCTCTCTCATCATTGATGTTTCTGTCTCTCTCTCTCCCTCTCCTTTCCTCTCTCTGAAATCAATAAAGATATATTTAAAAACTAATAATAAAAATTAAAAAAAAAAAAAATTAAGTTTCAGATATTAATATTAAGAGTAACTGGTAGGTAACTCTAGATATTTGATATTTATAGAAATTATAAAATTATCTAAATTGCAGACAAAATATAAGCTCTGACTCATATAGAAATAAATTTTCTTTTTTACTTTAAGCATCTATATGTCCAAAACATTAGTTTGAGTAGAGGGCAGAAGATCCCACAGGATGACAGATTTGGTGGCAGGGTAAAATCAACTCTAGCTTCTTTGAAAATAAACACACCACAGCATGCAAAATTTAGTGCACTAGGTCAAATAACATCCCACATACATACCACTCCACTGTGGTGGACCTATAGGGGCAGATTATTATGAGTTAATGGACTTCAGACAATTGCACATATACACAAAGAAAGATACACAAGTCTAGTGTTTTTTATAAACCTAATTACATAATTTTACAAAATTAAGTTTTAAGAGATTTGATTCAACAGATTTTACAGACAACTTCATAAACTTCTCCCTCTCTAAATTTTTTCATACTTCTAAAAATCATTACATGCTCTGCCTAGAATATAGTTCCTTAATAAAAAGAAATATATATTTTTTCTTCCTTTAAAAAAATTTATCTTTTACAAAAACCACCATTTGGTATCTAAAAGGTTCCACACTAGGAGTTAGGTTCTTGAGTACATTAATAATTAACTCTGTTCCCAGTGCTGTTTTTTTAATGTCTGTGTCTTTTTTTGTTTTAGGTAATTTAATTGAGAAAAAGCCTTGCCTATTTTAATATTTTAAAATCGATGAAAATGACAAACAGTAATAACAGAGTTTAAAAAAAACCCCACAAACCCAATCAAGTTAATATAGTTAACTCTTAGTTACAGGTATTCAGGTGAAACAGAGTAGTATGGATGGTCTAATAAATGTCAACAATAATTTATACTTAGAAAAACAGAGAGCTGAGACCCTGAGCATCATTTGGTGGTATGAGGTAAAGGTGAGTGGTAATAGTGGAGAAAAGGAGAGTCAAGGAGCACACAGGGGCCCTTAAGACCTTCCATCATCTGTACACTAACAGTAACTGACTTACTCTGGGAGCAGTTATAAAAACAATGGTACAGTGGCTCAAGGTGTTTTTTATTAAAAATCCACAGAAACTAGAAGTAGAATTATTTCACAAAGTAAGATAAATTAGCATCATACTAGTTTCAGTGGTACTAGCACTGCATTTCCACAATAGTAATTAAGACCAAATGCCTGTTTATATATGTATCTGCACTAGACTCTAAGATTTCTGAGGGCAGAGACCATATCTTTATATTTTAATATCCTGAGTAGAGACTAGTGCTGGCATAACAATATTTACTGAATATATGAATGAATGAACGAATGAATGGAAGATTAAATGAACATCAGCAGTGAAAAAAATTCAGGTAAGTCAAACACCTAAGTTAAAATGACAGGTAAATTCTTCAGAAGAATGCTTTAACTAGAGGCTTTTGCCCTGCTTAACTGTTTATTATAAGTATGCAAAAACAAAAAAGAGGAAAAGCAGCACCAAATAAATAAGGTGCCAAAGAAACGACTGCCATACTGGAAAATTTAGAGTTACTGTATTTGCATTTTATTATGACAATTATTAAGATACAACTAAAATACAAGGTGCTTTGATCTTAAAAGGTTGCAAATTATTTGTGCTTTCAGGTACCAAAGGACAAATTTTATACTTTATCTAAGAAAAAAGTTTGTATTTAAAAATAAATAGAAATATTTTCATTATTTATATTCTGAATATGCTTACACTTTACTGATTAGGTAGTATTATATTTAAATTACTACTTTTGTATTGTAATAAAAACAACTTTACTGGCTTCTAAGATTCATTAAGAAAAATATTAGGCAACCATACTTTTTTATTCTAAAATAGAACGGCCAGAAGATTCTGTATGAATTTTCATAAATTTAATATAAGATACTTTGATAATAAGCAAAACTTTGTCAAGGTTTTTAGTTATACAAAAATAATGTAAAACATAGTACACTGGGCCAAACTAGTTAGGCATAAACTCAAACATTTGCTTAAGGAAAGGTTCACAATAATGTGTGTGGTTATCTTCCATGAAATTCACCTCAGGTTTCAAAAGAAAAAAATAAATCAGGATTCCTAAATAGAAATAAAAGTTACCTTGCCTTCGTAGTTCATTTTTAACAGCTTCAACACCTCCTGTTTTTTCAATAAAGTCATATATGACTTTTGATGTTTCTCTGTCTTTAAGTTGTGCCTCTGAGATTCCACACATATCAAAAAGATTCTTCAATTCTGGATCCAAATTATTCAGCTACAACAGATAAAATAACTACTAACTATAAAATCTATCCTAATTTTTAAAAATAAGCATAATAAAATTTAATTCTCATCTGTGCTCTTTATGCAATTACTTTAAGTTTATAAACTTTTAATACGGTTACATTATTTATATGCTAACTAAACTTCCTTATTAAAAGAACAGATAAGAATTGATTTTATATTTTATCTCATCTTTTTGTTCCTTGCCTTCAAAAATAGGACATTTCATTTAGATTTTTTCTAACCCATTCATGATTCAGACAAATTTAATGCTCAACTATTCTACATTTTCCTAAATAAGATTTGGTTATAACCACAAATAAATACAAAAACACACAAATCAATTTGAAAATTTGAGAACGAGACCTCCTTATAACCTCAAGCACCCTGTATAGTGTCCAACACAAAAAGGCCCTCAATGCTGTGGAGTTAACATTGTAGTTTTAACAAAAACAACAAAAAGGATTTTTAACCTCAATCACAAATATTCCTTTTCAAAGTAATTCTTCCAAATCCTGACTATTTGTCAATTGTGAAATACATATTACTTAGGTAACCAAAATAGAGATAAAATACTGAACACCTTTTTTTGCCCCAAGTTCCACCCATCTTGCTCACAGTCTATAAATTAATTAATGAAATTACCAAAAAGAATAGAATGAAAAGGCCTAGATGATTCAACAACTGGATATTCAGAATTTGATTATAGTACTTTCCAACAATTTGGCATATATTTATTTCCCTGAAATAACTATAAAGCAGAAATAATTTTCTTCTCTTTTCTTTCAAAACACAAGGATTTTACTTATATAGTAAAATAAAGCCAAGGCATATAAAAACTTTCTCTTTAGAGACCTAGCCATAGAGCAATACTGTGGTTTCAAACCTCAGTGGTGGTATGTGTACATAAACACAAGCACATTCAAATAAACACTAAATTCACAAAAATAAATAAAAACAAAAATCTAAATATAGGCCATAATATTCCCACATATTTAGAGTAATGTTTATGGCTTGAAAAGACACTTACATCAAAGCCAGTATTTGGATCCCAACCAACATGTCCAATGTGCCTAAAGTAGAAGATAGGGAAAAACATGCACAAAGGGCATTAAAACCATGATATATATGAAATCCAACCCACCCACTGAATTGCTGGCCTTAGCTAATAGTTTTCACAGACATAATGACATTCAAGGAAAAACTACACAAGTAGGCAGGAGACCAGGATTCTAGCCCAGGCTCTGCTACTGAGTCTTAACATTTTTGCATAATCTTTCTGAACATTCATTTCCTTAACTGTCAAACTTGCATATTAATACAAACATTATCTATATGAGATGAAAGGAATTGTAATGAGCTAATAAAATAATAACTGCTTATGTATTCAGAGACTGTTTGTCTCCCAAAAATTCATATGTTAAAACTTAATTCCCAATGTAATGGTATTTAGAAGTGAGAATTTTAGGAGGCGATTAGGTCATGAGAGTGGACCTATCATGAATGGGGTTAGTGTCCTTAAAAAAGAGGCCCTAGACAGCAAGAAAACAGCTGTCTATGAACCAGGAAGTGGGGCCTCACCAGACACCAAGTGTTGCAGTGCTTCAATCTTGGACTTCCCAGCCTCCAAAACTAAGAAATAAATTTCTGTTGTTTATAAGCTACCCTGTCGGTGGTATTCTGTTATAGCACCCGAACAGAATAGGACAATGCCTCTAGGCAATTGCCAAATACCATTTTTTATAGAGAAAAGTTTGAGAAATCATTTTTATGTCCAATAATTAGTTAAAGAAACAACTTTATCTAATTTTTCTTTTCTAATAAGTGAAAAAGTAAAACAAACTTTAAGATTCACAAAAAGGCCACTGAACAATAGCTTAAAAAACAAACAACAACAAAAAAAACTCCAGCAAAATCTGTAACTGAAAAGTATGCAAGTGATAAATGTAAGGGTTCTATCAAAAGAAAAATTTTCTAACAAGTTAAAAGCCAAGAGTCATAATGAATCAATCAAAAATAAAGAAAAAAAAAAACAGCTGTATTACTGGAAATTGCTTGGTGTTCCAATATCCGCCTTTGTTAGCCTCTTCTTTTTAGCTTTCCCTTTTTTCTTTTCTTTGGTATGGAAGGTGTTGCTGACTTGTGAACCATAAAATCTATTGGTTGTGATTTCTGGATTTTTAATGTCAACTGTTGCCATGGGTAGATTAGGACCTACAAATAAAGTCAAAATAATATTAAAAGGATGTAATTTAAGATAACAATGACTACCATCATAATTTATAATTTAAATGTCTTTTTCTAAAGGACTGCTTCATTATTATAAATTATTTAAATTTTAAACTTGCAGGCTAATTTTCATAAATAATGAAAAAAGTACTGCCTAAATTTTAAAAACCTGTAATAAATTCTTAAACATATCAGCATACATACATTATTTCAAAGCAAACTTGTATTTTTGTAACATTAAATCTCATGAAGGATACACATTTTCAACAAGAATTTAAATCTGATTTGTCTGGTCCCTTATATATTTACTGTAATTGCCTCACACCCAACACATTAGTCATTGATAAAGTGGTATATATCACATAACAAGAATAGTAACAAAGAAATCTAGTCTTACCTCTTCATTTCAATTTCAGCAGTTCATGAGGAAAAAAGTACTTATGCAATTACTGTTATTTTCCCCCCCAAAACTGCCATACTTAAAGTCCAGTAATATTTTCCCCATCAGTATATATATACTTTGACTTTCAGGAGTTAGAGCTTAAAAATTTAAGATGAAAAAAAATTCTCAAAACACTCATTTTCTGCAATGATCCAACAGTAAAATTATCTCAGGCACCTTCAAATATTATTAATAGCATCTTTAGAAGTTGCACAAAAAATAGAACAAAACCTGTTTTATGATTCACAAAAATATTTTTGGTCTTAAAAGTATAAGTCTGAACAAAATGGCATTCAACTTAAAAATTCCTTCTAAAACTACCTGGAAGGCAACACATATTCCTTAGAAGTACCATTTTAATACATGAGTCTCCTTTTTATTGAATTTATTGGGGTGATAATGGTTAACAATTATATAGGTTTCAGGTGCACAAATCAACAACACATCATCTGTACAATGTGTTGTGTGTTCACCACCCCAAGTTCAAGTCTCCTTCCATTACCATTTATTCCCCCATAACCGCCTTCCTCTTCTCCCACCTCTCACCCCCAATTTCCCGGCAATCACCACACTGTTGTCCAAGTCCACGAGTTCCTTCTCCTTATTTTTCAAGCCCTCCAGTCCCGCAGCCCCTCAACCCCGCCCCCCCCCCCCCCCCCAGCTGTCAGATTGCTCTCTATCTGTGAATCTGTCTCTATTTTGCTTGTTAGTTCATTTTGTTCATTAGATTCCACCTATGAGTGAAATTATGTTCCTCTGACTGGTTTATTTTACTTAGCAAAATGCTCTCCAGATCCAAACATGCTGTTGCAAAGGGTAAGATTTCCTTCTTTTTTTAGAGTCAAGTAGTATTCCATTGTGTAAATGTACCACAGCTTTTTTATCCACTCATCTACTGATGGGCAGTTGGGTTGCCTCCAAATAACACGATTTGAGAACAAAACCTAACAGAACAAATTCCCGAGATGATTACATTAATGACAACTTTCTAAATGCTGTATAAAATACAATCAACAGTGTGAAGAAAAACAGTAAACACAGCAGGCCTGACACTACCCTTTGAAAGGCCTGCTTGCAAGGTTGGCCTTTAGCTGGTATCTGGAAAGTTGGATTTCAAGAGGGTTCTCAATATTCCCTGATAAGATTGGCTCATTATTTCTAAACTATTTGTGGTAACAATGTGATTTATGCTAAACAGCTGCTTCCCTTCTGGGAGTTTAGAATCTTGGTTATGTACTATGTGATTAGCAACCTATGTGACTAGCCATCAATAAACCCTGGACTTTAAACAATAAACTGAGACTCTCATGAGCTTCTAGACATTTCACATGTGTTGTCACAATTCATTACTGAAGAAATTAAACGTGTCCCCTGTGACTTCAATGGGAAAACACTCTTACGTAGTTTCCCCCGAGGTAACCCTATGTGTCTTTCCCATTGTTGATTTTATTGTATGTCCTTTCACTGTAATAAACAATTGGCATGAGTACCACTATATGCTAGGTTCTCTCAGTCCTTCTAGCAAATCACCACCTGTGGAGGTGGTCTTGGGGACCTGAACACAAACATGTGGCAAATAAAAATCCCAAGAAATTACAGGCTAATGTATATTAAGTGATCACTAAATGCCAATTTGACTGTAATTCTTAAAAAATTGTGCTGAAAACCTCAAAGGTATCCTATTAAAGTTATCTGAAAGAAACATATTTACCTACATGGGTAAATTATAACCCTTTTTCTCTCTACCATTAAAGATGAAATAAAATTACCATAAAATTATGAAAGCCATCTGCACCTTTCGAACAAGTAAACAATTTGGAAATATATGTATGTTTAATATCATCAAAACCCAGCTATTTTCTTTCACTATTTCCTTCACTTACATATAATATGCAAATGTCTAAAAGTTCTACTTAAAATTTCATATAAAGTTCCATAGAAAGTTGCTTATGTTAGCAAGAAATAAATTCTTGGAAAAAATGAAAGCTAGTGAATATAATATGGATAAGATCGTTAAGAGCTAATTCAGTGTCAAGAAATAATCTGAAAATAACTGGATCAAGAATTAAAGGTTTAGTGTCTGCCCATTTTTTTAAATTGGATTGTTTGTTTTGTTGAGTAGCCTGAATTGTTTATATATTTTGGATATTAACCCCTTATCAGAGGTACTGTTTTCAAATATCTCCTCTCATTTGGTTGTTTGACTTTTTGTTTTGTTGATGGTTTCTTTTCCTGTGTAGAAGCTTTTTCAGTTTGATATAGTCCCATTCATTTATTTTTGCTTTTACTTCCCTTGCCTTTGAGGTAGACTCCTAAGAAGACATACAAAAGGCCAACAGATAACATGAAAAGATGCTCAACTTCATCATCTATTAGGGAATGCAAATCAAAACTACAATGATATATGACCTCCCACCTGTCAGAATGCCTACTATTAATAAGACGAGTAATATGTAATAAGTACACATGTTTCTAAATTTTTTACTTGTTCGATAAACAATTGTTGGAGAGGTTGTGGAGAAAAAGGAACCCTCATTCCCTACTGGTGGGAATGTAAACTGGTACAACAACTATGGAAAACAGTATGCAAATTCCTCAAAAAGTTAAGAATAGAGTTACCATATGACCCAGCAACCCCTCTTCTGGATATCCATCAAAAAATTTGAAAATACTTGTTAGCAAAGACATAAGCACCCCTACGTTCACTGCCGCATTATTCACAGTGGCCAAGACCTGAAGACAATTGAAGTGTTCTTTCATAGATGATTGGATAAAGATACACAATGGAACACTACTCAGCCATAAGAAAGGATGAAACACTGCCATTTGTGACAACATGGATGGATCTTGAGAGCACACGCTAAGCAAAATAAATCAGACAGAAAATGTCAAGAATCATATGATTTCACTCATATATGGGATATAAAAATGAAAGCAACAAATGAACAAAAACTCGTACACACAGACAACAGTATGGTGGTTACCAGAGGGAAAGGGGTGTGTTGGAGGTAGAAAGGGTAAAGGGGGTTAAATATCTGGTAATGAAAGGTGATCTGACTTTGAGTGGTAAACACACAATGCAATATACATATGATGTATTATAGAACCGTACATTTGAAACGTATGTAATTTTATTAACCAATGGCACCCAGATACATTTAATTTAAAAAAAAAAGATAAAGAAGAATTAAAGGTTAAACAATAAAGAAGGGTTATTAAACAGTACATAAAGACTTGGATTTTCAAAGTTGTTCAGATATCAGATTTCTGTGTTTGCTGTAATTTCACAAAATAAGGGGACTTACTGAGAAGACCCAGAATTTGCCTGTTGGAGGGTCGAACTGGGGTTCATACCCATACTCTCACAGACTTATCTAGTGATCTGATTTTACTCCTCATTCTCCCCTTTCTGCTTCCCTTCTTCTTATAATTTATCTTTACCATCAGTAAGAGCAACACTGTCCACAGTAAGATACCGCAAGTTATTATTTTTACTCTCTTATCTTGATACTCAATAGTATAAATAGAATAGGATTTAAGCATTGACTTAAGACAGATTCAGGAGTATCAGAGTTGGGCACTCTCTTTATACATACCACCCTTCCTAAAAAGGTGTTCATATAGCAGCTACAGGGTAGGGCAAAACTAGGTTTACAGTTTGAGCACGTGAAACAGAGAGTTTATTCTTGCATTATTACTTATTAATTATTATATTATTTTCCATAGGAACAACTATAAACCTACTTTTGTCACACTCTTAAAAAAGCAACCAGATTCACCATGAAGACAAAACAAAACAAAATTAACAACCATTCAGTTGATCCTTGAACAACACAGGAGTTAAGGGTGCTGACCCTGAGCAGTCAAAAATCTGTGCAAAAATTTTGACTCCCCCTACTAATAGGCTATTGTTGACCAGAAGCCTTACCAAGAACAGAAACAGTCAATTAACATGTATTCTGTATGTTATGTATATTATACACTGCATTTTTACAATAAAGTAAGCTACAGAAAATATTATTAAGAAAATCATAGGGTAAAATATATTTACAAAACTGTACATATTTATTGAAAAAAATCCTCATATAAGTGGACCTAAGCAGTTCAAATCACGTTGTTCAAGGGTAAACTGTAATTAGCTTTTATAAAAAAGCAAATAAAAATATTTTTATGCTGCTTTAGCTTATACAAAATAAACTATTATACTACAGATGTTCTAAGGTCAGAAATGGGTAAAGTTAAGTTTAACAGTTTAAATTATCCAAGCTATTTAATTCTCTTCTGGGAAATAAAGGTTCTTATAAGTGCAATTCATAACTCACTAGAGAAAATAACTCAGCCACTTCTGAAGAAAGTTCAAGGATGAAGAGGACAGAAACAAAATAAAAGTCGTATGTGGAATGAGCAACACAGCTGAACTCATACTGTACTCACACTGTGTTTCCATTCCTCCCTCTACCCAAAAACCAGAAATGGGTATATTGTTACACATCTGCCATACAGTTATAAAGCCCTGGCATTGTCTATTTAGTGTCATTACATATAAATTACATTAGTACTTGTTAAGACATTATTTAAGTCTATTTAAGAAAATCCAGATTAAAGACATGTATAGAAAATTACTATTAGCTGGGAGATCAGAGTTTTTCTAAATGTTTCATTTTATATATGAAAACTGAGGGCAAGAAACATCAGATGATCTGTCTAAAGTCACACAATTAGTATCAAAAGCAAAGGTGAAGTCTATCTTGGCTCCTAGATCACTAGGCCTTTCTATTAACTCCTGTGCCTTCTACACAAACTTCAAATCATAAAGTGATTAATAATACTAACACTATAAATATTATCATTTTATCAGTTCCCTTGGTCTGTAGTCCAATAGTTCATCTTTCAATAAATATTCACTAATAACTTTCACAATTCAGAAAAAAAGTTTTCTACACATTCAGGACATGAGGTACTTGGTTATTTTGGTTGACCATAGTACTTTAGAGTTTGAGGGTGTTGGGAAATAAATTTAAAATGGTGTTCTAAAGCCCAATTAAATAGTTGTTTCAAAAGTGACAGTAAAATAAGTGATAACCAGTAAAAGGCAGAGTCATTTTTTAATAAGTAAAGTTTAGATGATCTGGCAACAGATACCCTTGAATCATTTCTAATGAAGTTTAATTTAATTATTCCGTTTATGAAATTACACTCATCCTAAGAACATGTACTAAGTAAATATATAATGGAGGGGGCTATTTCCTTTCCTTTTTTGGGAAAACAAAACAAAACCAAAAAAAAAAACAAACAACAAATTATCTTCTTCTGATTAAGGACAACTATCACAGAAATGGTTTTTTAATATTCTCATTGAATAGCATTTCTAGTTAGTTTTAAAACTAAAAGAATAAACTAAAGTCTTCCCCTTAATTACATAAAAAGCAGGAACTCTCACCAAGGTAAAATAGCTGAGAAACAGGTGGCCCAGAGGCCTCTGAGGTCAAGCAGGCATGAAGTTGAGAACAAATCTTATTGGAAACTGTCTAAGGTAACAGGTGAGATTAACCAATAAAGAAAAAAGAAAGATGTATGGATTAGGAGTCAGTGAGAAAGACACTGAATTGCATTTCAGGAATGTATGTTACTTCTACATAAAGTGTCCTTTTAATAGTTACAATTTGAAAAGCTCTGCTACACTGATACTCTAAATGATGATCTGAGACAAAGCATGGAAACTGCAAGGTGGTTAAGGTATCCATTGCTACCTAGTAGTATTGCACCAAATGAAGAAAATACACTGCTTCCAAAACAGGGGTCTCCACACAGTAAGGAGAATAAGACAAGCGACTGTACAAGAAAAAAATATTAAAATTTCTATTAATAATTATTTCATTACTTATTGTAATACATATAATATACATATTATATGTATATTTTATAAATAAATAAGTATATAAACATTGGCAATATATGCTGTGTATTTTTGCCTTTTAATGACTCTATTTTTTTAACTATCCATTTAATGAAAAAAAGTTTGGGACAACACCACCAAGGGGTCAGCTACAGATATAAAGATTTAAAACCAAGATCAATCTCAGAGAAAAAAACTACATTAATTATGAGTATTTCTCTTAGTAGAGGTAATAAAATTGTGAGACACCACTGTCACATAATGAAGAATATACAAATTCTATCTATTCATGGATCATGTACCTCTTCAGAAATGGATATGTATTGAAAAGATTACATATTTTTTACAAACCATAATTATATCCTTTAATTATGTTATTATTTGTACAACTTCTACCTTTTAAAATCTTAGGTTAGTTTCTCCAAAGAGGCCACCACCAGGAAGCCTTCCCCACTGCTTGATATATGCTCACAGAAGGCAAAATAATTTAATAAACTAAAAAAGAGATTAAAATATTGAGCACACAACAAGGAAAAAGAATTACAATACTGCTTTAAGGGCTCAGAGATGAATGACTTTGGACTCAGCTGCTTCTTCCTTTGCCTCTGCAATGTACTAGCTGTGTAAATTGAGGCACGTTACTTACCCTCTCTACGTCTCCGTTTCCCCTTCAAAATCATCTTGACATAGCACAGTAGCTAAGAGGCCACTGGGAGTTCGATCTCGAGTCTGAATCCTGCTCCACCACTTACTAATTAGGTGACTTTGAACAAGTTACCTATCTCTGCTCCAGTTTGTTCATCTATAAAATGGGGATATTAGGAGCTACTTCATACGGTTGCTGGACAGTTCCTGGCAGGTTGTCAATGATTAGTAAATAGTAGCTGCTATTATTATCATTGTTATTGTCTTCATCATAACTCATATTTATTAAGTACTATGCTAACCACTTTGAGTACTTTATTTACTCTCTACAGCAGCCCTATAAACTTAGTATTAAATTTTCCACGTAAAAGAGAAAGTCAAAGTATACAGTGCTTGGCATATGGTAAGTACTACTGAAGGTAGTCAGACATTAAAAAAAAATAAAAACTGGTAAGGCAAGTAATCCAAAATTTAATACAACAATATTTGGGTCATGTTTTTATAGTAGAAAACAAATTTAAGGACAAAATCAGAAAGCAATATATCTGTTTAAAAGAAACAGGCCTTAACAATCATTAACAGTTATATATTAAGAACTCTATATTATATTGTTTCCATGAATAATTATTCTAAATTCTGATGAGAGGATGAGATGCTTTTAAAAAGCAGCAGCTATATTCCCCATTATAATGAAAGCTCCTGGGGCAATAGTTATTTAATTCATAGGGTCAGGGATACCACTTAAATGTGATGAAAGTCATGGATTCTCTCTCCCCAGAGAAAAGACCATATACACTTATAAAATTTAGCACACAATTTCAGGGAGGATTTATAGAGTCCAAATGAGAATTTCTGCCCTACAGGTCTGGGACTTAGTCATTTATATCTTGGTATTGCTTTCAGTATACAGTACTTTTTTTAAATAAATGAATCCATAATACTTCAAAGTGTTCATTATCAAATTGAGGAGGGTTATGTGCAGCCATTAGTAGTTCTAAACATTGAAAGGAGCTAGTTTCATATTATCAGTGTGAAAAGTATTTTGAAATAAGACAAAAAGATAAATCTAAAGTAAGAAATAAACAAATATGCTAGGCAAAATTTAGTGCCTTTAAGAAAAATATTAAAACTAGATTGTACAGTTTCTAAATTTACTTAACTGTGAATACAGAATTAAGATATAAGATTAGTGATCATCACTCTAGAAAATATTCCTTCATCCTGGAAAAAAGCCAAAAAGCCAAATAGTACATTTCTAAGCCTCATCTATCATCTGTTATTTTAAAATAAGAACATAATAAACTATAGTATTAGATCAGATACTAAATATTAGTTATTAATGTATGATACATGTTTCTATAAGGATTAAACTATAATCTAAGATGTATTTGATCAATAATTATTAAAAAGCTTACCGTTAGGGGCGTCTCGTCTTTTCTCTGTTAGAAAATAGGTTAAAAGAATATTATTAGACAGATGCAATACAAACATTAACATAAAAAATTAATTTACCTAAACTCCTATCTTATCCCTAAGTTGATGTACAGGTGGTTAAGGAAGGTTTTTCTGAGGATATGACAATTGTGCAGATATCTGAACAAAGTGAGAGAGGGAACAACATATTCAAGGCCTTAAGGAGGAAAGAGCAAGAAGGAACATCATGAAGATAGGACTGGAGTGAGAGAAAGGAAGAGTGGAACAGGTAAGTTAGGAGAGCCAGGGACTGGATAATATAGGGTCCCACAGGCCATGCTTAAGGTATACAGATTATATTCTATGTATAATATGAAGCTCTTCTAGGGTTTTGAAAATGGCAAGTGGCATGATCTAATCTATGCTTTTAAAAGTTTACTTTGGCTACTATGTAGGAAGATAGTAGGAGGCATAGACTGGCAGCAGGGAGATTAGTCAGGGCATTAGAGTGGTCAGATGACAGATGATGGTGGCTTTAATTAAGGTGGTAGCAGCAGAGGTGGTGAGAAATAGATCCAGGACATGTTTTTGAATGTGGAGACAATGAGACTCACTGACAGGATTTATGAGGGACCACAGTGAGCCAGAGTGATGAGGTGGAGCCGATGCATCTTACTGAGATGGGAAAGAGTAGGCAAGGAGAAGAAACAAGTCTGATTGGGGTGGGGAGCACAGATCTAGTGTTCTGCTCAGATATGTTAAGTTTCAACCCAACTAAAGTAGACAAATATGAAGGTCGGGGAGAGGTCAGTAGTGGACATAAAACTTTGGGAATCATCAGTATAGAGACAATTTCAAAGCTACAGGGCTGAATGAGAGCACAAAGGTAATAAGAATACCCAGAGATGTCTGAGCAATGGAGCAAACTAAAAAAATATTGAAAAGCTGTAGCCAACTAGGTAGGAGTAAAGCAAAGAGAACTGCTATCAATCCTTTGTATTCACACTCTCACATACCAGGTTTGACACAATTCTGGCTTTAAAAAATTCGAAAGTAGTTGAAGAATTTTAAACAAATGTAATTTCCAGAGATTTTCTAATACAGGATTATCCAAAATTATAAGAGAAAAACACGAACATGATAAAGTAATTAGATTATAAACAGCCATAAACTAAAATTAAGAATCCTGGCAATGGTAAATACAAATGTATTACTCCATCTGGTGGTGTGATGAAGTAACTCTCTGAAACAGTTGTAATTTAGCCCTATCGACATCAATGAATGTCAATCTCCAATTTCCTAGGTGATGTTATCTCTTTATCCAGAGAGAAAATACTTCTTAAATTGGTGATGACACGGATATGGAAATATATTGAGATAAATATGAAGTTGAGAATGTAAGTTCTAAAAAGCATCTACTTAGATACATGACACTCTCCTGATTTAAGAGGCATTCATGTGAGAAAAAAAAAAAAGGGAGAGTTTGGTTGAACAAAGAATGGGAGCAAATGCTGTGAGTTATCTGCTAGAAACATTAGCAGAAGAGTGCTTCATCAAATCAAGAGTCATTTTAGTATTACAATACTAGCCAGACTACTTTTGGAGTATGGTGTTCAAATCTGGTCATCATATTTGAAGCTGGACCATTTCTTCAAATCTGGACCATTTGAAGAAGACACAAAAGTAGATTCAGAGCACAATGTAATCAGGATGATGAGTCTGTAAACTACATCATGTGAGAAATAAGAAAATAGAACTGCTTAGATTCAAGAAGTACATAATAGGTAACTTCCAAAATTACATACATGGCTACTGGGAGGAAAATAAAATAGACTAATTCTTTGTTGCTCCAAAAGTTGAACCCCATACATGTAAGTTAAAGAGAGGTGAGGTTGGAATTTGAGTTAGCATGAAGAGCTAGCTACTGCATGATGAATCAGCTGCCTCCCTAATATTGTGATCTTTCTCCTTTTGAAACACTATGTCTAAAAGCTTAGGACTATATAAAACAGAATTCTTGTACCAGATAAAAGAGTAAGTGAACTATCAATTTCAAAGTCACTATTATATATTTTAAGCAGTATTTTTTACTCTTTTGCATATTGAAAATGTCACATATTCTGACTAAAAGAAGTCTCAGGGAGCCCCTGGCCTATCACCACAGCTTTTCACTGAAATATGCACTGAACCACAAATAATTCCATAGCATTAAATCCTTTCCTAACACGGAATCAAGTGGTAAATGCCTTAGCCCCCAAAAGAAGTCACAAAAATAATAGGCCTCTAATAATTCTCCTATTCACTCATTACAAGAGGGATATAAGTGAGGCAACAACCTAGTTCATTTATTTTCATTTTTACCTCATCTTCTACTTGGAAACCCATTAAAAGAATAAAGATGTAAAAACTGGAATATATACTTTTACATTCCTGTTTTCCAGATTCAGTTTCTACCATTTTTTATGGCTTATTTCCTCTTATTGGTAAAATACAATCTTGAATACAGTGATCTTCAAACTGGGGTAACATGTACCCCTGGGTGTATAGAAAGACCTTTCAAGAAGTATAAGGGAATGGCTAGTTTTAAAGGGATCTATTTGCTCATCTCAGCTCCATGTGTTATTTCTCCTACAATTGATCTGCTTAAGATGATTCTGAAGAGGTTCACCTTTCTTAATCACCCTTCTCCTACTTTACAACAGAAAGGCCTGGCACACTGCTGTCAAATAGTTCTATACCAATGAATGTAAAGCTCTGTAGTGCAATGCATCATCTTCTAATTGTTTTATATGTATTAGAGTCTTATGCATTAAGCTAAGTTCCTTATGGTTTCATTATTTACATTAGTGACAAAATAGAGACAAGGCAATGTTAAAAGATCTTGTTTACAACTTTGCTTATTTGCTTCAAAACTTGCCTAAAGTATCTGTTCACCAAGTATGAAATACTTTTTAAAATGTAAGTTACAAACAGTGCCATAAAAATGCAAATTTAGGTATCATTTAAGAATTAGTAATTTTGGGGGGGGGGGTAAAGGGCAAGGTAGTAAATATTTTAGTTTTTCTGTGTGCCATTTGGTCTATGTCATAACTATCCAACTGTGTTTGGCAAAAAAATCATAGGTGATATGTAACCCAACGAGTATAGCTGTGTTTCAAAAGAACTTTATTTACAAAACAGGCAGTGGGCCAGATTTGTTCTGTAAGCCATAGTCTGCCAGCTCCTGTTTACAGGAATTAAAAAAAAAAAGTTTACCAGATTTCCTTTGTCGTCGGCCCAACAAGTCTGTAACTGCTTTTCGAAATTTTTTTGCTTCTTCTTCATTGGCAAAGTTAAGAGCAACTTGACAAGTCTAAAGCATTTTCATCAAAAAGTAAACAACAAAAAACATGAATTTAGTTTTATATAACAAAAAAGGTGATAATCAGTAGAAGTACATTTCTGAAGAAGGAAAGTTTGACTTTATTAGCAGATAAGAACTCATTTTATGACCTGAGTAACTTAAGAAGGCAAAAAATAAAAAGGTAAAATAAAAGACTATTATTAGAAAAGTTACCTATCACAGTAGGTACTCAAATATTAAATTCAATATATTCAACAAAAAACAAAGTAGCAAATTGAATTTGATCCTTCAATAGAACTCTGAACATAATTTAGATTAGAAAAGGCACATTATTAAAGTTGATAAAATGCAGGTCAACTATCTTTACTAGTTTATGTTTTTATTTTACAGCTTAATAATAACCATAATTTAAATTATAGCCTTAATTCAGGCAAATTACTAAAAATATGGAAACATACTGACATTAATTATTATTAATGGCAATTAATGCACTTTTAAATATATAGATATATCCTATCAAGAGAAATATAAAAAATCATAGCTAAAAAAGTACTGTCAGAAAACATAAATATATCATCTAATTCAAACCTCCTTTTTTTCATTAACGAAAATTTACAAAATACAAAAAACAAAGAAAATTGAACTCACCTATAATCCAGTTACTCAGTTAACCCCTGTGAGCATATGGTATAAAACTCCTTCTAATATTTCCCTAAGTATGTGCAATCAATTTTTAAATTGCCACCACCCTCCCCCTTCTACTGTATTTTAGCACGCTTCTAGGTCATAAACTATTCTTTCAGAAAATAATTTAAATGGCAACAGAATATTCAATATTTAAAAATTACCAGGCATTAGTGAACAATGAAGACTTTGTTTTTATGCGTAAGAGAACTAACGCCCCAAGCAGCTAATCTATTTGCCCAAAGTCACATGGATTAAACTACCTGCCCACACAGACAGGGAGGGTAAAATAAACCCAACGTCCTTCCACGCAGCAAATTACACTTACTGTTCTCTACAACTTTCTATTTTTGCCCATAAAATCATAGCCATTTCTTCTGCTTTAGCTCTATGAAGTTTTTAAAAGTGAAAGAATTCTTTTTCTATGCAATGTTTATACAAAAAGCTCATAAATGCTTTCCACAGACAAATGTAAAAGGAATTACATTAAACAGGGCAATAAAGAAAAATACAACTTACATCTCCAGCAAAGGTATGAAAATATCCTCTAGGACTATTATATACAAAGTTATTGTATAGTTCTTGTTCCCACAATAGTTTCCCATCCTAGAAAAAAGTAAAAGTTACAGAGCTACCAAGAAGACAATCTCTAGGGAGAAAACAAGGAAGATGACTAGTATTAAGGGAATTATTTATATTAACAACAGCTTTTACATATACACATACGACATATATAATACATAAGTAACACATCATATAATTTAATCAGTAATTTCTTAATAACAAAACAGTAAACACTGGATAATGTTTCTCTCATAAAAAGTACATGCCAAGTGAGTTTAATTCAGTATGCTAAGATATAACCTCGTTAACCAAGCATTCCCAAATACAGTTATACTTGTTCAATTACATAACTAGAACAGTTACTAGATCAATGTTAGATAGGAGTAGATGCACTGATAATCAGCGCATAATTTCATCAGCAATATTTATAGACTATATGCTATCAAATATTATAGGAAGACTTAATGTTCTTTTTCTCAATTCTATGGATGCTGGGAGGGTTCTCTGTACTGCTCATCAACAATCTTTGAATTCCTAACTTTTGCAGAGTAGCCTCCTAATTAAACACTGGTATAAGTAGTATCAATCATGTGCAGGAAACCAATGATTAGAGTGCACCATGGTTAAACTATGCTTAAGAGAGCCATGGATAATTGTCATATCTATGGCCCTACTATAAGAAATATAATTAACCTTAATACCAAAGGTAGCTAATTAAAAGTATTCAGCAATGGTTATGTACAATTAAAAATAAGTGGTTAGGGAAATATAATCATTGCCCAATTCTGAAATGCAGGTTATACCTACCACAATTTAAAAATATTTACAACATACTATACATGCATTACAACCATTATAAAAGAATTCCTTTCTTCTCAGTGGAGTTGTATGTGCATTTCATTTCTAAACAATGCTTCTCACTGTTGATAAGAAATACAGAGTGGAGCAAAAGTAGGTTTCCAGTTGTGAGTATTCGAAACCAAGTTTATAAGTGTATTGTTATTTATTGTATTATTTTCCAAATGAACAACTGTAAACCTACTTTTGCCCAACTCTGTATGTCAAAGGACTTAGAGATTTCTTTCAAACTATGTGTGTGTTCCCCCACCTCCCAGAATCACTGCTATAGTAAGCCACTGTGAATAACAGGAGTATGCCACATCTCTTAGCTATCTTAGGGTATGGGGATACGGATGTTAAGAAGCACTAATTTACAAGGTGCAGTGCCCTGTCCAGGTAGCTCAGTTGGTTAGAGCATCGTCCAGATATGAGAAGGTTGACGCTTTGATTCCCAGTCAGGGCACATACAAGAATGCATAAATAAATAGAACAACGTATCAATATTGCTCTCTCTCTCTCCCTCTCTTTCTCTCTCTCCCCCCCTCCCTCCCTCCCTAAAATCAATCAGCCAATCAATAAACAAGCAAAAAAAGAAATACTTCACTTGGCAATATTTGGCTGTTTTAAAAATACCCCCCCAAAAAACAAAGTGCAGTAACTTAAATCTCATTTAATCTCTGGGAAATACTTTGCAACAGACCCAGTTGGTTATCCCATTTTACAAGTAAACTGAGGCCTAGAGAAGTAAAACAGTTTGACTACAATTTATCTGACCATAAGTATCATCCAAGAGTTCAAAGTCAATTTTAGTTTTTTGTAATTATAATTCCATTATACTTATTGCCACATACAAATACTAAAGAGGCTTACCTATGAAAAAGGTCTTAAAAGATAAAGAGAGACTTCATCTAAGCAAAAAGAGAGTTACTTTTATAATAACTATAATGGACAAATATCTGACAAAAGCCATCCAATCTAGGACAACGTGAATTTATGTTTCAGAGTGAGGGATACAAAGCTGTAAAAATGTGAACATACCTATGTTGAGAAGAAACATAAGGAAAAATGGGTAGCAAATACATTATTATTATTATTAATCCTCACTCAAGGACAGGTTTAGAGAGAGGAAGGGTGAGTGAAAAAGAGGGAGAGGGGAGACGGTGGGGGGGGAGGGGAGAGGGAAAGGGGGAGAGAGAGAGGGGGAGAGAGAGAGAGAGAGAGAGAGAGAGAGAGAGAGAGAGAGAGAGAGAGAGAGAGAGAGAGGAAGAAAGGTCGATCGCTTGCTTTCTGGATGTGTGCAGACTGAGGATCAAATCTACAACCTGGGTATGTGCCCTGACCGGGAACTGAACTGGCAACCTTTCGGTGCAGAAGACAACGCTCAACCAACTGAGCCACTTTGGCCAGGCGCAAATACATTATTATAGATATTGTATAATTCTTTAAACCTGGGCTGAAGTACATGACAGTACATACCAAACTAAAATATACTTTTGTAGTTCCCTGGAAGGACTATATATGCTAGTCTATAATAGACAGTATGGCATAAAAGAGTATCATTAGAAAAGAAGAGAATGTGGGGAAAGCCTAAGACCCAAAGGCATAAAATGAACAAACAAAGACAGCAGAAAAATAAGATAGGGAACTGTTCAAGTTCTGGCTTAGGACATGTTCCCATTTGGTCTCAATTTCCAAGCTTCAATATCTAAAACCATGCTTCACCCTTGTAATATTAATTTAAGTATAATTTAAATATTATATATGGGATAAACAAACCTATACTAAATTATAACTGAGGCAGAAAACCTAATTACCTACAGTTTAAAGAAGAAGCAAAACAAAACTCACCTTGATATCAAATATTCTTAAAAAATAAGATCTCTGTGGATTGTCTTTAACAAGACAAGCAACACCACTGCACTTCTTTGACCACATACAATTCCGATCTGCTGCATATAACTGTACCACTGCTGAAGACATAGTCTGCAATATGAAAAATTTACAGCCATTAGGTTCAAAATAACACTCAGCCCCTGCTGACATATTGACTGCAATCCCATGAGAGACACTGAACCAGAAACCACCCAGCTAAGCTGCTCCTAAATTCCTGACCCACAGAAAAAAGGAGATAATAGTTATTTTAAGTCACTACTTTAAAAACAATTTCTTATGCAGTAATAAATAACTATACAATAGCTATACTAAAAATAATTATTGAAAGCTAACATTAACTGATGCTTAAAATGTGTTAGGAAATGTGCTAGACACTTTCAAATATAACTCCATTTAATTTTTGTTACTATTATATCCTCATTTTATGCTTGAGAAACCCAAGGTTAAAGAGAATAAATAATTTGCCCAATAGCACAGAACTAAGTGGCAGAGTTGAAATTCCAATGCAGATAATTTGTGAGTTCAAATCCTATATTCTTACTCCCTGTAAGAAACTGTTTTCCAATAAAGTGAACACTCAAGCAATTAAGTAGTAGTATTAGTAAAGGCTGGCTTCTGTATAGCAATTAATCACTTTAGTATAGGTATTAAGTCAAACTCGAAAGCAAGCTATATGATTACTAATTACAGTGCAGTAACCTTTTAGATGCATAGGAGAGAGCTAACTCATTACATGAAATGGACACCTTAGGTTTTCCCATTACACAATTTTGCCACCTCCCCCTCATAAATGTATCACAAAACAATGGAAACTTTCATTTAATTCTAAATTTTTTATATCATAATCTAGAATGTAACTGTTTGGTCTTAAGTTTCTATAAGAGTGGAACACACATATAAAGGTAATAGCACTTACAAATCCTTCAAACACAATAATCATGTTTTCTGATCGAGTAATTTCATTCCTAAACTAGAAATTAAGAAATTAATTTAAAATATAACCAAAAAATGCCCCTGACCAGGTGGCTCAGTTGGTGTAGTCCCACACACCAAATGGTTGTAGGTTCGATTCCTGGTCAGGAAACGTGCCTAGGTTTGGGGTTCCATCCTAGGTTGGGGCACATGTGGGAGGCAATCTATCGATGTTACTCACAGATATTTCTCTCTCACTCTCTCCCCCTTCCTCTATAAAATCAGTAAAAACATATCCCCAGGTGAGGATTAAATAAAATATAACAAAAAAATGTGTTTTATTATGAATATAAAAAGACAAAATATGTATATAAATGTACGTACATTAATTTTTTTTAATAGAAAGAGTTTAAATATCCAAAAAAGGGAGATGATTAAATAGTCATGGTATATCAATTCAATGAATACTGGGCATTGTAATAAAACATAGACTACATTAAGATTTAGAGATAATGTTATTTTGGGTTATTTAACTATGCCTAGGGAACGGCCCCATTTGAAAAGAGGATTGCAAGGAACTATTATATATATATTTACAAGTCTTTTATAAAAGTACAAAATGTAAGATCAGTATACTGTTGGAGATCAAAATTTCATAGAGTTTTCCCAATATCAGTGTTCCATATTATGTTTTTTTAACTTTTGCAGACCAAACATCTATGAATTTCACAGTCAGTCATGAAGAGGACACAAAGCAGCAGGAAAATGTCCTCAAGAGCCATTAAAAATTATAAAAATAGCTTAGAAACTACGATATTGGCTTAAAAAAGGAGATTGAAGAATGTGGATATGAGATTAAAGATGGCAGCAGACTGAGTGGAAGGTACACTGACACTCACCCAGGACCAAATGGGAATTACAACTAAAATATTAAAAAACCATCCTGAATAATCAACTGCAACTGAAGACGAGCTGGAGAGCACCCTCATCACCGAGGAGGAAAAGTGGAGACTGCACAGAGACTGGTAGGACGTGCAGAGGCGCAAGAGGGCTGGCTGGGCTCCCAAGGGCAGAAGCTGAATATCCGGAGGGAGATCTCAGCTGTGGGGGGTTCCCACTGGACTCTGGGACCTAAACCTCACACTGAAATCCCTAGCCAAGAGCACCAGAACTGAGAAAGGTGCCCGTGTAACTGGCTGTGAAAAGCAGTGGGGTTTCTGTCTGCCAGGGAGAGATGGCTGGAAATGCAGGCACCCTCTTAAAGAGCCAACACAAAAAGTTTTGTGGACAGCCACACACCTTGGGCTCCAGCAGAGGGTGGGCAGTGTGGACTGGAGCTGTGTGAGGAGAATCTAGGGTTGTGGGCTCTGGAGATAGAACTCAGAGAGTACTCCTCTGGATTCCACTGCCAAGTCAAACTGCAGAGGACATCTTTCACAGGAAGACATTTATCTTCCAAGCAGCTTTTGCCAGAGGAGGAAGCAACTACCCCACCCTGCTAGAAAATCTCTAGCCCTACCCAGAGGAGTTTTTATAGCCTGAGGCTCATTAAGAGAATCAGATTAATCAGCCTGCAGGTAGAAGCAGACCTCAGAGAGCTTTAGGTCTTTGCCTTATCTGCTTCTGGATCTAGGCCTTAGAAAAGCAGACTTTGTCATGCATTTTAGTCTTGTCCAAACACACCCAGCCCCAACGGAGGGGACCTCAAGCCATGGGTTGTTGATAGCTACAAACAGGGTACTCAGGCCAGTCACAAACAGCATCTGATATTGGCTGGCACCAGAGACCTTTCATAAAGACTGAGAGTCCTAGCAGGCCTACCAAATACACAGAAACAAACCCAAATTGGTAGCAAAAATGGCGAGACAAAAAAAACAAGCCCTAAACGAAAGAACAAGAGAAGTCTCTAGAAAAAGAGCTAAATGAAATGGAGACAAGCAATCTATCAGATACAGAGTTCAGAATACTGATTGTAAGGATGCACAATAGCACAAAAAAATATATGAAACTATGAAAAATGAGCAGTCAGAAATGAAGAATGACATAGAAGAAATAAAAAATACATTGGAAGGAATAAACAGCAGGTTAGAGGAAGCTGAGGATCAGATCAGCAAATTAGAAGACAGGGTAGAAAAAAAAATCAGAGATGCAAAAACAAAAAAATAATGAAAAAACAGGACAGTTTAAGGGAGCTGTGGGACAACATGAACGTAACAATATTCGCATTATAGGAATACCAGAAGAGGTAGAAAGCAAGCAAGGGTTAGAGAACCTGTTTGAAGAAATAATGGCAGAAAACTTCCCTTAGTCAAGGAAAAAGTCACACAAGTTCAGGAGGCACAGAGAGTCCCAAGCAAGAAGAATCCAAAGAGGCCCACATCCAGATTCATCATAACTAAAATGGTTAAAACTCAACACAAAAAGAGAATCTTAAAGGCAGCAAGAGAAAAGCAATCTGTTACCTACAAAGGAGCTCCCATAAGGCTGTCAGTTGACTTCTCATCAGAAACTCTACAGGCTAGAAGGGAATGGCATGAAGTATTCAAGGTAATGCAAAACAAGGATCTGAAACCAAGAATACTCTATCCAGTAAGGCTATCATTCAAGATAGATGGTAAAATAAAGAGCATCCCAGACAAAAAAAAGGTTAAAGGAGTTCATCACACCAAACCAGCATTGCAGGAAATGTTAAAGGGACTGCTGTAATTAGAAGTAGAAATAGAAGCACTACAAGAAATGTTAAAGGGACTGCTGTAATAATAAGAAAAAACAGAGAGAAGCATAGGCATAAAGAATTAAAATGGCAATAAACAAGGACCTATCAATAATAACCTTAAAGACTTTAAGGGAGAGATCAACTACAATACAGTCATAGTCGTAGACTTTAACACCCCACTGACTTCACTGGATAGATCTTCCAGACAAAATGTCAACACAGAAACGGTGGCTCTAAATGGCACACTAGATCAGATGGATTTAATTGATACTTAAAGAACATTTCACCCTAAAGCTACAGAATATACATTCCTCTCAAGTGCACCTGGGTCATTCTCAAAGAAAGACCAATGTAGGACACAAAAGAAGTCTCTACAAGTTCAAGAAGATTGAAATCACGTTAAGCATCTCAGATCACCATGGCATGAAATGAGAAATCAACAATAGTAAAAACATTCAAAAACATTCAAACACATGGAGGCTAAATAGTATGTTATTTAAACAATGAATGGGCCACCAGTAAAATCAAGAAAGAAATCAAAATCTTCCTGGAAACAAATGAAAATGAACACACAACAACCCAAAATCTGTGGGACACAGTGAAAGCAGTCCTAAGAGGGATGTTCACAGCACTACAGGCCTACCTCAAAAAGTAAGAAAAATTTTTAGTAAACTATCTAATCCTACAGATTAAAAGAATTAGAAAGCTCCCCATGAAGCCGTCCAGACCAGGGCTTTTGTTTGCTGAGTTTTTTTATTGCTGCTTTAATTTCATCCATTGTTATTAGCCTATTCAGGTTTTCTGAGTCTTCCTGATTCAGTTTTACATGATCTCACTCATATGTAGAATCTAATAAACAAACTAAACTGAGGAACAAAATATATCCAGAGACATAGAAGGATGGAACAGACTGATGAATCTCAGTAGGAAGGCGAGGGTGGGGAAGTGGGTGGGAAGAGATTAATCAAAGAACTTATATGCATATATACAGTACCCGTGGACACAGACAATAGTGTGATGAAGGCCTGAGGGTGGGGGCAGATGCAGGGTGAAGGGGATCAATGGGGGGGGGAAAAGGGGGATATCTGTAATACTTTCAACAATAAAGATAAATTAAAAAAATTAAAAAACGGAATGTGGGTATGGCTTTGGCCTGCTCAAAACATACTGTGCTCTTCCTAAGTACAGTCTCAACATGAGAGCTCCACAGACTCTCTAACTCTAAACCTTAGCATTGAAAACTTCAGAAAAATGAATTTTGTATATATTAACCAATGGCATAAGAAGCAAGGTTAAAGAATTAAAAAATCAGATGAGAAAATGTGTTTTCTAAGTAAATTCCTATAATTTCTAAGTAAATTGCAGCCCTTAGGATGTTATTATCCAAATGCATTCATTTCTAAAAAGAAAAGCACTTAGGAAACCAGATATCATTAGAGAGATCTAAAATCCTATTTTACTTTTTAACCAGAAAACAAGAAGTAACAGCTTGCAAAAGAAAAAAATGTGTTATTAAATAGAGTCTATACTTCCATTATGGAAATCCCTTGCCATAGGAGCACATATTAACATTGTAAAATACTGTCTAGATATGTATGTGAACTTAAAAAACCCCCACAAGCTCCCCAAACTAAAATTTAATTTTAGTTTAAATAAATTTAAAACAAAGTTTTAAAATATTTGCTTAAGAAATAGTGACCCATGAAACAGTTTTATAATTTCCCACACAAACAAGGTTGGAATTCTAACCTTATTCTAAAACAATTTATAAAATGTTAATATTAAAGAACCCAACTAATCATAAGCAATTTTCAGTAAGTGGATTATCAAAATTTTGCTACAACCTTTTGTTGGTCTATTTCACTCCTTATCTAAACTGGCAAAGTCTGAAAATTACACACCAGAGCACCTTTTAAAGTCTTTTCTAATTCAGAATTATAGTGAATGCAAGAATAGTTTTACCCACATAAAATTTAAGATACAAATGCTAGAAATAAAAAGTGACTATCCCTTAAACTCTAGATTGACAGTGGTTTAACTGAGTTTTTAAAAACATTCCTTCCATTCCTTTAAAGTAATTACAGCTAATCAACTCCATTACTTCTTGTCTTTCATAATCAAGAAGATATTACTTGAAAAACAACCTAAGGACAAGTACTTAGGAAAGGAAATCTATTTCTTATTAACTCAATGTTAGGGTTAAAATCAGTTAATTAAAAGTAAAAATAGTACTATATCAACTTTTGTAGAAATAGAGCCTATTTTATACATCCTGATATTATAGTACTGAGTTACTGCAATAATGCATTCATCCTCAGAACTTTCACTGCTGGGGCAGGAATAAGATGGAGGAAGCCCCTGGCCCATGTGGCTCAGTAGGCTGAACATCGTCCCATGTACCAAAAGGTTGCCAGTTTGATTTCCAGTCAGGACACATGCCTGGGTTGTGGGTGGTACTCTCACATCCATGTTTTTCTCTCTAAAAATCAATAAAAATATAATTTTTAAAAAGATGGAGGACGAATTCTGGGATGGGAATCTGTCCCACCGTCCTTTGGCAAGTCACTTTTATCTCTCCTGGGTTGACTCTGCACCAGTCAAGAGGTATTTCCAATTCCCTAATATAAAATTACTTTTTGCTTTTCCTTCATGCCTTTGTGTGTGTCTTGTATAAATCTTGTTACACCACATCTTATTCTAAAAATAGGATAATTTTCTGTATTAACTTATTATCTATTGAATATACTGTTATTCCCTTAAGAACCTAAAATAGTTTTGCAAACCTATACTTTCATTTCACCATTGCTCCATGTAAGCAAATATTTGTTAAATTATTTGTTAAACTGCATTTTCTGATCATGATAATGAATAAGAGAATGATCTTGATTTTAGGATACACACCCTGAAGTATTATAAAGGGACATCATTTCAGCAATTTACTCTCCAGTGACTCAGAAAAAGATACTATGTATGTATATATGGAGAGAAAACCATGGTAAGATGTTATAAACATTTGACTAATCTAGGTTAAGGATATATAAGAATTCTTTGTACTTTATTTGCAGCTTTTCTGTAAGTATGAAATTATTTTGAATAAAAAAAAAATTTAGAGCACAAATGATTCATTAAAAAGTAAGGCAGTCTCCTTCTATAGCCATGACAGTCTTGGGAAGGCGGCTCTCTTAGAGCCATTGCTATCTCCACATATATTAGCCACTGCCACAATGACCCCGAACTAAGAAAGCTGCCACTTCCTCCAATTCCCTCTATACGTATACCCACTTTGTTAAAAAGAACTCATCCTGAATAAGAAATCACAAACATCCACCACTTATATAGTTTGAATTCCTTTCATATTTTCCAAACAACCACATTAAATAACAGGTCAGAGTAAGAATTTGATTAGGAAAAAAGAAGTCCCTTTTATCATAAAATCAGCTAATGACACGGGAAAGACTGGGAAATACCAGGATTTGGAGATCCTTCCTCGACAACCAACGGCCTGCAAGTACTAAAATAGCTTAATCCTGAATAACTGCAACAATTACTATTTTAATAATCCAATAAAGATACAACGTTGTTAAAGGAAATAACTTTTAAAGGTATAATTTCAATGAATGTCCAAAATATACTGAATGTGGAAATAAAAATCAGTTGACTTAATATATAAAGGTTTTTTTTCTGTGATTACAAGGGCTTATAGTAATGGCCAAAACACTCAGCTTTTGTGTGTCTCTGTGTGTGTCCCCCCAAATTTCTAAAATCTATTCTGGGAATACTCATCCTAAGTGTTCTCATTATATAAAAGCTAACCTTTCAATGTTTCTAGATGCTCTGATGAAGTAGTCATATCAAGTGTCTCATTATTATCCTGAATATGAAATTTTGATATGAGACATTATAAAAGGAATTATTTAACAGTAAAGATAAAAAGAATTGGTTGAATTCTTATAATTACTTAATTATGCAGTGATCTCAAGGAGTAATTTCCTAAATAAAGTATAACACCTCAGTTACATGGCAACCTAAAAAACAAGAAAGGAACCAGCAATTTAAAATATAAAAACAAAACTCCTGAGTGATTAGTACCACCAAAAATTATCCAGGAAAAGAAAACAAATGATTCACTCTGGAAAGGAGGAATGTTATCACCTGGCAATTTCCACAATGAGAAATAACTGGAAAAACAAAGAAAAGAAAAAAAGAAAGGTAGAGGTAAAAAAAGAATACATCAAAAACAGAAGATGCCACAAGAAATAGTTTATTTTTTTAAAAAGCAAAGTTGGAGGATTGGAGAGAGGAGAACAAATGCCTTAAGTAACAAACAGAATCCCAACAGTGAAGGGAAATGGAGCTGGATGAAAAAATAGCTGCTGTCTTAGGAAACAAGCACATCAATACTCTTTTAGGTCTCAGTAGTTATTAAAAAAAACTTGCCCGGCTGGGTGTGGCTCAGCGGTTGATCACTAGGATCCAAGTGATTGGAGTTCAATTCCCAGTCAGGGCACATGCCCGGGTTGCAGGCTGCAGCCGATCAATGACTCTCTCATCATTGATGTTTCTATCTCTCTCCCTCTCCTTTCCTCTCTCTGAAATCAATAAAGATATTTTAAAAAATAAAATTAAAATAAAATTAAAATAAAAAAACTACCGTGCCAGGCATATTCATTCACCAAATGTTTACTGAGTACCTACTATGTACACAGGACTGTAATAAATGAATGTGAGGTGGGAATGAAAGTGGGGTTAAATACAAAAATGAACTAGACACGGTCCTCATGAAACATGTTTTCTAGTGGGTAAACAGACATTAATTAATAACTATTACTATTATAATGGAAAAATCCAGTATGCAAGGAAAATGTAAAACCTACCTAGTATGGGAAGGCTTCCCTAAACTGACAATGTACCTGAAGAATGCAAAGCAAAGTGGAGAAAAGGTAACATTCTTGGTAGGCACATCAATACTCAACCATGGGGAAGTGCTAGAAGAGTTTTCGGAGCTGTGTGGAGTGGAAAAGAGATTAGTGGCATGGAATGAAGTTGCAGACTTAAAGTCACATGGAACATGGCTCTACTCTGTGGTTTAGATAGATAAAAGAGCCACATACCATTTGGAAACCTTGTTTGGAGATGTGGTACAGTGGTGTATCATTCCTGTAATGATCCTTAATGCCTCTCAGTAACCAAGTTCTTGTATACTCTCCTCCCCCACTGACCCTAGGTGTGTCCAGATGACTTGCTTTAACCAACAGGACCTCAGAAAATGTAAGAAGCTTAAAAAGTACTTGCACGTTGTGGCTTGCCCTCTTGAAAGTGCTGCCCTAAAGTCTGGAGTGAAATACCCATGGAGAGCAGGGCCCCAAGTCATCCTACCTACCCTTGTTGAGCCCAGTTCCCATTAGACATGCCAGCTGAAAGCTTCTGTATGAGTGAACCTAGGTGACAGAAAGAGACTAACCACCCAGCCAATCCACAGAACTGTGATAAATAAACTGATATTCCTTTAAGTCACAAAGTTTTGAGGTGGTTTTTTGCAGTAACAGATTAACAGATATACAGGATTGTTTAAATATACTAAAAAACAGATTGTTCCAGCTCCTTCCTCCATTCCATTTACATTGGACATATGTTTAAAATTACCAGTAAAGTTACCAAAACTTTTAAACTGGAACTCATAAAAGTTTTAGAGCACACTCTCATTACCAGCACATATTCTTTTTTGGAACTATTTTTAAAATTATTTCATATCCAAAAGCCTTACTAAAAGGTATGTGCCAGGCAACAGAGTAGGCTCAGTCACTTAACCATTCATAGCCATACATCAATCTCATATGGTACCTGTGATTTAAATTCATACATTTACAAAACTGTAAATTATGTGGCACAGACCTGCAAACAATCAAATTTATAGATGCTAAAACTACAAATCGTATTCTTAATTTTCTACTTCAAGGACAATTACACAGATAAGGTGATCTCATTACAGACTGGGCCATGTTTATTAGCAGGTAAGGACACTGTTAAAAGGGTAGCACAGAGGTAGGGCTTGCTCTTTTCTACCTCTCCCTTCCCTGTAGCTCAAGTGGACCTGCTTAAAGGAGTTTTTCTTTTCTTTCTTCTTCCGTCTCTTTTTCCTTTTTGTCTGCCTCTCTTGCAAAATTAGTTGATTATCTGATAAAACCTGACGCTTGGGTGTGAATTTTCAGGGTATAAAAGTAGAAAAGAGCTCCCCTAAGATTCCCACTTCAGCTCACCAAAGTTTAACAACACCAGCTGAGACCCAAGCCCTGATAATAACAGCAACCACACAAACACACACACACACACATTCTTCAACCACTTTCCTGAGCAAATAACAGTTTGGAATAAGAGTGGAAAAGTACATACTTTGGTCACTGATAGGATTTGGCTACTCCTGAATCCTAGAGCCAAATACCATTTCACGATAAATTGATCAAGCATGTGATCCAATTCCCTCACTTTACAGATGAGGTCAATTTATTTGCCAAAGGTCATATACTGGTCAGCTCTGGATGAACTTCGCAATCAGCTGCTCATTTTATATTTACCACACATTACTTACTGACTCATCTCAGTTCCTAATTTTTCATAATTTTGCCCTATCCCATCTAAATAATTTTCCAAGAACTATATGTCTTTGATCTAATTTTATTCCTCTACTGATTTGGTTTAAGAGGAAGGTTGGTAGAGGTGGTGGTAGTGGAAAATAGAGGACTGCTAGTGCATGAGAAAAAACTTCAAACAGATGTAACTGATATGACCTGGAGAGTTAGGTAGATTTACCATGAAATCAATTAAATGTTCATTTTAGGGTCCTTTACTTGGAAGAGCCCCCCCTACAAGGCTTGGCTTGTTCTCCTTTGGCGACACATGAGGTAGCTTCACGCCTGGGCACTCCTCTCCAGCTATCCCTGAAGGTGATACTGGAACTTCTACCAAGGATGCACTACACCTCTACATCTGCCCAACCCCAGCAACACCCTGCCTTCTCTTGAAACACCTGGTACATTTAGACCCAATCTTGCCTGGCCAGAGTGGTCAGTTGGTTGAGCATCATCCCATGCACCAAGGGGATGTCAGTTCAATTCCTGGTCAGGGCACATAACTAGGTTGCGGGTTTGATCCCCAGTAGGGGAGTGTATGGAAGGCAGCCAACTGATGTTTCTCTTCCTCTCTCTAAACACGTTTGTGGGTGAGAATTTTAAAAAAGAAAAAAGAAATTAGACCCAATCTTTAACCCCACCGAAAAGTGTCTAAATGAGTACTGCCAAGCTTCCTGCTAGGGCGGCATACCATGACCAAACTTCACGGATACTTTTGGGGGAGGGGCAGTGATCCAGACAATTGTGCTCAAAAAGCTGGAGTTTTCCCTATGCAAGATATACCTAAACAAAGTGAAGGAAATTATAGATGTGCCATTACCAGTAATTGGTTTCAAAAAATTCCTTTCAGCTTCA
The DNA here is from genome assembly GCF_054644295.1 of Miniopterus natalensis. NCBI lineage: Eukaryota > Metazoa > Chordata > Mammalia > Chiroptera > Miniopteridae > Miniopterus > Miniopterus natalensis. The sequence continues at coordinate 20,931,159 of NC_142090.1, read as the reverse complement.
CAACTATCAATAATAAAAATAATGTAAATTTTGAACAAACATGCTAGAGCAGGAGCCTTGTTCTGTAAAGTGCCAGACAGTTAATACTTTAGGCTTGTGGACCATTTGGTCTCTTTCAACTCTGATGCTGCAGTGTGCATAGGCAGCCCCAGGTAACCTGGAGATGCTTATGTTCCAATAAAATTTTATTTGCAAAAACAAGCACGCTGGATTTGGTATGGGTCAGTTTGTCAAGCCTTGGGCAAGATTAAAGATTCTCTACAGCAAATATAAAATTGTTCTAATGGAAAGATGTGATCAATGAATATGTGGCCAAAACAGGTAGGAAAAAAGCATGAAGGAGGTGTGTCAGTCAATTAATAACAGTAAAAAATTATACTAATAAGCTATTTTTAAAATTTTGTGATGTTTATATTTTTATTTGTTGTGATCATTTTTATACTAAATAAATATTCATTTTTAAACTTCATTTTGTATTCTTTTTTTAAACAGAGCCTCTCCAAAGTGTATAAGCTCCTGGCCAGAAAACCTGGATCAGCCTTACTTGGGGTGGGAAAATGATACATCAGTTATAGCAATAGAATGCTGTATCTAAAGAAAATGAACTATCTAAGCCAATATATTCCTTTTTCCAAAGTTAACTTTTTCACATACAATGACCTTACCCACTTAAGGAAACTGGCTGAGCAACATGTATATATATGTGTGTGGGGGGGATTCTTCTATAGTCAATCTTCTATCCAATGTAAGAATCCTGCATATAACATTTTAAATAAATGATTACATAGCATTTGCTTGAACGTTTGCTGTAATGGGGAGCTCACAACTTGGGAGGGGGGGCAGAAACTATCTTATTGTTGAGCAATGAAATTAGAAAAAAATCTTAATACTGAACCTAAACCTGTTTTCCTGGCAATTCTCGCTTATGGCTATTTTATTCTTTAAACATTCATTTAAATATCTGTTGAGCATTTGCTGTGTAATAAATACAGTGCTAAGTACTGTAGCTACAATAATGCAAAACTTAAGACATATACTATCCCACTAATTACAGCATACTTATTTCTGTGTAGTGGAAATAATATTTTCACTTCCATAGAGATGTATCCCCAACAACCCTCTCTTTCAACTAAAATTTATTCTCATCATTCCTCATCTGACCTGATTTATAAATTCCTTATCAGTCTGGTTGTCCTTGATAAAATGAAGTAGATGATATTTTGCATGTGATCTGAGTAGTACAGAACATTAACAAAATGATGGGGAAATAATTTGTTACTAGTAACAAAGAAACACAAGTGCAGTCTCATTCCTTTCTCTCTCATTAAATTCCAAAGACACATGGGGCAGGCTTTCTCTAGCCCATTATCCTCTCTCAGATCCTGACCTTCCATTTCACTTCCACGCTCCCTCTTTCATCCTTCTTTTACATGGCTAACACTGCTCACCTTTCAAACTTCAGTTTTCAGCTATGGGATCCCTTGCCTGACCCCCCAAAAAAGCATAAAATAACACTTAACCTACTGTTATATCCTACTAATTATGAGGATAAGCAACATGAGCTTGCCTAACAAGACACTTTGGTCAGCTTCAGTTATCAAAATCAGAAATGCAGCAGCAGTTCCTCTTTTCACTAAGCCTTACCAACAAAATTATCTTCAAAAAAGTTAGTGGGCTAGTCAGGTAATTAGGTACTCTCATACTACGCAAATGGTTGGGTTAAACTTTTTTTTTTTTTGTTAAATGAACAGGAATTGCTAAAAAATAAGATGAAATATACAATCACAAAGTTGACAAGAAACAAACATGCTAAGAAATTTAAAATTCATTTAGAAAAAACAAAAAGCTTGGAACAAGAAAGAGTATGATCTCTGATACAGCTAGTACACAGGTTTCCTGATTAGGACTCATAGATATTAATAACAACTTTCTTGATAGGAAGCCCAATTGAGTGCTTCCTCAACAGCACAGTTGCCCATAAGTTCTCTGCAGTCTAGCCCACGTAATCAGAAAATATAGGCAAGCATTACTCAAACAATCTTGCCTATGCGGAATAGTAACAAATCTATAAAACAATGAGGTATACGTTTCTGATAATTAGCAGGGATGAGAAATATTACATAATCAAAGATAATACAATATACTGTGTGAAATGAGCTATAAGTGGCTGACAATGGCCCTGTCTCGCTGTGGTCAAAATGAATAAATTCAAAAGATGAAGCATGATGATACGGCAATTTGCATTCTATGATGGACTTTGGATTAACAATAGACTTTGGAGTAAATATAGCATAATAAAATATATGGTACCCAAACTGTTCACATAGATGACTAGTTTATCTTATGTGCATTAAAATAAGTTCAGTAATGTGTTTAACTAAATCCAGATAAAAAGGCAATACATTTTTTAAAGACTTCCATCAAAAGCATTAAAATATTTCAAATCTTACATTTATTAATTCAAATCTTTAGAACCAGAAAATTATCCAAAATTACTCAGGCAAGTGGAGTTTTCTAGATCATCAAGAAAAATACCTGCTCAGTTAAACCACACTTCAGTTACACAAAATACCACACAGCTGCTTAAAGAAGGAAGAGGCTCTTTAAGTAGTGATTTAAACATCCTCAAGATACTTTGTTATAGGAGAAAAAAGAAAGATGTAAAATGAAGAGTATAGTATACTTGTGCACAAAAGCAGGAACAACAATAAATAACTTGCATTTGCCTAAGTATAAATAAAACTGTTTAGAAAGGGACACAGAAAACTAGTAACAGTTGCTAGCTGTTAGGGGTTTTGTGTGTATGTGTTTTGTCAGGGAAGAAAGAAGTGGGCAAAGGTATGAACAAGATGGAAGAGAAACTTTTCAATTGCTTTAGATACTTTTTGATTTTCAACCAGGTGAATATTTTAGCTTTTCAAAAAGAGTAAATATTGATCACACACACACACACACACACACACACACACACACACACACGACCAATTCAAGTCACATTATGGTACAAGTCTGGAAGAAAAAAACAAACACAAAAAATGTCTTTCTTATCTAGAAACTGTAACCCAGGAAGAATTTCTAGTAGCTTTTAAGTTTCCCTTTAAAAATTAAAAGTGAACATTGCTGAAAATAGCATACTACAGGTGTCTAAAAGCATAGGGTAATTAAAAAAGCAAACTTTGGCAATGTTAGTCATGTCTGTAATGAAAGCCAAAGTCTATTATTTCTTTCACAAACTGTCCTTTTGAGTCTTTTGAACACTTAAACATGATTAATTAAGACAGCAAGTTTAAAATTCCATTGGCTTTGTCTTCCATACTTGTTATTCTATATGTAGCAACTCATATTATCCAAGCTTTTAAAGACAGTCACAAGTGTGTGTGTGTGTATAAACACATTTAATTTGCTTGACTTTCATACGTTATAATCAAGGTGGGGGAAGGACATGCAGATAAGGTTAGTCTGAGAGTAAGTAAATTCAATGTACAATCTAACTAAGGACATTAAGTACAACATCTGAGACTCTCCCATACATTATGCACAAGAATTAGGCAAAACAAAAGGAGTGGGGGGCAAGAGCCTTTCTGATGTTTTTAAGATTGGCACTTTATTCACAATTGCAGACTTAAAATTGTAGTGTAAGACATTAATAATTATCTAGTCAAAATTTGAAAAATAAATTACTCAATAAATCAGGTGTTATATATTTCCTCAGAAAGCTCAATGTTGCTAGTCTCAGAAGGCAAGTTTTATTCAAAATGCATGAGCATTTCTAGCTCCGGTTATTACCAATGAAATGAACACCCATAACTAGATGTTTGATTGCAACTCCCACAAAAAAGTAGGAAGCTAACTATGTTAAAATAAAAGGTACCATCAATAAATCATGAACTCGGGGGAATGTGAGGATTTTGTGAGGATTTTATATAACAACAGTAACTCCATAAAACTATATTCTGCACTATAAAGACAAAATCAAGCCAATGATGCTGTCTTTAAAAGGATGACTCTTAGATCCCATATATACATTTAATAACTTGAATGTTTTATATTTTTTAATGTGTAAATTATTTAGGAACTAATTCACTTTCAGTCAAGTAGACCTTTTACAGTGTTATTGTCCTTTCCAGGTAAGCTCATACCTAGGTGGCTGGGGGCAACTAAGTTGAGAGGGTGCTGTTAGGTTCTGGACACCTCCTCTTCCTACTCTCTCGAGCTGTACTGTCTAATGAGGTAGTCACTAGCCATATATAGCTATTTAAATTTAAAGCTGGAAATTCAGTTCCTTGGCCATAGAAGCCATATTTCAGATGCTTAATAGTCACAGATGACTACTATATTTGACAGTACAGATGCAGAATATGTCCATCATCATAAAAAGTTCTACTGGCCCGGCCGGTGTGGCTCAGCAGTTGAACATCGACCTAGGGTCCAGGAGATTGCGGTTCGATTCCTGGTCAGGGCACGTGCCTGGGTTGTGGGCTGGATGCCCAGTAGGGGGCGTGCAGCAGGCAGCAATCAATGACTCTCTCATCATTGATGTTTCTATCTCTCTCCCTCTCCCTCTCCCTTCCTCTCTCTAAAATCAATAAAGACATATTTAAGGAAAAAAAGTTCTATTGGACAATACTTGTCTGGAAAGTCCCAGGAAAGAGATTTTATACAAATACTTCCTCAGAACAAGACACTGACTTCATAAAGTTAAGGGTAGGACCAAGTTGGGATCATTAGACAAAGGAATATTATTCATAATAAAAAGAATTAGCAAAATCATATTTATTCACAAAATGTCTGGCTAACGTAAAAACTAAATTTGAATAAGGCACTAAATTCAATTTAACAAATATTATGTGCTGAAAATACATAATTAAGTAGTGGCCCATCTTAAAGGAGCTAATAATTTAGTAAGGGAGATATAAAAATATATTTTAAAATAATAACAAAGTGTGCCACAATTACCAAAATGAAAGCAGAAATAAAGTGCTCTGGCTAAGAGGGAGCCCTGAATTGTGACTGGCAACAAGGTGAGGGCAGAAAATCAGGGCTGTCCCAGGGAAGAATAGTGTGAGGACTGGAAGCACCTGACTCTGGGACAGATTCCACCACTTATTAGCTATGTGACTTTAGGAGACTACTTAAATTCCGTATCAATTTCTCCACCTGTGAAATGGGGATAAAATTACTAATTTTATTTTGGGTTATTGCGAAGATTAAATTAGTTAATGTAAAGTGCTCTGAAAATTGTTTGGTACTGTATGTATTGAATGTTAATTATGGTATTCATACTATCAGATTTATCAGTTGTTATATTTCCAATCAGATCATTTTAAAGCTCTACTAGCTTAAAAAAACTGGTACAGCACAGATGTCCCTCCATATGCATGGAGGATTAGTTCCAGGACTCCCCACAGATACCAAAATCCTACCATGCTCAAATCCCTTAGTCAGCCCTCTATTACTGGATGCAGAGTCTGCGAATATGGAGGGCAACTGTAATTAGAGGACTAGTATTTCCTGTTTTCAGAAAGCTGGTCAATTTAAAAAAAAAAAAAAACCAGGCCCTGGCTGGTGTGGCTCAGTGGTAAGAGCATTGGCCCGCAAACCAAAGGGTCGTGGGTTGGATTCCCAATCAAGGCCAAGTACACAGGTTCAATCCCTGGTCAGGGCAAGTTGGGGAGGCAACCAATGGATGTGTCTCTCTCACTGATGCCCCTCCCTCTCTCTCTCTCTCTCTCTCCCCCCCTCCCTCCCTTCCACTTTCTCTAAAAAAAAAAAAAAAAAAAAAAAAAAAAATCAATGGGAAATATATCCTCGGATGACGATTAACAAAACAAAACAAAAAAACACAAAAAAGAGAGAATGAGAACCAACCAGATGTGCTTTCCCTCTAGAGAGCAGGCCCCCGCCTTTCCCATCTCCCCTCTTTTCCCCCCCAGGTGTGTTACCTCTGCCTGTCCCTCTCCTAGGCTGCAAGGGCCCTTCTTTTGCTTCTGTAACTTGTTTCCTGAGCCTAAGTAGCCTAGTTGGCTCACTCCTACTTCTATAACTTTCTAAATAAACTTTCTCTTATAATTTGGAAAAAGGGGGGCAAGGGGAACAGGAAAAAAAATCTCAATTTCCAAAATTATGAAGACACCCTTACTCCTTTACTGTCTGCAAATCTGGTATTGGAGTTGTGAATAAAAAAGCCCCTCAGTACAGTAGTAAATCTTTGTTAACAATGGCATCTAAAGCAGGTTTAGGTCAGTGAGAGACCAAATAAATAATCATGTACTACCTATTAATAGCTACTTTAAAATGGAGCTGGAGCTGCTATTCTAGCAGAACTGCCTTGCATGTTTTATGCCTCAAATCTTTGGAATGTTAAAACAGGGAAAAATAACCTCTGGAATTTGTCTAAAGCCACACTGTGTACCAAAGAACTACTTGCAAAGATAACAATAAAGCAGTTATACTACTGAACTGACTACTGGACTGAACATTAAAAACACTGTTTAGAATTAACATCACCATGTTACGTTATCTACACCAATAGAAATGCCTTCCTTCTACTGCTATAATTGTACTCCTTCCCTTTCTCATAAATACCCATTGCCTTTGTTTCCTAATCAGAACACTACTTGGGCTTCTGCTTGAATCAGTGCTTTCCAAATAACTATTCTTAATGATCTCAAATAAATGCTTGTTGCCTCTCACTCTGAAAGGCCTAAATATTTTTTAAGGTAACAATGGGTTCCTATTTGATAAGAATAAGGTCCAAACTCTTTGGCAAGGACTCAAGCTCTTTCTTAACCTGAGGCAATTAACAACTTCCACCTTCATCTCCTGCTATTAACTCAGTATGTGAGAGATAGCAGCCAAATAATCTGCAAATGACCAACTATACCATACTTTTCATCTTAGCTTCATCACACCGGGATACGAATCATCACTTTGTCCAGCATATCCATGCTGTATACACTAACCACCCATTAGTCACTAAGTAGCTATCTTGGTTATCAGATCAACTATCACAGTATCACAGTGCTTGTATTCTAGTAACCACTATTTTACTTAGTAAAAGCCTCAAGTGTAAGAGTAGCAATGCTGTCCCCATCCCCGGGGATTGGTAAATTCATATGTAGTCACTGAAAATGGTATACTTACTGACATGAAACAATGGCAATAGAAAATTAATGTCCATGCTTGTGAAGGTGTGTTTGCTGAGAGTAAGCACACATGTACATTTATCACTCAAGAATTCATACAAAAAAATTTATGCAAAACAAGCCCAGAAGAATATAGACAAAAATGTTAGTTATTTCTAGGTGATGGGATTTATAGATGATTTCCAGTTTTGTCAAATTACTTTGCAAACTGCCAAATTTGCACTGTACAATAGAAATACCATGTGAATCATATCAGCAATTTCAAATTTTCTAGTAACCAATATGTAAATCAAAAGATTATTTGCCCTAGCTGGTTTGCTCAGTGGTTAGAGCGTCGGCCCGGGGACTGAAGGGTCTCTGGTTTGATTCCCAGTCAAGGGCACGTACCTCTGTTGCGGGCTCAATCCCCAGCCCGGATAGGATATGTGCCGGAGGCAACCAATCAATGTGTCTCTCTCACTTTGATGTTTCTCTCTCTGTGTGTCTCTCCTATTCCCTTACACTCTAAAAAAAAAAAGGTGTCTTTGGTGATTATAGCTTATGGATAAGTGAAATGAGTAACAGGAATGTTTTAAGAGGATGCAATGAGCATTACCTGTTATAAGGTACTGCTACAGCTCTGGCTGGGTAGCTCAGTTGGTTTAGTGTGCCGTTCAAATATGCCAAGGTTTTGGATTCGATCCCAAAACCCTAGTCAGGGCACACAGAAGACTCAACCAATGAATGCATAAATAAAGTGAAACAACAAATTGATGTTTCTCTCTCTCAAATCAACAAATAAAAATAAAAAATAAAAAATAAAAATAAGGTACTGCTACTACCCATGAAGTAATAGTGCTATTTAAAATCGAATATAGATTGGTTGCAAATATACACTGCAAACAATAGGGAAAAATCTTTTTTAAAAAGTATAATTGACATCTTAGGAGAGGAGAGAAAATGAAATCATATAAAATGCTCAATTAAAACCAAACAAAGCAGAATAAGAGTGGAAGAAAAAAAGGAAGAATAAGGGCAATGAATAGAAAACAGTTAACAAATATAGTCAATATTAATACAATTATATCAATAATCACTTTAAATGTAAATGGTCTAAAAACACCAATTAAAAGACAGGTTGACAGAGTAGATTAAAAGAAACAATCAACTATATGTTGTCAACAAGAAACCCATATTAATTATAATGACATATAAATTAAAAGCAAAGGGATAAAGAAAAATATACTCTGCCAATACTAACTGAAAAAAGCTGGAGTAACTATATTAATTTTGGGCAAAACATGCTTCAGAGCAAGGGAAATTATCTGGGATAAAGAGGGGCATTACATAATGATAAAGGGGTCAATTATCCAAGAACACATAACAATTCTTCATATGTATGCATTTAACAACAGAGCACCAAAATACATGAGGCAAAGCTGAAAGAATTACATGGAGAAATAGCTGAATTCAATATTTTAGCTGGCGATTTCAATACCCCTCTATCAGTAATTGACAAATTCAGCAGGCAGAAAATCAGTAAGGACAGAGTTTAACTCAGCACCATCCATCCATCAATCATCTGGGTCTAGTTCACATTTATAGACTTCATCCAACAACACATTCTTCTCAAGCTCACATGGAATAATGACCAAGAGAGACCACATTCTGGGCCATAAAATACAACTTAAATTTAAAAGAATAGAAATCATACAAAGTATGGTCTCAGGCAACAATGTAGAAATAAGGGGGGGGGCAGAAAATGTCAAAATATCAAAAGATTAAATATACTTCTAAATAACACATGGGTCAAAGAAGTCTTAAGAAAAATTTTAAAATATTTTGAACTACATGAAGATAATATAACTTACCAAAATTTGTGGCATGCAGCAAAAGCAATGCTTAGGGGAAAATTTACAGCACTGAATGCATATATAAGAAAACAACAAAAAAGGATCTAAAATCAATAACCTAAACATCTACTTTAGGAAACTAGACAAAGAGCAAATTAAATCCAAAATAAGCAGAAAAAAAATTATAGCAAAATCAATGCAATTAAAAATAGAAAATAAATAGAGAGAAAAAAATCAATAAAATCAAATTTTTAGACAGGGTACGGCAACTAAGATAAAAAGAGGGAAGACACAAATAGCAAAAATGAAAGAGGACCAGCACTACTAATCCCACAGACATTAAGAGGATAGCGAAGAAATATTATGAGTAACTCTATGTGCACATATTTGAACCAATTCTATATAAACCAATTCTTCGAAGGAAATAATCTACCAAAATTCCTACAAGGAAAACTAGCTAATCAGAATAAACCTCTAGCAAGAAATTCAATCTATAATGAATAACCTTTCACAACAGAAAACACTAGGCCCAGACGGTTGCACTGATGAATTTTATTAAACATTTAAGGAAGAAATGATACAAATTCTCTACAATCTCTCCCAGAAGACAGAAGCAGACGGAACACTCCATAACTATTCTGTGAGGCCAGTTACCGTAATACCAAAACCAGACAAAGCTATAAACAACACCAAAATCAAAAAATACATATCATGGCCATAGATGCAAAAATCCTCAACAAAATATGAGCAAGTTGAAACCAACAATATATAAAAGGAATTATGCTTCATGATCAAGTGGGATTTATCCCAGGTATGTGGCATTTGGTTAAGCATTAAAAAATCAACTAAAGTAGTCCATCACATTAGGAAGCTATAGAATAAAAACCAAATGATCATATGAATAAAGGCAGAAAAGTATTTGATATAATCCCACACCCATGATAAAAACTAAGAATAGAGGTGAACTTCCTCAACTTGATAAAGAACACCTATGAAAACCTAACATCATACATACTAGTGACAAACTATATGCTTTCTGCCTCAATATCAAGAACAAAGCAAGGAACAAAGTCCCCTTTCACCACTCCTATTCAACTCTGTACTGGAAGTCTTAGCTGATGCAAGGAGAAAAGGAAATAAAAAATACACACTGGGAAGGAAGAAATCAAATTGTCTTTGTTTGCATATGACATGATTATCTATACAGAAAATCCCAAAGAATTAAAACAACAACAAAACTCCTGGAACAAATAACCCAAGTATAGCCAAGTTGTAAGATACAAAGTTAATATACAAAAGTCAAATGCTTTCCTATATATAGCAATGAACTGGGATTTATAATTTAAAAACAAATACCAATTACATTAGCACACACAAGAAAAGAAAAATACTTAAGTATAAATCTAACAAAATATATACAAGAGCTATATATTTACAAAATTCTGATAAAAAAAAAATCAAAGAAAATGTAAATAAAAAGAGGTATTTTGTTTATGGATAGGAAAACTAAATATTGTTAAAATGCCAGTTTTTCCCAACCAGATCTATAGATTCAAGGGAATCCCAAAGTTATTTTGTAGCATCAACAAATTGATTCTAAAATTTATATGAAAGCCCAGCTGGGCACGGCTCAGCGGTTGAGCATCGACCTAGGATCCAGGAGGTCAGGGCACATGCCCAGGTTGTGGGCTCCATCCCCAGTCGGGGGTGTGCAGGGAGCAGCCGATCAATGACTCTCTCATCATTGATGTTTCTATCTCTCTCTCTCCCTCTCCTTTCCTCTCTCTGAAATCAATAAAGATATATTTTTTAAAAAAATGCTAAAATTCATATGAGAAAAACTATATAAAATAAAGAGGGAAAAAAAGTTTATATGGAAAGGCAAAGGACCCAGACTAGCCAACACAATGAAGAAAAAGAACAATGTCAGAGGACTGACACTATTTGACCTGAAGACTCACTATAAAGCTACAGTAATCAAGGCAGTGTAATTTTGGCGAGAGAAGATACTAATAGATCAGTGGAAGAGAACAGAGAGCCCAGAAGTAAGTCAACATATTCAACGGATCTCTGACAAAGGATCAATGACAATCCAATGGAAAAAGAATAATCTTTTTGAAAAATGGTGAAAAACTACATATCCATATGCAAAAAACAGTAACAAACTCCAATCTAGACACTGATCTTACACCTTTCATAAAAATCAACTCAAAGTTGATCAAAGACCTAAATGTCAAATGCAAAGCTATAAAATTTCTAAAAGATAATAGAAAATGTAGGTGACTTTGGCATTCAAGATTTTTTTAGAACCACCACCAAAAAAAGCATAATCCATATAAGAAAAAAAATGATAAATTGGACTTCATTAAAATTAAAAACTTCTGCTCTGCAAAAGACACTGGCAAAAGAATGAAAAGCCACATACAAGGGGCAAATATATGAAAAAAACACATATCTAATAGAGAATGTGTTTAGACAAAGAACTCTTAAAACTCAGTAATAAGAAACAAACAACCCAACTAAAAGTTGGGCAAAGGATTTGAATAGTCACCTCATCAAAGATATACAGATGGCAATTAAGCATAAGAAAAGATGCTCTACACATCATATGGCATTAGGAAGTGCAAATTAAAACAATGAGACATGACTTATAAACCTATTAGAATGACTAAAATCCAAAACACTGGTAACACCAAATACCAGTAAGAACGTGCAACAACTGGAACTCTCATTTTGCTGGTGGGAATGGAAAATCCAACAGCCACCGTGGAAGACACTTTGGCAGTTTCTTACAAAAGTAAGCACAGGCTTACCATATAATGCAGCAATCATGTTCCTAGGCGTTTACCAAAATGAGCTGAAAACTTATATCCACACAAAACCCAGCACGTGAGTGTTTATATCAAGCCACAAAATGACAAGGAGGAACCTTAAATGCATATAGCTAAGTGAAAGAAGCCAGTCTATAAAGACACTACTGCATGATTCCAGACATTCTGAAAAAAGAAAAACAAAAGTAAAATTACACACATACATCAGTGGATTCCAGGGTTACACCAGGAGATGGGAGCATAAGGATATTTTCAGGGCCATGAAACTATTCTATATGACTGTGATGGTGGATATATTACATTCATTTGTGAAAACCAACACCTATAGATCTGTACAAGGACTTAAACCTAGAGTAAACTATGGAGTTTAGTTAATGATAATGCATCAATATCAGTTTATTAATTTAAACAAATGTATTACACTAATGCAAGATGTTAATAATAGGGGAAATTGGGGTGGAGGAGGAGAGATAGGGTATATGTGAACCCTCTTACTTTCTGCACAATTTTTTCTGTGAACCTAAAAATGTTGTATAAAATAAAGTCTATTAATTTAAAAGAAAAGAAATCCAAGCTAGCTAGCTATTTTGAGAAAGCAATCCTTTAAACACAAATTGGGATCAACAACCAAGAATAATCAGATAATAAGGAAACAGCAGCAAATCAGAGAGGGACTACTACATGAATACACATTGAAAAATTTTTCAATAGAGTTAAAAAAATAAATAAATTAGTATCTTCAGATATACTTAACTAATTATTATTACAAAAGGGGGGGAGTAGCAGGCTGGTCTTAAAATAGAGCAATTTGCAATTATAGAAAACTTCAGCAGACAATAAAAATTAACACACTACCTCTAAAAATTCAAAGGACTAGTTAAAAGAGTCAAGATAAATTTCACAATACCTGATATCCAATCAAGCATTACCTAGCATGTAAAAATGCAGAAAAATATGATCCAGAGTGAAGACAATACATCAAGAGAAACTGACACAGATGACAAAATTAGTAGACAATAACATTGAAGTTATCATAACAGTATTAAATACATTAAGCCAAAGCGAAGGCTGAACACGTTAAGTAGAAACAGAAAAACATGTATTTTTAAAAATCCAAATTAAACTTCTAGAGATGAAAACTACAACATCTGAAATGAAAACCAATGTCTGGATGGTACTAATGACAGATTAGACATTGTAGACAAAAGATTAGTGACCTTAAAGATGTAGCAATAGCTACTATCTAAAAGAAATACACAGAAAGAGATGGAAGAAAAATAATGAACTGTACAGTCATGAGGTGTGAGACAACTTCAAGCTATTCCAACACAAGAAACAATAAGAAAACTACACCAAAGCACATCATAATCAGATTCCTTAAAACCAATAATAAGGAGAAAACTCTTAAAAGCCGTAAGAGAAAAAAGATACATTACGTACAGAAGATTAAAGAAAAGGACAACAGCAGACTTCCTATCAGAAATAATGAAAACTAGAAGATCTAAAGCAACATCTCTAAGCTACATTAAGAAAAAACTATCAACCTAGAATTCTATATTCAGAGAAAATCTCTTTCAAGAATCAGGGCAAAATATATAGATTTTTTTCAGATACACAAAGCTGAAAGAATTTATCAGCAGCAGATCTGCACTATACCAGATGTTTTTGTTGCTGTTTGTTTGTTTTTTAAATAAGAAAAAATAAAACACTCTGGCTAAAGAAAACTGAGAGCACAGGAGTCTGGATCTAAACAAAGGAATTAAGGGCACCAGAAATGCTAACCAAGTGATAAAATGTTTTTCTTTACTTTTCAAATCTCTTTAAAAGGTAACTGAATCTTTATAGCAAAAATGATGACAATGTATCATGGAGTTTATAACACAGGAAGACGATAAATATATGGCAACAATACAGCATAATGATTTGAATGAAAGAAATGGAATTATGCCATTTTAAAGTGCTTGTACTAAATGTGAAGTGATACAGTAGCCTTTGAAAGTAGACTGTAATAAACTAAACATATATACTGTAAATTCCAAAGCAACTACTAAAAACAGAAAGAAGTTATAACAAATTAAAAAAAAAAAAGATTAAAAGGAAATAAAAATACTAAAGCAATCTAAAGAAAGGCAGAAAAATAGGGGAAAAGGGACAAAGAACATGTGGGGCAAAGAGAAAACAGCAAGATGGTAGATTTAAACCCAATCTCAATAATCACATTAAATGTAAATGACCTAACCATCCAAATTAAAGGGCAGATATTGTCATTTTGGGTTTAAAAGACCTAACTATGTACTGCCTACAGGAAATCCACTCTAAGTGTAAAAGACACAAAGAGAATACAAGTAACAGGATGCAAAAATGATTATAGCACTAATCAAATGAAAGCTTCAGTGGCTATATTAATATCAAAGTTGATTTCAGAGTAAAGTACATCAGGGACAAAGGGGGTCATTTCATGATGGTTAATTCTTTGAGGGGACATAACTATAAATGTTTATGCATCTAAAATATATGAAGCAAAACTATAGACTTACAAGGAGAAAGACAAATTTATAATTTTAGTGTAAGAAGTCAGTACCCCTCTATTGACCAACTTGATATAATTAACATTTGTTGAACACTCCATCCAACAAGACTGGAATACATATTATTTTTAAGTGTATAAAGAACACCAATTTAGGCCATATTCTGGGCTTTAAAACGCTGCTCAATAAAAGGGATTCATACAGTCTCAAAAAAAAAAAAAAAAGGCATTAGGTTAGAAACTGATAACAGAAAGACATCTGGAAAATCCCTAAATCTCTGGAAACTAAACTGCATACTTCTAAAAGAACCAGTGGGTCAAAGAAATCAAAGGGAAAATCAGACAGTAACTTAAAAAATGAAAATGAAAATACAACATATCCAATATGTGAGATGCAACTAAAGCATATTTAGGAGGATATGGAGAGCACTAAATATCTATATTAGAAAATGAAAAAAGGTCTCAAATCATCTTAGTTGTTACTACCTTAAGAAAAACTAGAAGAAAAAAAAGGAAATTAAACCCAAACTGAGCAGAAGGAAATAATAAAGATCAGAGTAGAAACCAATAAAATATAAAAAAAGAAAAATAATAGAAAGCAATTAAACTAAAACCTTTTTTTAAAATCCTTGCCCAAAGACACGGTTATTGATTGGGGGAGGGGAATCCAACAGTTGCCTCCCATATGCACCCCAACCAGGGATCGAACCTCCAACTCGGGTATGTGCCCTGACAGGGAATCAAACCCACAACCTTTTGGTGTACAGGACAACTCTCCAAACAACTGAGCCAGGGCTAAACTAAAACCATGTTTTCAAAATAAAATTAATACCTCTAGCCAGGTTGGTCAGAAAAAGAAAAAAAAAAAAAATCACATGCCTGGGATTTACTTAAAAATAATACAGGGGGAAAAAGAGTGGGTAGGCATATAAAGCAAACAAGACTAGCTATGAGGTAATACCCACTAATGCTAGGTTTAGGTATATGTAGGTTCATTATGCTATTTTACTTTGTATGTTTTTTTAAAAGTTTCCATAATAAAAATTTTTTTTTTAAAAAAAAAAAAAGCATGGCCCGGCCAGGCGTGGCTCAGCGGTTGAGAGTCGACCTAGGATCCAGGCGATTGGAGTTTGATTCCTGGTCAGGGCACATGCTCAGATTGAGGGCTTGATCCCCAGTCGGGGGCGTGCAGGAGGCAGCCGATCAATGACTCTCTCATCATTGATGTTTCTCTCTCTCCCTCTCCAAAATCAATAAATATATTTTAAAAATAAATAAATAAATAAATAATAAATAAATAAATAAATAAAAATTTAAAAAAGCATGAGGTAGATCTAGATGTACCTCACATAAACTGTCCAGAATATGACCCCTTTTAGGTAAAATGCAGACAGATATATAAACACACACACATATCATTAGCATATAAGGAGGATGGGATAGCTCTTCCCATGGAGCCTAATTGTACTGCGAAATGAGAGAGGTAAAGGGGTATTTTAACTTTTAAAATACCTATACAGTGCATTAGAGGGGGAGTGTATGTGCACTTTAAACAATGAGTATAACTGGTTGTTACTTTTGTACTAAAATAAATTATAATGGTTAGTATACATAAGAAAATTATAAAACTACACAATGAAATTAGACTTGCTTTTCAACAGAAGGCCTTAGTATGTCAATTCTTCCTAAATTAATCTACAAATCCAATGCTATTCCAAATTGAAGCAAGTATTTTTTGGTGAGAGATAGGGGTGAAAAGTAAGGTCTTGAAAAAATACTATGCATAGGCACATAAAAATAGCCAGAAAATATTGAAAAGGAGAGTAATGAAGGACTTAATGCTAATTAAACTATATCATCATTATAAAGCTACACTAATTTAAAATTCTGTATACTAGCAAATAAATAAGTAGAAGAGAATGCAGAAATGAATGTAAACAATCTGGTAATTTAGTAAATTATAAAGGTAGCATTTTAAATAGGTAGGAGGAAATAAGTGATACTAGAATAACTAGCCTTTGTAAAAATATAAAGCTGGATTTCTACTATACTCATTTTCCAAAGTCACTTCCAAAAAGATCTAAGATAATATGTTCAAAACAAAACCATAGAAGTACTAGAAAAATGTGAGTAAATATTTTTGCAATTCTGAGCTAGAACAGTATTAAATAAAAACCTGACATAATAAAAAAGATTATTACATTGAACTACACAAAAATTTAAAACCTATGCAATGACCAAAAACACCAAACATAGTTCTGTCAAAGATAAACAACTGCCCAAAATACTGTACTTTATAATTTAATTATTATCCCTAAAGAGTTCAAGTAATTATGAAAAAACAAAGTAGAAAAATAGACAAGAAAAGGCAATTCACATAAGAAACATAAATGACCAAGAGACATGGAAAGATAATTAACTACAAATAGGACAAAGAGACCGTTTTGACCCGTGCAACTGTCAAAAGCAAAAAAATTTTAAATCCTAGTGTTGATGAGAATACAGAGTTTAGTAACAACTATATCAGAAGACAATTCAGCCATATCTATTAGTATTTCTAATGTTCATGCCCTCTAACTTAATTTCTCAGAATTTATTCTATAGAAATACTTGGAAAGGATACATAAAAATATGTACAGTGGTACCTCGGTTTTCGAACATCTCCACTGTCAAACATCTCAGTTTACGAAAGCCATAAACAGAGAAGTAAATGCTTTGGGTTTCGTACATGCCTTGGAAGTCGAACATGCCACATGGTTTCCACTGAGGGCAATATCCTGAGGCGTAGCCGTCCGCTGTGGATCCCTCGGTTTTCGAACGTTTCAGAACTCCAGTGGTCTTCCGGAACAGAAGGCACCACATTCGAAAACTGAGGTACCACTGTATTTGAATGTTCATTATAGATAGCACTGTTTCTAAATGCAAAAACTTGGAAAGTAAACATACCCACTGTTATGAGTTGAATTGTGTTTCCCTAAAAGATAGATGGAAGTCATAAACCCTGTATCTGTGAATGTGACTTTATTTGGAAAGAGGGTCTTTGCAGATGTAACCAAGTTAAGATGAGGTTACATTAGTCCAATGACTGGTGTCCTATAAGAAGAAAAGACAGAGACAGACAAGTAGAGAACACCAAATCATTACATAGGTAGAGAACAGAGTCATGAATCTATAAACCAAGAACATCAAGGATTGCCAGCAAATGCCAGAAGCTAAGAGAGACATGGGACAGATTCTCTCTCAGTGCCTCCAGAAGGAATCAACCCTATGACACCTTGAGCTAGAACAGTATTAAATAAAACCTGATTATGGACTTCTAGCCTCCAGAAGTGTGAGAATAAATTTGTGTTTTGAGTCATTCAGTTTATAGTACTTTGTTATGGCAGCCCTAGGAAACTAAATAGAGGTTAAGAAGTTACAAGAAATACATAAAATACAGGATGAAGTAATAAAAAGTATGCAACAGAAGCAAATGGAAGTGGAAATATATCAAAGATATATTAAGGTAACTGAAAAAGTTTAAATTACAGAATATGTATAATACAATTTTTCTGGTAAATTAAAGGGAACATCTTTCTTCCCCTTGAACTCCTCAGTGAAATCTATCCTTAAATGCTGGCCAAGTCAAATAGGAGCTAGACCGCCTCTCTCTGTAATCCTGACCTGCACTGACACATCACAGATCTAATTCCACTCCCAAGGCCTCAATAACGACACTCTGCAAAGGATTCCAAAGCTCTAGCCGTGCAATTCACAAAGCCAACTAATTTTTTCTTCAGTGTTTTCTAGAATATAGATTTGGAATGGCAACTAGATTTCATCTATGAACTTGGACTGATTGGTAGTGGATGCCTGTAGGCATAAGCTGAGTATTCAAAGACCACACCTGGAAGCAGTAGGAAAAAAAGTTCTGAGGGCTAGATGGTATGTGTCTTGAGCACAAAGACCAAGGATTTACTATATCCCTTCATAATCCTTTTTATGTTCCGGATGCTGCTCTAACTCAGGTTCCTTATCCAGGCCAGGTCTGCTGAGATAAGGAGTGTGTTTAGTAAACTTTAAAGCATTCCTATTATGAATAATAATTTCCAGTTTCCCGTATCTCTAGGTTCTTCCTATTTTGATACTTTTTTAATCAAAAATCTTTAGATCCCTTACTACTTAGGGACTAAAGTTCAGCCTCCAAGCCTGAAGTTCAAGATCGTCTAAAATCTGGACTCAGTTTACCCTTCCTTACTGTTCCTCAAGCAAATATCATTCTCAATTCTAGCCAAGTCAGTCTATTCAATATTTCCAAACACTCCATGCAAATTTTCTACTCCAAACTTGCTCCCGTATTTCCCTATACTTCAACTGAGCTGCTTCCTTGCTCATGACATAAATTCTATAGACCATTTACAGTCCTTAGGTCCAAGCTCCACAATGATGTATCCCACAGTGATATACTTCTTTCTTCTCTATTCAAATTTTTATTATAGACTGGTTTATAAAACATATTTTCTTGTGTGCATGATTTGTGTGTTCCCCAGCTATACAGTAAGCACCTGAGGGGTAAGAGCTGAATCTTCCTTACCCCTTCTATGTATTTCAAGATGCAAGGAGGTTGTTATGTACACAGAAAGTCCTCAATAGTTGATCATGGTATTTCATTAATAAAAAATAAAATCATTAGTTTCTGGCAAGATTTATGTCTTACTTATAAATCAGTCAGCTCCATTATTATGAAAATTTCTTATATATTTAGGTATTCTCTGATATTTTTATGGCAACAAAAGTATTCACCATATCAGAGGGTCCATTTCATTTAAAATTTTTAATTTTGGAACCAGAGGTACGATAAACAACTTGGCCTTTATTTTAATACTTAAAAATACTAGATAATTTTAACTTCTCCAAATCTAATATAAAAGTTTAACTTTAAAATAAAACTTGAAAAACATTTCATTGCCCTAAAGTTAATGTATAACTTGGCTCATAATTATTTCTAATTCTTCATATCATTTTTAACAACATGTTATATTACTAGATATCTTTCTTATTTCTCATTTCAATTTGTCTGATATTTAATGAATATTCATTCTTTTACAGCAAGAGATTTCTATAGTAAATAAGTTTTAGAAATTCACTATGGCAGAGGAAGCAAGGGGCCAAGGATATTGAGGAACAATTAAAGTACACTAACAGATAATCGTAGTAACTGAAATATGAAGTTACTATAAATCTTTCATTTGATTATATTTTCTAAAGGGGGCTTTTCTAGATTTGCCTTTTCAACATTACTTTACACCCATTTGTTCTCTTTTTAAAAAGGGTCACAATTCCTCTAT
This sequence comes from Miniopterus natalensis, assembly GCF_054644295.1. Classification (NCBI taxonomy): domain Eukaryota; kingdom Metazoa; phylum Chordata; class Mammalia; order Chiroptera; family Miniopteridae; genus Miniopterus; species Miniopterus natalensis. The sequence continues at coordinate 20,911,497 of NC_142090.1, read as the reverse complement.
AACACATTGACTCCAAAATGGAACTGATGTTTCCTTATAAATTTCATTCTCCTATATTGGTATTATAGTGGTGTAATCTACTACTTCTAAGAATACTGATATGCATACAATGAATAAATGCAGGATATACTTGTTATACTGTATTTATAGAAAGTTAAATATGCCAAACCCTTCTAATTACTAAACAATACTTAACACTTAAAAATATTAGGCTATTCAGTCATACACCAACAAAAATTATATTTACAGTTAACAATATATGTTACTGTGGACAAGAATGTATGAACTTGTTTTGCTTCCAGGACCTTTACAGAAATGAACTCTATTAATAATGTTGGGTTCTCATCTATTGGATCAAAGCTATGACTCCTAGACACAGTAATTCATATGAAGCTCAACTCTATCTGCTCTTTTAAACTTCATTTTTAAATCAGTCTCTAAATAGACCAAGTCTGTTCACTATAACTATTGAGTCTAACACAAACTAAAAACTTTAAAAAACCATATTTAGCTTAAATAATAAGCAACAAAATGTAACACCTAAATATTACACCACTAATATAATTTCGTGTAAGAAATAAGGTTCTAGCCCAGTTGGGAGTAGCTCAGAGGTTGAGCACTGACCTAGGATCCAGGAGATCGCAGTTTGATTTCCGGTCAGAGCACATGCCCAGATTTTGGGCTCAATCCCCACAGTCAGGGGCCTGCAGGAGGCAGCCTGCTCAATGATGATTCTCTCATCGTTGATGTTTCTATCTCTCTCCCTCTCCCTGAAATCAATAAATATATATTTTAAAAAAGAAAGAAATTAGGGTCTAGAAGGAATTAATTGGTCAACAAAAGAGAAACTCTTAAAAACAACTCCATCTTAATTAAGAGGCACCATACTTCTAATAAGCCAAAAATTCCTTGCAATTACAAGGGATAATTCATAATAATAATTTAAAATTAGTTAGGACTATCCTATTACTGATGCTTTTTAATGATGTTCACACGACTTTTCAAAGTAAAATGTTTATTAAATTGTGATGCTCAGAAAAAGGTGAGTTAGAAATGGGAATTGACAATGAAATGATTTGAGGTTATCTACCTTTCACTTAGATATATACTATTTTTGACTCCAGTGTGCAAAACACACATATGCCAAAATTAACAGAAGGCTATTCTTTTCCTGCTACGAAGTCAATGGCATCTAAAATAGTTATAATGATAGAACATTACAGCTGAAAAGACTGGTGTTACCTTGTCCAAGCCCTCATTTTCAGATTAGGAAAATGAGGTTCAGGAAGGTAGAGATTCTTGTTCACATTCACAATTAACTGGCGGCAGAGTACCGACTAAAACCCAGGAACTCTTAACTCTTATACCAGTATCTCGTTTTTCCTCTTCGGTCAGCAGCCAGGGGTGCTAAGGCTGAATAGAACTCCATGGAGTTTAGTTCCAGCTACTGCTTAACTTTAATTTACATACTCTATAATTAACTGACTTTAAATAAAATTGTTAGAATTTACCTAAATCAAAACAAATACAACACAGCGTTCAAAATTTTACTTTAAAACCTACCTGCCAGTAACAGGAATAGTACTAATGACAACAATCTTTCACATGCTTTTCCAAACTCCCAGAACACTTTATGTCAGCATTCTAAGTGCTTTACATACATTACTGCATTACTTTCTAAATTCTTGGCTAAGCCCGTTTTACAAATCTAAACACTAAGGCTCATACTGATTAAGAAGTTTTCCTATATTATATAGAGCAGTGATTTTCAACTGGTGTGCTGCAAGAATTTTTAAAACATGCAATGCCTGATTATTTAGTCAGGCGCACTGACCTCTTTTCCCTTAGATTGTCAAATAAAAAAATGGCAACAGCCAATACAACAATAGCCATCTGGTGTGAACGAATCAACATTATACCTAATTTTTTTGTCATATGGGCAAAAAATGTATTTTTTGGTGTGCTGCAGAATTTTAGTCTTTAGTTTATATGTGCTATGAGACGAAAAAGGTTGAAAATCAATGTTACAGAGCCAAGAACAAGAAACAGGATTTATAACCCAGGTCTGCTGGATTCTTTTAAATGTCCACTGTATGACACTCTGCAGTCACCTTTTTCCTCTATACTAGGCAAGACTGCTTTCTCATCTTTGTGTATTACAAAGTCCATGAATTTTCCTTTCACATTACTCAAGGTGAAGTACATTCTCAGCTCTAACTCCCTTAATTCAGGCCTTCATCAACACAATGATCGCTCTAGGCACCCTTCCCTCTAGACCTATTTAAGGATTTGGAACAGAAACAAGTAACTGTTGGACAGTTACTGATACCACCTATATCAGCAGCAGCATTAAACTACTTTGTTCTCCTAATAAATGCAGACTTAAGTCAGATACCATCTGCATTAGAAATGGAAGGTCTTAACATGATCAAGCAAAGAAGTGCTGACTGAGATCCTAAGTAATAAACAGTTAGCAGTAAGAACTCATTAAGTATTTGGTGATATGTAGGTAGATGTATAAAAATTACATAGAAGACTACACAGGCATAAGGTCTAATCTCCCACAATTATATACAGGGTGAGAAAACAAACATACACCTAAAGAATATAAACAAGTTAAAACAAGTGTTGAGGAATTAAAGGAAATGAAGAATAAAGTTGGTTAATAAAAATGGTATCACTAAATCTTGAAACCAACCAACGAGGTGAGTATGGCAGGAAAAGGTAACTGCCAACATCATTACTAAACCCCAATCCTTTTGTACCAGAGATGGTTGCAGAGAGCAAGTATAAGGTTTTATTTTTTTCCCAATCCTATGTATTGGGAAATATATATTAAACTCTCCTTGGCAAGACTGCACATACTCTTTATAGAAAATAAGTTAAATCACACTATATGAAAGGCAACAAAACTAACTACAAAACAAGATCTGATAATTTTGTTTTTTAACATTTCTTAATTGTTCTAAGAAAATACTACCAGTTAATGAACTATTTACTTTATGTAAAAGTACATAACACACATACTACATGTAACTTTAAATGAAACCTCAACTTTCACAAAATCTATTTTTAAAAACTGTGACAAAATGATAGATTTACTGAAGATTAACCTCCTCCATGAAACCAATCACCAATACAGTCTCAATTGACATCTAGGCATATTTTCATGTAGTGAGTGAGTTCTGCATACTCCTGCTGGTAGTTATACCAGCCTTTATACCAATTCCCTTCCCTAACTCCCTTTATCTACGGGGGAAGAAATGCTACTGGAATCCTTTTAATTGTCCTTGAATTCCCACCAGCACTGCCTTAATTCAGGCTCTCATCATATTTCACATTGACCACTATAAACACCTATTTGACCTCCTTTGTCTTCACTATCACAATCTTCAATCCACCTCCTATCGTGCCTCTACCGTTCTCCCTAAGCTTTCTAAAAGTCAAATCTGATCTTGTGGTTCCCCCCTAACTAGTGCAATACTTGAACTGTATCTCTCTCTTACATCTATGAAATACACATTGAAATCTTAAGAGGTTAGAGAAATGCTATACTAAAAGAACTTGTTTTAACTTAATTTTAACCTTAATTCAGAAAAATGTAGACCAAAGATTGAGAGGAAACCTATTAACATTTCCAATGTGCTTCAGGATTGCCCTATCAGAAAACAGTGGACATCAATCAGCAGTGGTTCTCAAACTGTGATAGATGTTAAGTCTTCTGTTAAGCCTATTAAAAATAGAAATGCCCAAGTTCCACATCAGATCCACTGAATTTGAATATTATCTAGGAATTCAGCTTAGTCATATGCATTTGTAATATAATCTCCACATAATTCCAATGCAATCTAAATTTGAGAACCCAAGCAGAAACCCTCCTTGCTCCATAACATACTATTAGTAGGTTTCCTGACTTTCCAAGCTGTTTCATACCTCTCATCAACCTGGAGGAGTACCCACTAATCTTAAATATTTAGGTATAGCCCATTCTGAAAAACTTTAACTCATCCTCTCCTTTGGTCCCCTAAATCTTTATAAAAATAATAGCATCCATAGATTTACATACAATCCTTCTAATCCACCCCCCATCCCCCACCCCATAAGATGGTATCCCTATTCCAGAGATGAGAAAACCAATTCTAGGACAGGGAGCTTAAGAAACTTCTCCAAAGTGACCACATGAGTTTGAACCCCAGTCTGCTGACTACAAAGAAACACATTTTCCATTGTTACATGCAGCCTCTTACATATCACTCTGAAGTATTGACTTACTCATCAGTTTACACATTTGTTTTCCTTTTTTACACAGAAAGCTCCCTGAGGGTAGGCATCAACCCTGGTTTTGACCTCAACATTTAGTTACTCAATACATATTTGTTCAGTAAATGAAGGACTGAAATGCCTTGAGAGCTGGCACTATAAGGACTCCTCTTAACATACTTAACAAATTTGGTCTGACCTATAAATCTTATTGCTGAATTTTCTTTTTAAGTGAAACATTGTATTTCAGTATTATCTTAAACTACAAAACAAAACTGCACAGTCAGCAAAGGGTTTAAAAAAAGATTGTTCCAAAAATTAAAATATCATCCTTACTTTACTTTCTAATAACTGGAAATTTCAAATATTAAAGTAATCATTGCATAATTTCGTACCAGAAGAGCAGGTAACTATAACAGTGTGGTTTTAAATGACAGAAATTCAAAAGGTAAAGTTGATTAATAATAGATGACATAAAGAAATTCAGCACTGAATACAGACAGCTTATTTAGCAATCCATTTACACTAACCAGTAAGCAACACTATCTTTATCATAGTATTCTTCCACATCTGTCATTTATTGAAACCAGTAAACCTTACAGGTAAGCACAGAGCAATTAGTCAGTATATTTGCAATGTCCTTCCTGCCTAAAGCTAATGTGTCTGGTATGTAAAACATAGTACATACAACTACTTCCTTTCTGACAGCAAATGTAATAAACCAGCAATATTTTAATTATTTTCCATTTGTATATAATTTAAACATTTAAAGTACTAGAGATTTTCCTAAATTGAAAATATGCAATAAATTAGTGTTGCTTTAAGAATCTTACACTTTAATTACATCAGTTTTGGGTTAAACAAAAGTGATTCTTTTAACACCACTTTTAGAAATATCAATAACAAGGAAGAAAAAAACCCTTCTAAAACAACATGATGTAGTGGAAAGTACAACAGACTAGGCATCGGGAGTCCTGGTTTTCTAGTTCTGGTTACATTACTAAATTGCTCTGTGACTTAGGGCTCACTGGCTCAGTTTTCTCATTTGTTTAAAAAGCTGAAGGGAGGGGGAGACTTGATTATCTTTAAATTAATTTCCAAAAATTCTGATTTTAAGCCACCTCTCTTACTTCATTCTTCTAATAAGTAAACTCAACGTATGTTCTTTAAGATCCAACTTCTGAAATATGAAACACATCTGAATTGAATGTACTGATTCAATCTCCAATTGGATGGGACAGGATACAAAAGGTAGACTCCTATAAAGTTAACAATTAGTCCACTAACTTTCCAGAAACTGTTTAATCTTAACTTTTAAAGCAGGTGTAGCCGGTTTTGACGTACTTAACACTACTATGGAAAGTTGTAAAACTGCTCTGTTGACATTTCTGTAGGTATTTCTTGGGTCCCAGTGGCACATACTCTGCAGGTGCTAACAAGCAAAGAGGGGGGAAAGGGGCCCAAACAGCGTTTCAACAAACTCAGCCACAGTTCAACCAGGCCACCGCAGTAAGATGCAGCTTGACAAGGCCTATACCACAGAGCAGAACCTCCCCACCCCCAGAAGTGCCAGCAGCCAATGTAATGAATGCTTCCGTCAACAACACACATTCCCCTTTCCACAGAACTGCTTGCTCCCAACCAGCCATCTGGGGTCTGAACAGGCCGCACACCAACCTAAGAATCATTCGCAGGCCCCAAAAGGTCAATAACTACTACGGATTGCGGTTCCCCTGCGCGTGGTTGTGGGGAGAGCAGCACCTCCTCCCACCAATGCAAAAAAAAAAAAAAAAAAATCCGTGGGGAGGAGAGTAATAACCAGGCCTCGGCGAGATTCCTAGAGAAATAAACCCTGTTTCTCTGCAATGGGGAGCAGTAGCATTTCCTGCCCTCGTTCTGAACTGATGCACTCGACTTCAGTCCCTCCTGAAATTCTAAAGCACGATTAAAAACAACTTTATGGTCCGTTTCATTCATATTTGGGCTTCACTTCCTGACCTACACTCTCCTAAAACCTTTGGTATTGTGAAGATCAAGTGCTAAGAGGTGAAGCGAGGGCCAGGGCAGGGGCCCGGTTAGTAAAATCCAGCAGCTCTTGCAGGAAGAAAATCGCGCCGGGGCCTGCCCGAGTAAAGTTTGAACCAGCAACGAGGGTGCGGACCCGGCCGAGCGGGGCTCCAGGGCAGGCCTGCGGAGCCGACGTTCCCCACTCCCCGGCAGCTCGGGAGGCGGCGTCCGGCTGCCGCGGCCCGCACCGCCCGCACCTAGGGAGCGGGGCGGGGGCCCCGGGGTAGGCCAGGCCGGCAGCGGACCCTCCCCGCGCCGCTCCCGCCTCCTTCCCCACTCCCACTTCCCAGCCACTAAGCCCGGGCCCGTGAGGGAACGTCGGCGGTGGCGACGCGGGTCTCGGCCACTGACCACACATTTCTTGCCGAGGAAGGTGAAGAGGGACTCGTTCTCCTGCGGGGTGAGCAGCAGGGACCCCACGTTGGTGGCCCTCCGCGGCGGCGGCTGCTGCTGCTGGCCGGTGCTCATGGTTTCGACGGCGGGGCTGGGAGTCCGGGGCCGTCTCCTCCGGCGAGTGGGCGAGCGCTCGTTGCCCTCTCGGTGACAGGGACGGGAGGAGGGGAGTCACAGGCTCGGCATCTCGCAACTCCTCCGGCGCGGGGCGGAGGAGGAGGCCGCGGGAAGGAGGAGCCGACGGCAGGCCGCGCTGAGAAAGGGGAGCTCCCGGCTCCCGCCCGGCTAGACTCTGGCCGGATGGCCGTTGTCCTCACACTCCCGCGGCTGCGCTAAACTCGCACCTCCTCCCCCAGCCCTCCTACCGCGGCGGCGGAGGCGGCGGCCGCACAATCCAACATGGCTGCGGGGGCGGGCGAGACCACAGCACGCAGGACGCGGGGGAGCGCGCCGGAAACGCGCGGCTGCGGGCCCGGCCCCGGCCTCGGCCCCGGCCCCGGGAGGAACCACCCCCAGCGCCGCGGGTCTCGCCGCGCCGGCCCGAGGCCCCGCCCCCTTCCGGCAGAGGCGTAGGCTGCGGGGTGGGCCCGGGGTTGCGGCTCCGGCGCGGGATCCGCCTGCGGTCTCGTCCCCGGACGCTCGAGTCCGGAGGCTGCCGCCTGGAGAGCAGAGGAGGCGCGTCTCCCCTGCGGAGCCCCGGGCCCTTTCCGCACGAGTACACCTTTGCGGAGCGTGCGCGCGGACCCAGGCCGCCCCCCCGGGGCTCCCCGGAGTGGCTCTTATTTCTGGGGCGCGGCGGGCGGCCGCTCCCTCCGCAGTGGACGGCGGGGCCGGGGCGCCGGGAGAAGCGGCGCGCCCGCGGGCGGCTCGCGGGGTTCGGCGGGAGCCGCAGGTGCCTGGCTCTGCGCTGCGTCCGGGCTCGGCGCTGGGAGAGGAGGGACAGACTGCGCCCGCCCAGGCTTGTGAAAGGGAGCTTGCTGCCGGATGCCTCAAACCCAAACGCGCTGGGAAGAGATCTCTGTCGCGCCTTACGTAGGGTAAATGTATTTGTAACATTAAACTCCAGCTCTTGTTTTAAGGATCCTGAACACGTTTTTTTTCCCCCGTCTTGTGAACTGGAAAATATTCCTTTTTCTCTTCTCGTTTTTTGGTTTGTCTTAAACCTCGAAGTCCTTGTTTTCCTTTTATCCAAAATGATTGTGCCTGTTTTGGAATGTCACACGGAAAAATAACATCTGGTTTAATACTTAGAAGTAAATCTCAGGAATTAAAAAATCGTATGTCTCAGAATATTACCTAAGATGAACCCCCTTTGTTCAGTAAATTAAACACTAAACAACTGTTGTAAAATGAAGTTTTCGAATATGGAAATATAAATACTACCCACAGTGGTGAATTATAGACTGAGCATCAGACTTACCCACTTTAAACAAATCAGCATTTATTGCATAAATTTTAACCACCATGTCTGCTAATCAACTCCAATTAAAAAGTTACCATATATTAAATTTAAACCATACATCCTATGCCAAATAAAATTTGGGAAAACTATTTGATTTTAACATCTTTGATAGCTTCCAATACAAATCCTTGGAAGTACTAAAGGGATTGATAAACCCTTATCAGTGCGCTTTGAAAATATAAAAATTTAACATTAAAGTTGCCCTTAATGAAATTAGCTAGGTAGGAGTAAATCTACAAAGGAAAATGAGACCATGTAATCCTGGGAATCCTCATAAAATATGGATATTTCAAAATTAAACTTGATTAATCATGTTAGGGAAAAGGTCACTTAAAAAAAAGCAAGTGGACTGTTTATTAAGTAATTAGGTTTATAAAGGCAGTGGTAGAAATGTAAACCTGGAGTTTCCTCTGAATTACAGAGCTAATAAAATAAACCTAGAAGCTAAAACAGTTTGTTTCTTGAATCAAAATTGAGGTTCCTATAAATTAAAACCACAGTAACAGTGGGAAGCATTACAAATTATTGAGGAATGATTAGATCCCTAATATTTCAAACTTGTGAACCAGGTTAGTAACAAAAGTATAGACTTCAGAGAGGCCTAAATTGGAGTTCTTGTTCTGCCACTTACAACCTTATGGACTTTGTTTGGACAAGTGCTTTTCTGAGTCTCAGTTTCCTCATCTGTAAAAGAGAAAATTATTTTTATTTAATAAAGGTATAGTATAAATAGAGATAATTAAACCTACTTTGAAGTTGTAAGATTTACCAGGACGACTTGTAAAATACCTGATACATCATGGTTACTCAAATATTACTTGTCTGCCATTGACCATCATTGCCTGTGATCTGCTCTGCCTTCCCTTAGCTAAAGGATCAAGAGTTGTGTTGAAATGGGGATTTTTTTTTTTTTACCTTTGTTCTATCTAAGCCTGATACTTTGAAAACTGTCCTTCATACTTAGAATTCTATGTAATTCTCCAAATATATAGGGATGAATTTGGGCTATAATTCCTTTGCTAGCAGAATTTCTAATTAGGCTATATATTATGCCAATAGCTTATATGTCCCAGTATGCCAAAATTACAATACCTTTTAAAACTAGAAATCTAGGGACAGAGTCATATTAGTTTCTAATTAATAAAAACTGAAAGATAGCAATTTTTACTCTAGAATGCCAGCTTTAAAACTAGTAGTCCACCGAAAAATATGGAAGAGTTGTGAAAAAAAAAAGCTGTGGGAGGCTGGGTGAATGAATGGACAGTAGCTATGAGTTGGAGACTCTGTCCCACACAGAGAACTATTGGGTTCCAGTCATTTCACAACCTCTTGTTAGCTGACACTATTTGTTTTAATTGCCTTTTTTTTTCTTTCAGGAAATTTTAAATGTCTTATCTATTTCTAAGTGTAATTTTCTACTTGCCCTGGTTCTTTTTTGTTTAGAAATGGAGATGGAAAATTATAACCACCATAGGCTTTTTTTTCTCAAGCCCTCATCTGGGCTTTTTCCAACTCCTTGTTCTTAAAAATGTGGAAAATGTAAGTGTGAACACTCTGTTGGAAATATGACTTTCTTCCTCTTTGGAACATGTGAACAGGCAATATTTAGGGTTATCCCCCTTACCATGCATACAAGCATTCTATTTTTCCATGTCCATTCTGAGACCAAGCAGTACTATCTGTACTTGTTTCAAAAGTTTTAGCAAGCCTTTTCTTCCTTTCATTCTTGATAGCGTATCCTCTCTTTAGCAGAACACAAGACATCTTTCTCTCTGTTTTCTTTGGCAAGTTATTTTCTTATCTCAAATTCTTTTTACCCAGTTTGAGAGAGTGGATTTGAGCCAGGAAATAAGAAGGGTTCTATTTCCCTTCAATTAAGTTTCTTGAAGTTTGTAGGCTAGGTTAAGAAGACAGTAGGGATTTTTATCTTCATATACAAAAGAAATACATATACTGTATTGTGAATATAAGAATAAGGCAATTCTTAAGTTTAATTTCTTCTGTTTGACTTTCCTTGACTCAATTAGAACCTATTCTAGTACTTTTATTTTTTTCTTTCTTTGCTATGATCCTTTAAGGTAAAGTCCTCATTTTAACAGAAAACACTAGGGTAGCTTATTTATAGAAATGAGGGCAATTTTTCAGATGCTTTCCCTGCTGTTATCATTATACCTTGCACATTCCTTCTGTCCTGATCCTTTGCTAATACAGTACACTTTTCTTCTTTACAAATATTATTGTTTATGTACTGTTACAAGTCCTTTGAAACACCCTGTTCCCCTTGCTAATGTTAATTAAAAGGTAGTGACACCCTTCACTGTAGGGGAATGTAGAGGCATGTGCACCCAGGGATCTATGCCATTCAGCAGCCACTGTAGCCATAATTACCGGTACTGACTTGACTGTTACTGCTTGGCTGTGGCAGAACTGAGCTATAGAGACAACAGCAAACCTGGTTACAGCAGGGAATGAATTTCACTTCTCCTATGTAATCTTCAACTGTCACGGGTTTAAAATGTTCACATTGTAAAATACCTCTGCACATTTTTATGTAAATGCGTAACACTTTCAACAATAAAGATGAATTTTAAAGGAGAGAATTTGTCCTCGTACTTGTTTTCCTAAGTTAAATGTTTAACGTTTTATTTTTCATTAACTAAAATCTTGAAAAGTAAGCTACCAAACTTTTTCTCTCCCTCTCCCTCCTATGTATTTCATTTCATAAAGCCTCTTTGGGGCTTTCTTTTTTAGGAATATGTAGTTTATTTGCAATCCATTCTGATTTCTTATGGATGTTAGTGGAAAACCGAATTCTTACTCATGCTAGTGAATTACCAGTGATAGTTACTGCCACTATATGGCCTAGTCTCCAGATACCTAATAAATACCTTTATTCAAGAAATGATTTGAAGAAGTAAGTATATTATTAAGTATGTTATAGTTCCCAGGATGCTGCTTATTGGTTTTCTTACCTCTGCTCCTTAACTTTAATGAATATTAAATGACTCAGTTTAATTAATTCCAAATGAGAGGGGGGAAAACATTTGCTGCTTTATGATAATGTGCTCAAGGACAATTTACATTATAGAGGAGCAGGCAGTGTGAATACTCATGATTTGAAGATGCCATGTGTTCCCATTACCTCACTCAAAAGTTTTGGGGTGAAGAATATGGTGTCTACTATTAACTTTTAAAGTCAATTTTTAGTTTTATAAAAGTGATATATGCATATAATTTTAAAACTAAAAGAGTACTACAAAGCTTAAAACAACAAAACAGAAGCTCCAAGCTTCCTTCTCTATCCTCATTTGCTCTCCCCAGACACATCTACTTTATACTTTCTTCTCGTATTTACGCATGTACTTCTAAATAATATGGGAAGCTGCTGTGTATTGATCAAGTTAAAGCATTATCTATTAACTTCCTACTATTAATGGTGAGAATTTCTCTCTCTTAAACTACCACTTTCCCTTTTCTCCTCCCCCAATATAAGTTATCGCACAATTTGTGTTTAAACCATCATCACACAGCACGAAATTCTCTAGTGAGTCAAGTATTGCACTATGATTATATTTACATTGTACCACTTTAATTTTGTTGTTTTTTATCCCCCCTCAATGATATCGTCAAATTTTTTCTGTTTAATTTTTTTTCTTATTCTTTAACAACTATAAACTCTCATCCAATATATTTTCCACATAATCAAATGTATCAGATACCTATTAGATCTACTTATGTTGGTTTTTGTTTGTTTGTTTTATTCAGAGTCCTCCCAAAGCCTTTCACCTTGTTTTATTAATCTAGACATGTTGTCTTGACTACATGGCTATTGTCTGGAATTTTGCATAATCTCTGTTCTGTGTTTTACCCTCTATTTTTGGATCTTATGTTAACTACATTGGTTTATTCCCTTGTTTTGACAGTATATATTGTTTTGGTAGTATATATATTTTTCCCTAGGAAAAATGTATAGAAAGTAAAATTTTTGAGACCATGTATATCAGATCATGTCTTATTCTAATCTCATCCTTGACTGATAGTTTAACAGGGTATAGAATTTCAGATTGAAAATAGTTTTCTGGGTGTTTTTTTTCAGAATTTGAAGGTGTTATTCCATTGATTTATAATTTTCAACATTGCTGTTGACATATGATGATATTATTATGATTCTGATTCTCTGTGCATGACTTTTTATTATCTCTAGAAGTTTATAGAACCTTTTGTTTGCTCATGGAATTATGAAATTTGATGATGTACCATAATGAGATCTTTTTTACATTCATTGTACTGGGTATTCTAAAGGCCCTCTCTATCTAAAAACTCATGTATTTTAGTATTGGAAAGTTTTCTTGTTTTATTTTACTATTTTCTTCATTCAATCAGTCTCTTCTCTCTCTCAAATGCCTGTTGGTCAAATGTCAGACCTCCTGATTCATTCTCTATGCAACTAGAGAGTTTCACTCTGGAACTGCTCCAGTGAACTCTCATCTGTAGACACAGACACTGTAAGTTCACTGTTAAAGTTGGGAACTGGAAGCTAGAATTTCTTCTGGGTTTCTAAAAGCTGTGTATTTCTTTGCCAGAATGGATTCCTTGTGCTACCTGCTTCTTTAAGTGTTTTGAAATCACAGTTGTTCATGGGTTTGACCATTTAGAGAAAAGTCACATACTTGTATCCTAGCTATAAGAGAGCCTGAGATTTCAAGTTCAGCTTTAGGGATCTACAGATTCATAAGGTCAAAAATTCTTCAAACATAGGAAGGCTATTCATAGGCACTCAGCAGCTAGTTAAGTTTGGAGAGAGGATGGCAACAAATAGTAAGAACTTTAGGAAATGGAATGTGTGGAGCAGAAAAATAATTTTTCCTTTTACACTTCTAAGTTCTGACTGGAATAATAATCAAATTAACATGAGACAGATTTACAGAAGAAAATGACCGAATGTATTATGCTTGTATATAACAGGGGTTCCATAAGAATATGAGACCTGAGGACACATTCAGCAATTAAGGCTTATGTGCCATTCAGAACTAAGGAGAGGGAGGCAAGGGTCTGGGACTTCAAAGGGAAGGTAGGCAATTAACAGATAGATGAAGGAGCACATACTTGGTAAACAAATTTTTGCTAGGCCACCCCAAAACACTGGGACACAGAGGGGAGTCTAACACACATACTGTGCTTGGTTTCTCCCTGTCTGCCGCATTTACTTTATATTGTGATGATAGGTGATAGCTTCCTTCCTTTAAGCAGGCCTTTCTATATGAATTCTTTTAGGCACAGTCAGTGTTTCTTCTGAGTCTTTTATTTTTTTGTTTGTTTTGTTTTTTTATCTTTATTGTTGAGACCATTACAGACGTCCCCCTTTAACTCCACTGATCCCCTCCACCCCACATCCATCCTACCTCCAGGCCCTCCCCACACCAATGTCTACATCCATGGGCCATGCCCATAAACATACAAGTTCCCTGATTAATCTCTCCCTGCCCGCACCCCCTCCCTGCCTTCCCTCTGAGATCCCTCAGTTTGTTCCAAGCTTCTATGTCTCTGGATCCACTTTGTTCCTCAGTTTATTTTGTTTATTATATTTCACATATAAGTGAGATCATTTGGTACTTATCTTTCTCTGACTGGCTTATTTCACTTAGCATAATACTCTCTAGTTCCCTCCATGCTGTTCCAAAGGCTAAAAGGTCCTTCCTCTTTACAGCTGCATAGTATTCCATGGTGTAAATGTGCCACAACTTTTTTATCCACTCATCTACTGATGGGCACTTCAACTGTTAACAAATCTTAGCTATTGTGAATTGTGCTGCTATGAACATAGGGGTGCATAAATTCTTTGTGATTGGTGTTTGGGGTTCCTTAGGATATATTCCTAAAAGTGGAATCACTGGGTCAAATGGCAGGCCAATTTTTAATCTTTTGAGGAAACTCCATACTGCTTTCCATAGTGACTGCACCAGTCTGCATTCACACCAACAGTGTACTAGGATGCCCTTTTCTCCACACCCTTGCCGGCACTTGTAGTTTGTTGACTTGTTGATGGTAGCCATTCTGACAAGTGTGAAGTGATACCTTATTGTGGTTTTAATTTGCATCTCTCTGATGATTATGATTATGATGATAAGGTGATAGTTCCCTTCCTTTAAGCAGGCCTTTCTATATGAATTCTTTTAGGCAGGGTCACTGTTTCTTCTGAGTCTTTTATTTCTTAAAAATAACCAGCTTAAAATAATATCCCAAAAAGTATATTTTGGGGTGGCAAACTCTGCTTCCTGTCAAATGACTGGGAAGTCTTTTAAAATACAAAACAATAATATATTAAATATAAGTAAACTTGCTTTCCAGTTTTATCATGTGTACTGCATTATATGCATATTATATACATTGAAGAATTGTAAATTTGTCTCTAGGAAGTAAGCAGTCTTTTTATTCCATTTTTTTAATTTAATAAGAACTAACAGTGTTTTGTTTGTCTCCTATGCATCAACTAGGTTATTTGTCTTTGGAAAGTTAGTAATGGCTGAATGGGTTGGGAATATTGTTACCATTGTAATTAGCTAGTTATTAATATTAATAGGAAAGGAGCAAAGGGAAGGCCAGGCATTATAAGCATGGCCATCTGGGCAGCTTCACCAGGAAGCTGCAACTTTACACTCCTCAGAGAACCACCAGTCCATTCCCTGCAAATCACTGGGGGAAGGGACTGAACAAAGGAGAAGATGGGCACATGATCAAGGTGACATAGGGAAAATACTTGCCTGTCAGTCTAGTTTGGGAAACCATGGATTGGTTAGAGGGAGTAGAGCCACTGCAAGCACACAAAATCTTAGAAGGTTAAAATCCCTAGACAGAATCATCTCTCTGTTCCTCTTGCTTTGTTTTTACTTCCTTGCATTTGCCTGTATTCCCTCCATAGCCATGTGGTTCTAGAAGTAACATGACCCATGGCCATGCAGCCCCCAGCCTGATGCTGGACTGGACTGCAAATATGGAGCAGAAACTCTGGGCAATGGCTTTAATCCTAGCTCTGCTGAAGATACAGCTGGACTTCCTCCATGGTGGTCTGGAGAGAGGAGAACTTGGGAACTCAGGGGTTTTGTTCCAAGAAAATAATACCATTCATTCTCCCATACGAATGTCAGAAAATTCCTTTCTCCTGACATCACAAGAAACCCACTTCCACCAGCAACAGGTAGGGACACAGAGGGTACCCCACTGATAACACTATAAGTTCATACACTCATTTCATTTATCTATGAATAGCTGTTTAGCTGATCTATTAAAAAAAATTGTAGTATGTCATTTTAATATAATATGTTGTTAAAGCCAGTGATATACAGATTTGCAGTTGGAAATTACACCTTTTAAATGTTTGTCCCCCCTATTAGCCTGAAGATTATTTGGGAGATGGGATCAGGTCTTATTCATCTTTATATCTTCTTATTTGTACTATTGCACCTATACAATATTGAGGATATATTTATAGGTCAAATGATCATTTCTGATTCAAAGAACAAATGTGTGTGTGTGTATATATATTATAAGGTACAAAGGTAGTTAAACATGCTCTAAAATCAAGTCAAAAAAGCTTATAGCCTTGTCCAAATTCTTCCACATAGTACTAAACATGTGGTAATTCTGAGAGCATCTCAATAGAAAATACAATATGCAGAAATCTGCATACAACCTAATGGGAGCAGGGAAAGGGACTGTGGCTAACAGCAGTAGACAGGAATGGCCTCCACCTTAGATGGCCCAGCAAACTAATTCAAGTCCAGAACATGTAATGATTTTTTTTCTCAAGCAGCCTTGGGTATCTGGGGACCCAGTCTGAGAGGAGAAATGTGGGGCACATTGCTAGGGATTTCTGCAAATAATAGTTTTTAACCTGACTTCGTCTGGGAGAGCAACTCTGGAAGCAACCCCAGAAGTATTGAAAACTGGAGTGAAAACAAGAACCAGGATAAAAAGTAGACTGGCCATCCCTAGGACCTGGGGAAATAGACCAGTATTTCTCAAAATGTGGCTCCCCCAACTGACTAATAGCAGTAGCATCACGTGGGAACTTGTTAGAAATACAAATGTTCAGGCCCCATTCTCAAATCACAAAGTGAATCAGGAACGCTGGTGGTAGGACTCAACAATCTATGTTTAAAAGCCCACATCCCTTTGGTATTATGTAGTGACCTTCTTTTGTTTATTGTTATGGTCTTTATTTTGAAGTTTATTTTGTCAGAAATAAGTATTTCTACCCCAGCTTTTTTTTGTGTGTTTCCATTTGCTTGTAATATTTTTTTCCATCCCTTCACTATAGATCCAGTGACATAGAAGCATGGATCAGACTGATGAATCTCAAAGGGAAGGTGTGTGTGTGGGGGGGCAGGAGTGGGGTGGGGGGGATTAACTAAAGAATTTATATGCATTTATGTATAACCCATGGATACAGACAATAGTGTGGTGAAGGCCTGGGGTGGGAGGTGGGCATGGGATAGAAAGGGGTCAATGGAAAAAAAAAGGGGACATCTGTAATTCTTTCAACAATAAAGATAAATTTAGAAAAATAAACATAACTTTAACAATAAAAAAAAAGACCTCCTGGGGATTATGATGGACTGACCTTCAAGAGGACATCCAAGGGATTAAATTTACCTTCACCAACAAACACCTTCCTCCCTCTCCCCCAGGATATAAGACATACAGCATTATGCAGACTGTATGTGAATCCCATTCCTCTATTTCTTTTGGGGGGAAGGAACTCATAAAAACCACTGGGATTTATTCTTCTCAGTTTAAGGCCTAGATGAGGTAGAATCTATACACACAATGTTTTCATTTTTCACAACTGGCAAAACAGTTGCTAGGGCAAACAGATAAACTGTTCTAATCTGAGTTTTTATATTAACTAGCCTTCCCATCTTAGTAGAGTCACTCAGCTTCTAAATACTTACATTTATTGATTTGTGAAATGAAAGGAATGAATTAATGATTGCTTAGTTCTTTTCAGCTCAAAATTATATAATCCCATTCCTTTTTGGATTTAAAAGGCATCCAGCATTTTAAATAGTAGTGGATATCCCTGGCTGGGTAGCTCAGTTGGTTAGAGTGTTGTCCCGATAGGCCAAGGTTGCGGGTTTGATCCCCAGTCAGGGCACATACAAGAATCAAACAATGAATGCAAAAATGGGTGGAACAACAAAATTGATGCCTTTCTCTACCTCTCTCCCTCCTTCTCGCTTTCTCTCCCTGTCTCTCCCCCTTCCTCTTTCTCTCTCTCTAAAAAAAAAAAAAATCAATAAATTAAATTATTTTTTAAAAAAGTAACGGGTAAAGTAGCAGTGCATAAGAGAACGTAAACAATATTATTTTTTTCATTATGACAGATACCATTTTGGTGGTATAAAAGTGACTATATAAGCCTTATTATAAGCCCACTTCTATTGGAATAGTGGTAGTAAAAATTATAAGCCCCTGAGCATAAAAATCTTATTATGAATTACCTCAGCAGACAGGAATGCATAATCGGTGACTACGTTTTCATGGAATTACTGATCCAATATGTATCATTTATATTCAAAACTGGATTGTATAATACTTGATATTTGTTATGCCTCTCAATTCTCCATGGCTAGTAGTTAATATTATTAGTTTTTTAATAGATAAGAAAAAACATTGAGCACAAGTAATTTAACTAGTCAGTGGTCATATTAGAATAAATTTCTTATTTCTTGTTTGAAAGTCGTTTGGCTCAATATCTTTGCTTTGAGTCAGTGTGTCAGAGGTTTAGGGGACTTTAACAGCTGAGTAGTTCAGATTCCTCATTCACCAATGCCTAAAAATGGGAAAGGCAAAAAAGTATAGCAATGTATAGGGATGTATTTATTTGGTTTGTTACATTGCAACAGGTGTTGAATAAATGTGTCTAGAAGTCCATTGAGAGGCAGGATAATGTAATGAAAATAATGCAGACATTACAGTCAGACAGACGTATGCTGAAGACCAGCTCTACAGTGGTCAAATGAACTTCACTGTACTTTAGTTTTTCCTCTGTAAAATGAAGATACTACCTATCTCATGAGATTGTTGTAGGGAGAAAACATAAAATAATGTATGTCATAGCACCTACTGCAAAGCCTGGCACTTAAAGGTACTGTTACTGCTAAATGGTAGCTGTTACTACTAAATAGAACTACAGTCCAAGGATTTCCCACAAAAATGATTTTCAAGAATATTACATCAAACTACTCAGCCGTATTTATATGTACTTTAAACATATAAACATGTATAGCCCAGAAACTTAAAATAAGTTTCAAACTTATTTCCCTGCTCTGTTCTCTCAGTTCTTGTTTCCAACACCAAAAGAATATTTTGCCATCTCATCAATAATTACAGATCTGCCTGTTATTTTAAGATTGAAGCCCTAAATCTTAATACTAGGTAACTGAATCTAACTTTTTGTTCAATTGTTACGGCCTCTCTCCAGAGTCTATTTATCTGTCCTTTTCTAGGGATTAAAAAAACCATAATTAGTGTTTGTATTAAACCAGTTTTCCTAGAAGCAAAGCCTGAGACAAGGATTCAGGCACATATAATTTATTGAGGGCATGTTCTTCAGGAAACACTCAGAAGGGAATGAAGGAAACTGCATAGGGAGGGGAGAGGAAATAGTCATGCAAAGGACATCTCAGATGCCTCAGATAAAGGCTAGCCTTAGCTTAATCCACAGAAAACGAAGCTCTGGAGCATAAGTCATTCCACAGACATGTCCCCTTGAGGCAAGAAGATTAGCTTTTTGTATGTCATTTATTACACAGCCATTGGCTTTGGGAGGAGGGAGCGGTTTGGGAGGTGGCTCCCAATAGCTAAGGCAGTGCCAAATCTCTGGAGAAGGGAGCAACTGTGAGCCGTTAGCAGGCAACACTACCA
Organism: Miniopterus natalensis; assembly: GCF_054644295.1. Lineage (NCBI taxonomy): Eukaryota > Metazoa > Chordata > Mammalia > Chiroptera > Miniopteridae > Miniopterus > Miniopterus natalensis. The sequence goes on along the minus strand of NC_142090.1, from coordinate 20,892,389 downwards.
GTAGTGGGAGCTAGGTGCAAGGACTGGCCCAGGGGTTGTAGTTCATTTTACTGGAAGACTTCTAAATCTATGATTTTTCCTTTGCACTCACAGCATGCCAGATGATAATATCCAGGCTTATATGAGCTGAAATCTGGTTCACACTATGTTGGCCAAGCGGTGCGTGGGCCCTAGCACTCAGAGGAGAGACCTTTTGCTAACTGCTACAAAAGCACTGAATAGACTAGTGATAAATCTGAAGTGTAAGCTGCAAGTGAAAGGCCTCAGTAACTACTGCTCAGCAGGGCAAGGAAGGCAAACTGAGAAATGTTTAAAGAAAACTAACACTCGGATACAAACTGTCCTGTCATCCAAGTCCAATCATTGTTTTTGCCTATTTGGCCATCACTTAATCTTGAGTTCACGTACAACCAGGGATACGTTAAAAAAAAACAACAAATAACCGAAACAAAAAACCTGTCACGTCTTCGTCCCAAAAGCATACGGAGGCTTTTATTAGTTTAGGTTTAGATTCTTGCTTTAGCTCTGACTCTGTAGTGCCCAGAGACTTCAGAGAAACCTTGGCAATCAAAAAAATGTCAAAAGTATTTGTATTAGTCATGTTCCAACCAGGAAATCATAAATTACTTTAAGATTTTAAGACAGAATGAATTTAATCCAGGAAATTTTTTTCACAGGTGATAGGAATGCTGAAAAACTAGGAGTCTGTAAGGACAGATTAGCAGCAGTAGAAAGTGACTACAGCTTTGAGGCCGGAGGCATAAGGAGAGAAGTTGGAACCAGTGACCTAGCAGTAGCTGGAACCACAGCAGGCCTAGTCGGTGGAAGCTGGGACCCTAGAGGAGCAAATCTATTGTCAGAGAGGCTGTCTCAGGAAAGAGAACATTTGCTGACTTACCTCTCCAGCCCTCCAGTCCTGCCAGTGCCTCTCATTGGCTAACTCCAGCTGGAAGTCAGCTGATTTTGAAGCTGGGAATTTTACATTGTAGCGGTCACCCCCACCTCATACAATACATGACAGAGCAGAGGAAGGGTGAGAAATTGGTCTGATAAATTCTCAAGAACAGGCACAATATTTGCTAAAATAACCGTAAAAGGTTATATTTGGCCTTCTATGTTTCCAATCCCGTTTCTATTTCCAATCTCCTTCAGAAATAGAAACATATGTATATTTCCAAATTCATTTTCTCTTGATTGTACTTCTCCCATTCAGAGTTTCTGCTCATTACTAATCTTCAAATCATTTACCTATAACTGGATTCCACATATCATCTTTCTCTTCTATATTTTCTTATAGTAGATACCTACTCTTCTTCAAGAGCTGATATTCATGAGCCTGAGTAGTGGCAGCCACATTTATATTTTGTGACCTTGCCTTCTGGCCATAGAAGATTGGACCAGGGGTGAACACCTAGTGTCTGCTAAGCCAATCGAATTTGTGTCCTGAGATCTGAGAATCATATGTTCTAGATGTTAGTGTACGCTAACTGCATGAACTAAGGGCCTATAAACACAAGGAATGTGGGGTGGCTATTTTCTGATGTGTGCATCAAAGATAAAATAATTCTCAGAGAGAAATAAGAATGAAGCAGACTTACAGAAAGAGGCATAGATGGGAGACCATGTGACCCCCCAGAGAGAGAGAGACACAGGAGGGGTAGCTTACATCCTGCTTGCTTTCCCATTACTAGTTTCCATCTTTTGAGAGGCCAGTTTCACTTACTGTTCTTAGATTCTGAGAAATACTGCATTATCCTACAGAAGTTCCTATTTTTTTGGCTTATTTCATGGGGTTTCTATTACCTGCAACAGAAAGATCTTTGATTAACATTTTAAACTAATTTGATAAAATTAAGTTACATATTTGCTTTCTCACATTTCCATTTCTTCTCCTTTCAGATAGTTATGAATATATAAACAGTGGAATATTGGTACTTTTCTCTTCACCTGGGTAATCTTCATACTGAAGCTATTGCATGTTTAAAGTATGTTCAGTTAGACTGGGACTTTGAATCAATGAAAGAGGAAAACTCTAATGACCATCAAAACTGACTTGGCATGTTGACTCAGTTCCTACATAATGATGGATCTACATGTATACACGTGCTAATGGCCTGACACACATAAGGTAAATGTGCCATCCTGTCATGATTTCCTGTTTTAGCGCAGATCCACACAACATCCCAGTCTTCCGCAGGCTTTCCAAGCACCATCAGATTTGTCATGTCATCAGGGACAACTGACAGACCACTTCACCTCAGCCTATACTTACCAGAGAAACTTCTTTTACTAAATAGTTTTGAGATAATTAGATTAGCAGATTGAAACAAGACACTCATATCTACAGCTGTAAGAATCCAAAGAGGCCCACCAAGCCTCATTGCTACTAGTAAGCCACAAAAGGAATAGCAACATGCCCTTCATTTTGAAGGAAGTATTTGCATATGTCCCACAGAAGCATCCCTGAGTTATCAGGCTTCTGCACTTGATGGTAGTATTTATCCCCCCAGGCATTCATTGAACTGATGAAGGCACCTAGAATACTTGCAACTTTCTAATAGAATACTTGCAACTTTCTAATCTCGGGTCACTTCAGCATGATGTTATTTTATGCCTTGAACTAGCATGATTTCAAGTAGAATGGGGAGATGGTCTAGGAGAGCTGACTTGTGCCTGAGAAATAAGCCAATCCCTGAGCCCCACCATATTTTCCCAGCAAATTCCCTTTTGCTTTAGTTATTTAGGGTCAGTTTCTGTTTGGAACTCGAAACATTAGGTGAGTCTGAAATTTGTACTGTGAAGGTGCTTGTAGGCAACAGATGTTCAGGGAAATTGAATTATTTGGAATTGGTTATCTGGCTGTGATGAGGCAAGATATAGTGAAACTGCCATTCATATTCAAGATGGTAACAGCAGTGAAAGAGCCTTACATTATTGTCTCTGGTTATTAACATCTAGAATCTACTTAGACAAATGGATAAAGAAAATGTGGTACATATATACAATGGGATATTACTCAGCCATAAAAAGAATGAATTCTTTCCATTGTGACAACATGAATGGACCTAGAGAGTATTATGCTAAGAGAAATAAGTCAGACAGAGAAAGACTAATACCATATGATTTCATTTACATGTGGAATCCAAAAACCAAAATAAATGAACAAATAAAACACAAACAAACTAATAGATACAGAGAACAAATTGATGGTTGCCAGATGGGAGGAGGGTTGGAGAGATGAGTAAAAAAGGTGAAGGGACTAATAAGTGCAAATTGTCCCTTATAAAAATAGTCATGGGGATGTAAAATACAGAATAGGGAACATAGTCAATAATATTGTAATAACTATGTACGGTGTCAGATGGGCACTAGACTTATTAGGGTCATCAATTTGTAAGTTATATAAATGTCAAATCATTATGTTGTACACTTGAAACCAATATAATATTGTATGTCAACTATAATTGAAAACAAACAAAAAAAATCTAGCATCTACTGAGATTAGAGAACGTTTTGGCTGGGACTCAATTTGGCCTGTAACTCATCTTAGTAAATAAAATTTTTCTGAAACACAGCCATGTTCATTTTTTAAAGTATTGCCTCTGACTGCTTTCGTGTTACAACAGCAGAGCTGAATAGTTGCAATAGAAACCCTATGACCCACAAAGCCTCAAATATTTACTATCTGGCCCTTCAGAGAAGTTTGCTGACCCTTGCTCTAGGTAACTGCATATTTATTTTTTCATCGTCAAATAAAGGTATGAGGTGCCCTAGCTGGTTCTGCTCAGTGGTTAGAGTGTTGGCCCACAGACTGAAGGGTCCTGGGTTCAATTCAGACAAAGGCTTGTACCTCAGTTGCAGGCTTGATCCAGGCCCTAGTCAGGTGAGTGCAGGAGGCAACCAATTGCTGTGTATCTCTCACATCAATGTTTCTCTCTCTCTCCCTTCCACTCTCTCTGAAAAGCAATGGAAAAAAATACTCTGGTGAGGATTAAAAAAAGGAAAAAAAAAGTAGTAAAGGTATGAAGAATTTAAGAACTTTTAGATAACATTGGATAAATTAACCAGGGAGAATGACAAACTCCAGTCTATAAATTCCTATCCTAGAGCATAGTCTGATACTCAGGGACCTTCTGTGATAATTCAAAACAAAAAAAAAACTGTCTTGGATAGTTGTATATTCAGAATTGCTGAATTAATGGTTTACGGATTATAGTATCTTAAATACTTTGTAATGAGGTAGGCGATGACCATTAAAATCACTTATAATAAAGAAATTCACTGGTTATTTTATTATAAATTTTTTTAAGAATCATTGAACTTAGGATGTTACTTTTTTGTTTTGTTTGTTTTTTGACAAAATAGACAACTGGATTTCTATTTTCCAAGAGAAAATAAAGTTACTCAAGCACCCAGTAGGTCTGGTATCTCTGTGCTCACTGATGCACAGCACTTTGCCTTTCCTAAAGCCTCCTGATTGGCTGTGCTCTGTAACCCTGCTCCATCAATGATTTACCTTTACTAGGTTTTAAATATTTTTTTCTCCACTGTCTCCTCTGATCAATGTACAAATATGCTCAACTATCTCTCAAATTAAAACTATCTTGATTGTTTAGTTACCTTTATCTCTCCTCTTTACAGTAAAGCTTCTAAAAAGAGTAATCTACAGTCATTGTTTCTATTTTTTCCTTTCTCTTTTACTCATCAAGCACCATTTCAATGACCAAGTTCACCAATGACTTAGTAATTACTAACCCCCCAAACATTGATTAGTTATGGCATATTGGTAGAATTTGACATTTTCTCACATTTGAAGGCTCTCTACCATCAATCAAGATGCTGTTTCTCGCCTATTTATGTGACCACTCACTCACTCGATTTTCTGTGGACTCTGCAGCTATAATATCGGCCCACCCAGAGTTTTATCATTTTGCCTCTTTTCTTTGGTGTTGAATATAGTAGGAATATCAACAAGATTTAGTGAACAGATTAATTCTAATTTGTTAATCTTGTTCCTAAGAATATACAAGCTAGCATTTATTGAGTACTCATTGTATACCAGACACCTTGTTGTGTGCTTTAGATACATTCTCATTGAATTCTTTCTTGCCTTATGGGAGGTATTATTAACACACTTTTCAGATTCAGACAATTTGCACAGGTCAGTGAGAAAGCTAGATTCTTTTGACAGAGAGCCTATATACCCTTAACAATTACACTACTAGTGTCCGTGGCTTTTACCGTCACCTTCATGAATCACAAATATCTCTCCAGGCTCTCTCCTGAGGCCTAGATCTAAAGCTCTCACTGATAAGCTCCTCAAAGTCATCATGCACAAATCTGAATTCATAATCTTTGTTCCAAATCTTTCCTCTTCCGGTGTCCTCTACCTTAGCGAATAACACTGCCATCTACGCTTTTCAAATCAGAAACCGCAAAACCGTCTTGTTCTCTCACACTGTCCTGTCCTCTAATCTCCAGTCACCATATCCTGTCAATTTTACCTCTTCTTAACTCCCTGTCCATCTCTTTTTCATCTCTTCTGCCTGTGCCCCAAATCAGGCCATAGGGACAACTGTAAACCTACTTTTGCCTCACATTATTCTACTGCAAAATGCAACGTTAAAGACTGAGAAGCGAAACATTTTAACATTTTATTCATCCTCCAAAAGATATATTAATAAAAACTTGTCAATTTCTCAAGGGACAAATTAATAGATATTTTTCTAGAAGTTCTTGCATTTTATTTCTTTTGAATTGACAAAGCTACAGGGGATAAAGAAAATAAATTGTTGCTGAGGTGAAGAAAGATGATAACCAGTTAGGTGATATCACCTGTACAGAACAATCTTGTTGTTTAAGCAAGTTGGAGCAGGGGTAGGGAAAAGGGACCATGTCGGTATAGGTAAAGTGAGAAATTGACAGGATACAATTGTCAGGGATACAATATGTTAAGGATTTTTGCACATCCAGGGTATTGGGCATCTGTTCATTCAATGGGAAATGTGGTGAGAAAGGGACCTCTGGTCTCTTACTTTCATATTTTACCCTTCATTCCCTTCTTTTCGTATTTTTTTTCAGAAATGATATCTGCTAATGAAATAGTTTGTCTTGTGAAAATTAATCCATTAGATGGGAAATATTCATGCCTGAAAAAGAAAAAAAAATAACATTTAAATGTTTAAATGAACAGACACTAAGGCTTAAGGGAACATCCTTCTGTAAGTCAGCATTTCTTCAACTCATTCACTGCAAAACAGTGCAAGTTTTTATCTTAGTCTTCATATGTATTTAAACCAAGGCTATGAATGAAAATATTTTGTACCTAAAAATAGCAAATGATATACTCTTCCTGTTTTCTTACTACAGCAAAACATTGTCTCAAGAAGGCTGATTCTCTAGATATGGTCTGTCACTCTCTCCTGCCCAGTTGGCTTTCATACTTTATCATTTCACCCTTCCTTAAGTTATTTGAATTTCCTTCCAAAGATGTGCTTTCCAAGGCCACCTCCTGATACTTTTCTCATTTGCTTGTTGCTGTTTTTCCAATATACTGCTTATTCTTCCTTCAACAAATAGGTTCTTATTTTCCACTCTCCAACTTCTATTCCTATAGTTCCTAATTGAAAAGGCCTACTAAATTTGGATTTTAAAGAACATATTCTGTTCTGGGGTCCATTATGTTGACATCTTACCTATTATGAGAAGGTTCCTAATTATAGTTGCTGTAGAACGTTGAAAACAAAAATTTTTGTCATCAATAATAGCTGCTTGTGTTCCCTTGATTTTCAAAGTATATGAGTTTGCCCTTGATTAAAACTATGGAACATCAGTACTCCAAAACCGCCCTCAGACAGCATAAACCATAATTTTTTGCTATTCAGCTACTCTCAAAACCAGTAAGAGATGTGGGATTTAGAAAAGTTTTCAATAGAAATGCTCTCCATTGAAACCCCTAGGCAACCTAACTTTTATTTTTCATTAAATTAGAACCTTGAAAGGCTGCATGATTGTGCTTATTAACTTAAGCCTCTTGTAGAATCAAATGCACTGTTATAGCTCTTGAGTTTAATAAAAGAGTAAGAAAAAATATTATTAATTTTTAAAATATGTTTTTATTGATTTTTAGAGAAAGAGGAAGGGAGAGGGATAGAGAGATAGAAGCATCAATGATGAGAATGTCATTGATCGGCTGCCTCCTGCACACCCCCTACTGGGGATCCTGACCGGGAATCAAACCAGTGACTGCTTGGTTCCTGGGTTGATGCTCAACCGCTGAGCCACACTGGCTGGGCAAGAAAAAATATTATTAATTCACTTTTATAATGATTATAAAACTATTGTTCAGGATATATTTCTTAAGTAACATAAGTTAGTAGTTTCTCTATAAAAAGTGCTAAATGAGAAATTTCTGTTGGAATCTAGTTGCAGAGAACAGGCTCTCCAGAAGCATTGGCATATATTCTCTTGTCTCATGATAGTTGCAAAATAATATATTTCTCTCCCCATACCTCCACCTGGTCCACATTCTCCACCTCAGGCTGCTAGTATACTCAGAGCAACATTTGATGATCAACCATATCAACTATGTGAACACTTTCAAAATTTCAGACATCTGCATTATACCTTCATGATATTTGCCATTTCCTCATTTTCAGAATAATTTATAGTCTAACTTTAATAAAATCATTTTTTTTACCTTAACAAATTTAATTTTTAAAGAACAGTTGTGTTTGATGTGCTAGCTATATTTTTAATTCACTTTAAAATAAATATTAAATATAAATAAATAAATATTAAATACTATCAATGGTGTATATATCATACACCAAAAAACACTGAACTGTGTTAACCTTTAGGATTTGACTTATATTGCTCCCCTATATCTGGTTCAGAGTTTCTCCTTAATAACTTACTATATATGCCATTTGTTGCCTGAAAATATCTTTGCTAAAAGGGACTCTTAACTGCAGCCGGCAAAAATCAAATGCAAATAGTTTATGTAAATAATAGTAATTAATTGGGTCTATTCGTTTTCATAACTGCAAGTCTAAGATAAACCTCTTAAGGCTTAGCTGGATCCAGGGCTAAATAATGTCAGTAGGTCTCAGCCTTTCATTCTTCACCTTGCAGCTTTTTTGCTGTGTAGCCACAATTCTTGTGTAGGCCCTTTCTATGTCCTGGCTCCCTATAGCTCCAGGGCTTATCACCTACCATCTTAGCAATAATTTCAGCAAAAAGCAAACAAGCTTCTCTTTTCCCACAACTAGAGCAAAAGTTTTAGGTCTGGCTTTCACTGCCCTGACAAGCATCATGCACTCATTTCTTAACCAATCACTATGGCCTGGAGTTTGCAGTGTTCTGATTGGTAAAGTTTGGATCATGCATTTGGGAGACATGGGTCAGTTCCACCCACATCATCTATATAGTAGGTAGATAATTTCTAAACCAAAAGGGATGTAGTTACCAGCTGCAATGGACTTAATGTTTGTGTTCTCTGCCTCAAGTTTATAAGTTGAAATCCTAACCCACAATGTGATGGTATTAAGGAGTGGGACCTTTGGGAGGTAACTAAATCATGAGAGCAGAACCCTCATTAATGAGACTAGTGCTCTTATGAAAGGGAACCCAGGGAGCTCTCTTGCCCTTTTTCTGCCACATGAGAATAAAACAAGAAGTCAACACTCTGCTACTCAAAAGAGGGCCTTTCTGTAAATCAACCATTCGAGCATCCAACTCCCAATTCAATCTCCAGAGTGTGAGAAATAAATCTCTGTTGATTATAAACCACCCAGTCTATCATACTTTGTTATAGCAGCTTGAACTAAGACACCAGTTGTAGAGGAAATGAGAGCCAGATGGAAAAAAACATCAGGTATACACTGTAAAGTAGGGTTGCCAGATTTAGAGGGGAGCCAAGACACCCAGTGAAATTTGAATTTCAGATAAACAATGAGACACTTTTAGTATTAAGTACATCATATGAATATTTGGAATTGCTTATACTAAAAAATTGTTTGTTATTTATATGAGATTTAGATTTAACTGGGTATTATGTATTTTACCTGGCAACTCTTCCACAAAGGTAGGTAAATAAATTCAATAGAGAAAGAACAAAGCATGTACAATTAAGGTTCACTGTTAATCATATATTTGTCCCTTAAAACATCTAGAATATCAGGTGTTGTAAGTATTACATCACTATAATAAAAATAGCATATTTTTAAATCAAATTTTCATTATCAAAAAGAAAAAAAATATTTTTAAACTATTTTTTAATATATTTTTATTGATTTCAGAGAGAGGAGAGGGAGAGAGAGAAACATCAATAATGAGAGAGTCATTAATCAGCTGCCTCCTGCACACCTCTTACTGGGGATCGAGCCCACAGCCATGGCATGTGCCCCGACTGGGACTCGAACTGCGATCTCCTGGATCCTAGGTCAACACTCAACTACTGAGCCACGCCCAGCCGGACAAAAAGAAAAAATATTGAATAATGATCCAATAATTCAAGCAATATGCCCTCGTTTTATTTTCATAAATTTAATTGATGTCATTTAAGCATCTACATTTTCCATTTTCTAGTTGTTTAAGGTAAAGACCTATCATTAATATATTTCCACTTATTTAGCATGCTTGCATATATGAAACTATAGTGCATTTTGTTTACATTTATTGAGCAATGGTTGTTACAATATTTCTTTGATTCATCCTGAGACTCTTGGTTTCTCAGGATGGCTTTTGCTCATGTCATGTGACAGACTTGTGTAAGGCAGGTGGATTCATCAGAGCTCTCCACCCTTATTTTAGTAATAGCACTTTAGTCGTCATTTGAGGAGCTACATATTTTTCTGTTGTAGGTAGTCTTGGTAAGATGGTAAGTCTAGGTGTCCTGCCATCTGTGAACAGGTGGGCATGTAAGTCAGGCCATCAAACAATTCCTCCCTGAAATTTGAGTTTCAAGAGGAATTACTCCATAAGCAAAACAGGAACTAATTCATTCTGAAGAGATTCATAGCTGAAGAGATTGTCCATTAGTTCCTCTTGCACTTGTTTCTGTCCTATGTAAAGTATCGATGAGCTTCCTCATTCTTTTAATAATTTCCTTTATGTGTGCTAAAGCCCATTTCTTCTTTAGAGACCCATGAAACTTTCTAAATGGATGTCATATAATTTTAACCTTTTAAATTATATTTCTTATGTCAGTTTACAAATCCAATATAATAATTTATCAATATTGAAATAAAATTTCTGTGATATAATAATAGGAAAAGAAATACAAATGATTAGTTTATTACCTATGTCTGTTTCATATTTTTTCGCCCCCAAGGAGAATTATGGGTTCAATGAAAAGTGTCTACCTTAATTAACCTCCCTTATTGCTTCAAGTATCTGGTATGTTCAAGATAGAATGTAAGGCTTTTTGGAGGATACAAAAATTGGTAACATATTTTTGGATTTCAAAGAGTTAAGGAAGCAGGTTAGTTTCCATAGGGTAAGAACTCTGAGATGGAGTTTTAGTGTTTAGGTTACAGGAGTGTCCATGGGATCTACACCTGTTGGAGAGGGGGAGGAAGCAGGAGTAGACAGAAGGAAAGGTAGGATTATGACACAGACACAAGAGTTCTGACTCATCTCAGGAAAACCTTTGGAGCTAAAATGGCCCTTCAGAGTATTCCCAAGATGACATCAGTTAGTCATTGAATATGAACAATCAGTAAAGAGGCATGACCTTAGGTGAGGTGTTTCCCTCCAGTCAGAGCTATCCTTGAAGGAGCTGGCAGCTAAAAGCTATCTGTCAAGAGCCGTGCCAGCAGCTGGAGAAACAAGTCCTTCTGGAAGGAGGATATGGGTGACTCACTGCAATGTCCATCACAGTTAACAATCCAGTTCGAGATTATGAGATACAAACCTCTGTCTACTTTGTATTTTATATAGTACTTTTGCAAAGAATCTTATGGACTAATAATCACTGACTCATGTCCATTAGGGAAAAGAATTTTGAGGGGAAAAATTTGATCATATAAGGTCAAATGTGAGATGCTCATAAAGACTTTAGATTTTACAGACCAATGACATTTTCTTTAAAAATTGAGATGACAAACATAAGGTTACCAGCTTTTATTTTTACCAAGAAGGATTTAAAAAATAAAAACACAGTCATTAAAAAAACAATGTATTTTAATACTAAAACTTAGGATAGACATACTATCATAATAAAGGTCAACAGTTTAAACAAAATAAATTTATCTTTATAAAAATTTGTCACATGGTTCTTATTTATCTCATTTCATCATGGACAGCAGAAAAATTTGTCACCAATAGTATGTTTATGGACTGGCATTTGGGAATCATTACCATAACAGAGGTATTTAACAACACACACACACATATACACACAAAAGAATCTACTATGGAAGTTCCCTATAGGACACCAGGGAAGACTTTGTAGAAAAAGGTAACATTAAAACTAGACAATTTTGGAAAGCTAAGTAGCAGGATGAATCAGGGAGGTTTCAGGTTGAGTGAACAATGTGGGCAAAAGTATGAAGATTGGAAGGAGTAGGGTGTAATCACATAATGAAGTGCTGCAATCCTGCTTAGGAGGGAGGGACATCAGTCATGTAGAGGAGTGTTGAGCACTGGAGTACACTGGGATATGATTATTCAGTAGACAATGGGGAACTATTAATGATTTTGAGTGAGGAATTTACATGATCAAATTTGTAGTTTAAGAAAAATAATTTATTGGATTCCAAGATGGTGGTGGATTAAGTGGTAGCTACACTGACACTCTCCCAGGACCAAATGGGAATTACAACTAAAATATAGAAAAACCCTCTTGAATAATCAACTGAAGACTAGCTGGAGAGCACCCTTATAACCAAAGACATAAAGTGGAGAATATATAGAGAATGATAGGAAGTCAGAGGTGAGAGGGCTGGCCGGGCTCCCACAGGCAGCAGCTGAAGGTCTGGAGGGATTTCTCAGCTGTGGGGGCTTCCCACTGAGAAACCTGGGGCCTAAACCCCAAGCTGGGCTCCCTAGCCCAGAGCATAGGAACTGATAAAGATGCTCATCAAACATCTGGCTATGAAAAGCAGCAGGATTTCTGTTTGTAAAGGAAAGACAGCTAGAAATGCAAGCACCCTCTTAAAGGGCCAATGCAGAAAGCTTTGTGTGCAGCCACTCACCTTGGGCTGTGGCAGAGGCTAAGGAGAGTGGAAAAGAGCAGTGTGAGGAGAATCCAGAAATGCGATCTCTGGGGATAGAACTCAGAGGGCAGCCATCTGGATTACTGTGCTGGGGTCATTCCCCCATACTGCAGCAGACATCTTTGTCAGGCAGACCTTTACCAGTCAGACAGCTTTTCCCTGGGGGGAGGGAAGCAATTGCCCCATCCATTGGGAAACCTCTTGCCCCACCCTGTGGAGTTTACCCCATGCTGTGGTCTACAACCTGAGGCTTATTAAGAGACAGAATAACAATCAGCTTGCAGGCAAAGATGGATCACTGGATGGTTTGAGTCTTTGCCTGATCTGCTTCTAAACCTGGGGATTGGAAAAGCAGACCTTGGTGGGCATCTTGGCCCTTTACGAATGCACCCAGCCACAGCAGAGGGAGCCCCAAGATGTAGATTGCTGATAACTCCAAACAGTATACTCAAGGCCAGTCAGTGTCTGACATTGATCTGCAGCAGAAACCCTACAAAAAGACTGGTAATCCTAGAAGATCTACCTAGTACATAGAGACAACCCAAATAAGGAAAATAGGGAGACCAAAAAGTCCCAAATAAAAGAACAAAAGAATTCTCCAGAAGAAGAGCTAAATGAAATGGAGATAAGCAATCTATCAGATACAGAGTTCAGAATACTGATTGTAAAGATGATCAACAGCATGAAAAAGGATATGGAAACTATGGAGGAAATGAAGAATGACATGGCAGAAATAAAGAATACATTGGAAGGAATAAACAGTGGAATAGTGAAAGCTGAGGATCAGATCAGCAAATTATAAGACAGGGTAGAAAAAAATCACTCAATCAGAGCTCCAAAAAGAAAAAACAATGAAAAAGCAGGAGGACAGTTTAAGGGAGCTGTGGGACAAAATGAAACATAACATATTTATATCATAGGAGAATCAGAAGGTGAAGAAAGTAAGGAAGGGATACAGAACCTGGTTGAAGAAATAATGGCAGAAAACTTCCCTAACTTGGTCAAGAAAAAAGTCACACAAGTTCAGGAGACACAGAGAGTCCCAAACAAAAAGAACCCAAAGAGGCCCACACCCAGACACATCATAATTAAAATGCCAAAAATTCAAGACAAAGAGAGAATCTTAAAGGCAGCAAGAGAAAAGCAATCTATTACCTACAAAGGTGCTCCCATAGACTGTCATCTGATTTCTTATCACCTGGGGAATAAAGGGATAATAATTCAACATAATAAAGGCCACATATGACAAACCTACAGCCAACATCATACTCAACTGGCAAAAACTAAAACCATTTCCCCTAAGAACAGGAACAAGACAGGGGTGTCCACTTTCACTACTCTTATTCAACATAGTTCTGGAAGTCCTAGCCACCATGATCAGACAAGAAAAAAACATAAAAGCCATCCAAATTGGAAAGGAGGAAGTAAAACTGTCATTATTCACAGATGACATGATATTGTACATAGAAAATCCTAAAGACCATCAAAAAAACTACCAGATTTAATGAATGAATTCAGCAAGGTAGCAGGATACAAAATTAACATCCAGAAATTGATGGCATTTTTATATACCAATAATGAACTTTCAAAAAGGGAAACTAAAAAAAAAACCCATTTACCATTGCAACTAAAAAATAAGATACTTAGGAATAAACATAACCAGGGAGGTAAAATACCTGTACTTGGAAAACTACAGGACTTTACAAAAAGAGAAAGAGGAAGATATGAAAAAGTGAAAGAGCATACCATGTTTATGGATTGTTAGAATTAACATTATTAAAATGTTGATGCTACCCAAAGCAATCTATAGATTCCACACAATCTCTATTAAAATACCAATGACATACAGATGTAGAAAAAATACTCCAAAAACTTATATGGAACCATAAAAGACTCCGAATAACTGCAGCAGTTTTGAGAAAGAAGAACAAAGTTGGAGGAATCACAATACCAGTTATCAAGTTATACTACAAAGCCACAATAATCAAAACATCCTGGTACTGGCACAAGAACAGGCACACAGATCAATGGAACATAATAGAGAACCCAGAAATTGACCCAAGCTATTATGCTCAGTTGATATTTGACAAAGTAGGAAAGAGTATACAATGGAGTAAATACAGTCTCTTCAATAAATGGTGCTGGGAAAATTGGACAGGTACATGCAAAACAAAACAAAACAAAACAAAACTAGACCAGCAGCTTACACCATACACAAAGATAAATTCAAAATGGATAAAAGACTTAAATGTAAGTCGTGAAACCATAAAAATCTTAGAGGAAAACGTAGGCAGCAAAATCTCAGACATCTCTCGTAGCAATGTTTGCTGATATATCTCCTAGGGCAAGGGAACAAAGGAGAAAATAAATAAATGATACTACATCAAAATAAAAAGCTTCTGTGCAGCAAAAGAAACTGTCAATAAAGCAAAAAGGGGAGCTCACTGTATGGGAGAACATATTTGCCAATGATACATCTGATAAGGGGTTAATATCAAAAATATATAAGGAACTCATACAACTTAACAAAAGGAAGACAAACAATCCAGTTAAAAAATGGGCAAAGGACCTAAATAAACACTTCTCCAAAGAGGACATACAGATGGCGAAGAGACATATGAAATAATGCTCAGTCACTAATCATCAGGGAGATACAAATTAAAATGACAGTGAGATATCACTTTGCACCTGCCAGATTGGCTACCATCAACAAATCAACAAACAATGAGTGCTGGCTAGGATGTGGAGAAAGGACACCCTAGTACTCTGCTGGTGGGAATGCAGACTGGTGCAGCCACTACGGAAAACAGTATGGAGCTTCCTCAAAAAATTAAAAAATGAACTGCCTTTTGACCCAGTGATCCCATTTCTAGGAATATACCTTAAGAATCCTGAAACACCAATCAGAAAAAATATATGCACCCCTATGTTCATAGCAGTGCAATTTACAATAGCTAAGATCTGGAAACAGCCCAAGTGCCCATCAGTAGATGAGTGGATACAAAAGCTGTGGGACATTTACACCATGGAGTACTATGCTCTGTAAAAAAGAAGAATCCCTTACCTTTGGGACAGCATGGATGGAAGTGGAGACTATTATGCTAAGCAAAATAAGCCAGCCAGACAAAGACAAGTATCACATTATTTCACTCATATGTGGAATCTAATGAATAAAATAAACTGATGAACAAAATAGATCCAGAGACATAGAAGTGTGCAACAGACTGACAGATCTCAGAGGAAGATGGGGTTGGGGGTAGTTGATGGGGAGAGATTAATCAAAGAACTTATATGCATAAATGCATAACCCATGGACACAGCCAGTAGTGTGAAGGCTGGGGGTGGGGATGAGGGTGGGGAGCAGATGTAGGGTGGAGGAAATCAATGGAGGGAAAAAGGGGACATCTGTAATACTTTCAACAATAAAGATAAATTTTAAATAAGGAAAATTTATTTATTTATTTATTTATTTATTTATTTATTTATTTATTTTAATTTTTTTATTTATATCAAAGATTTATTTGAATATATTCCAGACAGTTAATGCATGAATTAGTTTATGTCATAACATGAATTCAATACATTTGTACATGCTCATAGCAAAGACTGTGTAGAAGAGTGTAGTTTTAGTATTTCAATTCTCCTTGAGTTGTGGTTTTCTTTTAACTTTATCTTTATTGTTGAAAATATTACAGATGTCTCATTTTTTCCCCTTGACCCCTTCTACCCCACACCCTCTCCCCACCCCAGGCCTTCACCACATTACTGTCTGTGTCCATGGGTTATGCACATATGCATGTAAATTCTTTGGTTAATTTCTCCCAACCCACGCACCCATCCCCACCTTCCCTCTAAGATTCGTCAGACTGTTCCATGCTTCTATGTCTGTGAATTTCTTTTTTTCATCAGTTGATTATGTTCTTTAGATTTCACTTTCAACAACAAAGATAAATTTTAAAAAAGAAAAGATAATTTATTAATAAATAAGCTTTATTTATGAAATATTCTTAAATAGATTATAGAGTGGAGAGTCTATATCTTGTAATAAAGCTCTTGTGGTCTGTGAAAGGGGTTAGAAATGTGGCATTGAGAACATGATGGAGGAAAAGGTTGTGGTAAATATAGGAAAAGAATCAATAGGGTTTAGCAATATATTGAATGTAAGGGCTTAAGGTACAGGAATATAAGGTAAAGGAAGTGAAAAACATAGTGGCAGTCTCACTAATAGAAGAAGAGAGTGAGGAAGAGGTAGACTTTGGGAAAAAAGATAAAAAGTCCAGTTGCACGAATTTAAATATTCTCCCTTAGGTAGAGCGGGCCAAAAAGAATGTCTATTTCTAAAAATGCGTTTCTCTCCTCCTCTGATTCATAGTCATCTCTGCAGTCATAGGATCTTTCTGAAATGCAAATCAGATATTTTCACAAGCTACTCGAACTCTTCAGTATCTTCCATTCCCCCCAGCATCTTCTGTTCCCCTCACGATGAAGTCTGGATCACTAACTTTCTTTAAGGCTCTTCTCGATGTGGCTCATGTGTATCTCCCCTGCCTCACCTCTTGGCACTTTCTCCCTGAAACCCTTTAGAAAGTTGAACATGCCCTCTTTTCCCTCTGCGTTTTCTAATGAACGTCCCATTCTGACTCTTCACCTTGACATTCTTCATCTCCCTACTTCCTTCACCACCCTTTTTCTAGCTGATTCCAACTCATAGTTAATATCTTGGCTTCAGTATCACTATTTCGGGTAGTTTCCTCTGGGTTAGGTGTCTCTTCTATGTGCACCTTTACCATAGACAGTATTGAAATTGCTTCTCTTCTTGTCTTTTAGTCTTTTTTATCCTGGTCTTCTGTTGTTATTAATCCTCACCTGAGGATATTTTTTCCATTGACTTATAGAGCGAGTTGAAGGGAGGAATGGGGGGAAGAGAGAGAGAGAGAGAAGCATCGATGAGAGAGGCACACCGGCCCCAATCTGGGCTGGGGATTGAACCTGCGACCTAGGTAAGTGCCCTTGACTGGGAATGGGACGGAGACCCTCCAGTGCTCTAACCACTGAGCCACAGTGGCCAGGGTTATATCCTTGTCTTCTTGTTTTTGTCTCATCTTGTCTTTATAAGAGAATAGGGAAATGTCTTTTTCACTCCGTACACCCCGAAACTAGCTTAGTGCTTTTACATTTTAGATGCTGAGCAAGCATTTGCTGTATGAATGGTTGAACAAGAAGACAACTCATCAACTATTTGAAATATTTTAAGGAAATAATTATACATCTTTTTAAAAATGCCATGCAAATCCATATTTTTTACTCCATTCTAGAAGTATAAATACAAAATAACCAATGACTTTATCATTAGTTCTCAACCATATCTGGAATAAGACAAAAAATACTAGCAAGAATAGTCACTTTCCTCTTTGCCATGTCTGTCTTGATCAAGCACTGAGTCAGGAGGCTTTGGTTAAAAATAAATGGCAAAGGTTTATTCAAGTGTACTGTCCTAGGATTTACAAAACAAAAACACAACTATGCAATGCCCAGAATGTTCCAAAGAAGAAAGAGGAGCTGAGAGTTCTTGTAGAAAATAGTACATTCTTGAGAAGCATCACTCCTGCACTCTTAGGCTTTGGATTGGTCTGAGATTGTATTCTTCCAGATGTCCATTAGACTGGATAATGGATGTCAGGTAGTCTGGACATTTACAAAATCCTCACCAAAGGATATCTTTTTAAAAAAATTTATTTATTTTTATTTTTTAATTTTTTTAAGTTTCCTTATCTTTATTGTTGAAAATATTACAGATGTCCTCTTTTTATCCCCACTGATCCTCTTCACCCCACATCAATCCCACCCCCAGACTTTACCCATACCAGTGTCTGTGTCCATGGGTTATGTTTATAAACATATAAGTTCTTTGATTAATCTCTCTCCACCCAGGCCCCATTCCCTACTCCCCACCTTCTCTCTGAGATCCCTCAGTCTGTTCCATGCTTCTATGTCTGGATCCACTTTGTTCATCAGTTTGTTTATTATATTACACATATAAGTGAGATCAGGTGACACTTGTCTTTCTCTGACTGGCTTATATCACTTAGCATAATACTTTCTAGTTTCCTCCATGCTGTGCCAAAGGAGAAAAGAGCCTTCCTTTTTATAGCTGCGTAGTACTCCATGGTGTAAATGTGCCACAGCTTTTTATCCACTCATCTACTGATGGGCACTTGGGCTGTTTCCAGATCTTAGCTATTGTAAATTGTGCTGCTATGAACATAGGGCTGCATATATTCTTTCTGATTAGTGTTTCAGGATTCTTAGGATATATTCCTAGAAGTGGAATCACTAGGTCAAATGGCAGGTCAATTTTTAATCTTTTGAGGAACCTCCATACTGTTTTCCATAGTGGCTGCACCAGTCTACATTCCCACCAGCAGTGTACTAGGATGCCCTTTTCTCCACACCCTCGTCAGCACTTGTAGTTCATTGATTTGTTGATGGCAGCCATTCT
This sequence comes from Miniopterus natalensis, assembly GCF_054644295.1. NCBI lineage: Eukaryota > Metazoa > Chordata > Mammalia > Chiroptera > Miniopteridae > Miniopterus > Miniopterus natalensis. The sequence continues at coordinate 20,873,672 of NC_142090.1, read as the reverse complement.
GGCAAGTGTGAAGTGATACCTCATTGTTCTTTTAATTTGCATCTCTCTGATGATTAGCGACATTGAGCATTTTTGCATATGTCTCTTAGCCATTAGTATGTCCTCTTTGGAGAAGTGTCTATTTAGGTCCTTTGCCCATTTTTAAATTGGATTGTATTCCTTTTGTTAAGTTGTTCCTTATATATTTTGGATATTAACCCCTTATCAGATGTATCATTAGCAAATATGTTCCCCCATACAGTGGGCTACCTTTTCATTTTGTTGATGGTTTCTTTTGCTGTGCAGAAGCTTTTTATTTTGATGCAGTCCCATCTGTTTATTTTCTCCTTTGTTTCTCTTGCCCTAGGAGGTGTATCAGCAAACACATTGCTATGAGAGATGTCTGAGATTCTGCTGCCTATGTTTTCCTCTAGGATTTTTATGGTGTCATGTCTTACATTTGTCTTTTATCCATTTTGAATTTACTTTTGTGTACAGTGTAAGAGGGTAGCCTAGTTTAATTTTTTTGCATGTACCTGTCCAGTTTTCCCAATACCATATATTGAAAAGACTGTCTTTACTCTGTTGCATGTTCTTGTCTCCTTTGTCAAATATTAATTGACCATAAGGGAATGGGTCAATTTCTGGGTTCTGTGTTCTGTTCCACTGATCTATATGTCTCTTTTTGTGCCAGTACCAGGCTGTTTTGATTATAGTGGCTTTCTAGTATAACTTGATATCTGGTATTGTGATCCCTTCAACTTTGTTCTTCTTTCTCAAGATTGCTGTGGCTATTCAGGGTGTTTTTTGTTTCCATATAAGTTTTCAAAGTATTTGTTCTAGACCTGTGAAATATGCTGTTGGTATTTTAATAGGTATTGCATCGAATTTATAGATTGCTTTGGGTAGTATGGACATTTTAATGTTAATTCTTCCAATCCATGAACATGGTATGTTTTTACATTTGTTTATATCTTCCTTATTTATTTTTTCAGTGTCCTGTAGTTTTCTGAATAAAGGCCTTTTACAACTTTGGTTAAGTTTATTCCTAGGTATCTTATTTTTTTTTGTTGCAGTGGTAAATGGGATTGCTTTTTTAGTTTCTCTTTCTGAGAGTTAGTTATTGGTTAATAAAAATGCCATTGATTTCTGGGTGTTAATTTTGTATCCTGCTACCTTGCCGAATTTGTTTATTAAATCTAGTAGTTTTTTGGTGGAGTCTTTAGGATTTTCTATGTACAATATCATGTCATCTGTGAATAATGACAGTTTTGTACCCTCCTTTCCAATTTGGATGCCTTTTATGTCTTCTTCTTGTCTGATTATCATGGCCAGTACTTCCAGTACTATGTTGAATAAGAGTGGTGAAAGTGGACCCACCAATCTTGTTCTGGTTCTTAGGGGAAATGGTTTTAGTTTTTGCCCATTGAGTATGATGTTGGCTGTAGGTTTGTCATATATGGCCTTTATTATGTTGAGGTATTATCCCTCTATTCCCACTTTGCTGAGAGTTTTTATCAAAAATGGGTGTGGGATTTTATCGAATGCTTTTTCTGCATCTATTGGTATGATCATGTGATTTTTTTCTTTTAATTTGTTTATGTGATATCACATTTATTGATTTGTGAATATTGTACCAGCATTGCATCCCTGGAATAAATCTCACTTGGTCATGGTGTATAATCTTTTTAATGTATTGCTCGATCCTATTTTCTAATATTTTGTTGAGGATTTTAGCATTCATGTTCATCAGGGATATTGGCCTGTACTTCTCTTTCTTTGTAGTGTCTTTATCTGGTTTTGGAATTAAGCTAACGCTGGCCTCCTAAAAAGAGTTTTGAAGTGTTTCTTCCTCTTGGATTTTTTGAGATAGTTTGAGGAGGGTAGGTGTTAATTTTTCTTTGAATGTTTGGTAAAACTCCCCTGTGAAGGCCATGGCTTTTGTGTGCTGGGAGCCCTTTGATTACTGCTTCAACTTCATCAGCAGTTATTGGCCTATTTAGGCTTTCTGATTCTTCCTGATTGAGTTTTGGAAGGTTGTATTTTTCTAGAAATTTATCCATTTCATCCAGGTTGTCCAGCTTGGTGGCATATAGTTGTTCATAGTATTATCTTACAGTCCTTTTTATTTCTGTTGGGTCAGTTGTTATTACACCTTTTTAGTTTCTGATTTTGTTTATTTGGGTTCTCTCTCTTTGTTTCTTGATGAGTCTGGCTAAAGGTTCATCAATCTTGTTTATCTTTTCAAAGAACCAGCTCTTGGTTTCATTGATCTTTTGTATTGTTTTTTTAGTCTCTATGTCATTTATTTCTGCTCTGATCTTTATTATTTCCTTCCTTCTACTTACTCTGGGCTTTTCTTGTTTTTCTCTTTCTAAATCTTTAAGTTGTAGGGTTAGAGAGCCTAGTAGAAGTTTTTCTTGTTTTTTGAGGTAGGCTTGTAGTGCTATAAACTTCCCTCCCAGGAGTGCTTTCATTGTGTCCCATAGATTTTGAGTCGTTGTGTGTTCATTTTCATTAGTTTCCAGGAAGTTTTTTATTTCCTTCTTAATCTCTTTGGTAACCCATTCATTGTTTAAAAACATGCTTTTCAGTCTCCATGTGTTTAAATGTCTTTTAGTGTTTTATTGTAGTTGATTTCTAGTTTCATGCCATCGTGATCCAAGAAGATGCTTGAAATGATTTTAATCTTCTTGAACTTATAGAGACTTGTTTTGTGTCCTAGCATGTGGTCTTTCTTTGAGAATGTTCATGTGCACTTGAGAAGAATGTATATTCTGCATCTTTGGGGTAGAATGTTCTGTAAATGTCAATTAAATCCATCTGATCTAGTGTGTAATTTAGGGTCACTGTTTCCTTGTTGATTTTTTGTCTGGAAGACCTATCCAGTGAAGTCAGTGGGGTGTTAAATTCCCCTAGAATGACTCTATTGCTGTTGATCTCTCCCTTAATGTCCTCTAGAAATATTTTTATAAATTTAGGTGCTCCTATATTGGGTGCATACATGTTTATCAGGGTTATATCTTCTTGTTGGATTGATTCCTTTAGTATTACATAATAACCTTTCTTGTCTCTTGTTATGGTCTTCATTTTGAAGTCTATTTTGTCAGATATAAATATTGCTACCCCACCTTTTTTTTCATTTCCATTTGCATGGGAAATTTTTTTCCATTCCTTCACTCTCATCCTGTGTGAGTGTTTTGTTCTGAGGTGGGTCTCTTGTAGACAACATATATTTAGGTCATGTTTTCTTATTGATTCAGCCACCCTGTATCTTTTTATTGGGATGTTTAACCCATTTACATTTAATATTATTATTGAAAGATACTTATCTACTGCCATTTTCTTTCTTTATGCTTATGTTTCTTATTCTCTTTATTGCTACTTCTAATTATAGCAGTCCCTTTAACATTTTCTGTAATGCTGGTTTTGTAGTGATAAAGTCTTTTAACCTTTTTTTTTTTTTTTTTTGTCTGGGGAGCTCTTTATTTCACCATCAATCTTGATTGATAATCTTGCTGGATAGAGTGGTCATGGTTTCAGATCCTTGTTTTGCGTTACCTGGAATACTTCATGCCATTCCCTCTGCCTGTAGAGTTTCTGATGAGATGTCAGCTGACAGCCTTATGGGGGTTCCTTTGTAGGTAGCAGATTGCTTTTCTCTAGCTTCCTTTAAGATTCTCTCTTTGTTTTGAATTCTTGGCATTTTAATTATGATGTGGCTGGGTGTGGGCCTCTTTGGATTCTTCTTGCTTGGGACTCTCTGTGCCTCCTGAATTTGTGTGACTTTTTCTTTGACCAGGTTAGGGAAGAATTCTGCCATTATTTCGTCAAATAGGTTCTCTAACCTCTGCTTACTTTCTATCTCCTCTGGCACTCCTATAATATGAATATTGTTACATTTAATGCTGTCCCATAGCTCCCTTAGACTGCCCTCCTGTTTTTCAATTGTTTTTTGTTTTTGGGTCTCTGATTGAGTATTTATTTTCTACCCTGTCTTCTAATTCACTGATCTGATCCTCAGCTTCCTCTAATCTGCCATTTATTCCTTCCAATGTATTCTTTATTTCTGCTATGTCATTCTTCATTTTTGGCTGGTCATTTTTTATAGTTTCCATATCTTTTTTCATGCTGTGGAGCATCCTTACAATCAGTATTCTGAACTCTATATCTGAGAGATTATTTATCTCTATTTCATTTAGCTTTTTTCTAGAGAGTTCTCTTGTTCTTCCATTTGGGGCTTGTTTTTTGGTCTCCCCATTTTGGCTACTTTTTTGGGTTTGTTTTTAAGTGTTAGGTAGATCTGCTAGGACTCTCAGTCTTTTTGGAAGGTCTCTGGTACAGGCCAATGTCAGAAGCAGTTTGTGACTGGCCTTGAGTACCCTGTTTGGGGCTATCAACAATCCTGGGCTTCAAGTCTGCACTGCTCAGGCTGGGCGCATTTGGACAGGATCAAGATGCACACCGAAGTCTGCTTTTCTAAGGCCCATGTCTCGAAGAGATCAGGCAAAGTCTCAAAGCACCCTGAGGTCTGCCTCTGCCTGCAGGCTGATTAATCTGATTCTCTTAAGGAGCCTTAGGCTGTAGAATCTCCATAGGGTGGGGCAGCTGGTTCTTATCAATCTCTGAACAAGCCCCAGGCTGTAGAAACTCCTCTGGGCAGGGTGAGAGGCTTTCCAGCAGGGTGAGGCAATTGCTTTCCCCCTCAGGCAAAAGCCAAAAATTCGCTGTCCGAGAAAGATGTCCTCCACAGTCTGGGGGAATGACTGGGCACAGGAATCCAGAGGGGCATCCCCTGGTCTCAGTCTCCAGAGCCCACAGCCCTAGATTCTCCCCACACAGCTCCAATCGACTCCATCCCCCCTCCGCCGGAGCCCAGGGTGAGTGGCTGCACAGGAACCTGTGCGTTGGCTCTTTAAGAGGATGCCTGCAGTTCCAGCTGCCTCTCCCTGGCAGACAGAAACCCTGCTGCTTTTCACAGCCAGATATTATGTGGGCACCTTTCTCAGTTCTGGTGCTATGGGTTGGGAAGCCCAGCCTTTAGGCCCCAGAGTCCTCAGTGGGAGCCCCTCACAGCTGAGATCTTCCTCTGCACCTTCAGCTGCTACCTGTGGGAGCCCAGCCAGCCCTCTCACGTCCACACTTCCTACCAATCTCTATGTGGTCTCCACTTTTCCTCCTTGGTTATGAGGGTGCTCTCCAGCTCATCTTCAGTTGGTTTACAGGATGGTTTTTCTATATTTTACTTGTCAATCCAGATTGGTCCCAGGAGAGTGTCAGTATAGCTTCCACTCTGTCCACCACCATCTTGGGTCTCCCAAGGATATCTTTTCCATTGCTCTTCAGAGAGAGTGGGAGAGAGAGAGAGAGAGAGAGAGAGAAATATCGATGTGAGAGAGACATCAATTGGTTGCCTCCTGCATGTGCCCAGGCTGGCGCCAGGATCAGTTTTGCATCGAGGTACATGACCTTGACCAGAATTAAACCAAAGCTCCTTCAGTCCAGAGGCCAATGCTCTAACCATTGAGAAAAACTGGCTGGGGCAGAATATTGTTTACTGAGTTCTTTAGGGGTTTATCTGTAGGATTTATATGTGTATCTCCAGGCACTGATGCACAACTAAAAAATTCCAAAGGTTAAGTTCCCAGGTAGTAAAACCAAGACTAGAACTATTTCCTCATGCATCACCCTACCTCTTTTAGCAATTTAGCAGCTTGAGTATAGTGACTCAATTTTATTTCTTCACTCTTTCCTCATATAAAATATTGAATGCGGCCAATCTGTGACAGGGACTTAAATTTATCCTCTTAATTTCAATCTTGGGATTTCTTTTTCTCTTCATTAAATAACTCACAGGAAGAGCTCCTCCTGCCTCCCCCCCTTTCCATCGTTCTCCATAAGAGTCTTTAAAATAGGAAACCTCTTTAGACAACTGGTATAATGGAAAGCCCATTAACCAGAAGTTGGAAGACCTTCGCACACATTGAAAAATAAACGACACCACATTTCTCTCAAGTTTTCAGGGTCATACTCTAAAGGCCACTTTATGCATCTGGAAAATTAGAAAAGGCTCTTCTGGGAAACAACCAGCACTTACTATGCTATAATCTTTTTATTGTGTATATGAATGTGCAAATTATCCATTTATATAAAAGTTTCAGAAAAATATCTTCTTTATAAATGTATATTTCTATATGTCTCAGTGTTTGAATTGCTTTAACTTGCATGTGAATCCTTACATGGCAGGAGTCTCAACTTCCTACTGGACTGGGGTCAATGCTGGGACTTAGGCTTTTATTTATTTTTATTTTTTTGCATTCAATACTATTTTGTATTAGTTTCAGGTGTACAGTGCACTGGGTAGGCACTCATATAGGTTACAAAGTGGTCCCTCCAATAATTCCAGTGCCCACCTGGCACCATAGATAGTTATAACAGTACTGTTGACTATATTGCCTATGCTATACTTTACATCCCATGCCTATTTTGTAACTACCAATTAGTACTCCTTCATCCCATCACATTATTTCACTTAGCCCCCAATACCCCTCCCCTTTGGCCTCAGTCAGTTTGTTCTCTGTATCTCTAAGTCTGTTTCAATTTTGTTTATTTTGTTCTTTAGCTGCCACATATATAAATAAGATCATATGGTATTTGGCTTTCTCTGTCTGGCTTATTTCACTTAGCATAACACAGGACTTAGGCATCTTTTGAAAACTGGTAGGACAGGCCTAAGAAGAGCCTGCTTTTTATGGGTTGATTGTCATGAGGACTTTTGTTTTGGGCTACAGAAAGTCTGAGGAAGTTTGTGTGTGGAAGCCTGGGAGCTGGAAACAAATGCTGTGGAGGGCAACATGTCTTGTTCCTGGTCTCTATTAAATCAGAACCTCTTGGAGATAGGTGCTTTGGGTGAAGCTGATGGAGTTATTTTTGTGAGAGAAGACAAAGTTTGAAAGAGGGACATTTTCTACATGTTGGAGCAGGACACATTGCTGTGCTGGCACAGTGAGTTGTTCCTGGAATGTAGTGCCATTTCTGATCCTTAAGCTGCAGATTTGGGGTGCCCGGGGAGATACAGCTTTGGACAGTGATGGTGATTCCCATCAAGTGGCTTCCCAGCTGAGGTTGGTAAGGATATTGGTTGTAAACTCAGGCGAAACAGCCCTGGAGACCGAAAATATACTGAGGTGAAGGGGAATTTTGCAGCAGGCTATGGTCCCATGAAGTGCAAAGGAGAAAAACAAGCTCACCAAATTTGAGTAATTGCTATTGATAAAAACAGTTTTGTATCCCCAGAATGATGAAACCAAGGGAAACCTGTATTAAATTTACAAAAAGTTCATATGGATGCAATTTCTACATCATACACTGCCATTGTACTATTTTTATGAAAGAAATTCTCCCATCATTATCTATACTTTGTTCTGTGCAAAATGGTAGCCACTGGCTTTATGTGTTTGTTGAATACTTGAAATGTAGCTGATCTGAATTGAAATTTTTCACAAATGTAAACTACACATCAATTTCTGAGAATATAGTATAAAAATAATGTAAAACATCATTTTTAATATGATTATATGTTGAAATTATATTTGGATATATTGGATTAAATAAAATACATTGCTAAAATTACTCCATATGTTCCTTCTTTTTAAAATGTGGCTACTAGAAAATTAAAAATTACATATTTAGCCTGCATATTTCCATTGGAAAGGCTGACTGATAATTAACATATGGGCACTAAGTTATATGCCAATTTTTTTACTTTTTTAAAAAAAATATATCTTCATTGATTTCAGAGAGGAAAGGAGAGGAAGAGAGAAACATCAATGATGAGAGAGTCACTGATCGGCCACCTCCCGCATGCCCACGACTGGGGACCCAGCCCACAACCCGGGCATGTGCCCTCACCGGGAATCGAACCCCGATCTCCTGGATCCCAGGTCAACACTCAACCTCCAAGCCACGCCCGGCAGGGCCACTTTTTTTCCTTTTTAATTCATGCATGCAAAAATTTTTAGCCTGATAAAATTATAAACTTCTTGAGGATAGGTTTTATGTTTCTATTTTTTTATTTTCCAGGGCTTAAAGCAATAACAGCATGTGATAGGTTTCACTACATGATTATTGATTTGAATTGATTAAAAAACCCATTTATTTTCATAAACCTTTGAACAACTTTTAGATTGTGTCCTAGATAAGTGTATTTTGATTATAAACAGAACTTTGTATTGTTATAAAAATAGTTCAGTTCAGAAAATGTGCTAATGAATAACAGAATTATTTTAATTCCATCATGAGCTCATTTTTCCATCTCCTTGCTTTGTATTTCTAAAATGAGAAATTTAATAAAGGTATAAGGGCAATTTTCTTCATCTATGTGCTTATTTTTATAAGCCTCTGATAATTTAGTATAGTTGGGAGAAATATTAGCTGAATTTCTGAAATTCCAAATTATTATTTTTATTTTAACTACTTATTTTGAAATAATTTTCTACAGAAGACTTAGAAGACTAGGACAAGAAACTCCTGAATGCTCTTTAATCAGATTTATCAATTGTTATCATTTGGCCACATTTGCTATATTACTCTGTACCTAATGTAATTTTTTTTTTTCATGAACCATTTCATAGTTGCATACATTACACTTCTTTACCTCAAAATATTTTTTAGTATTTCCTAAGAATAAGGACATTCTCTTATAAAATCATAGCACAATGATCCACTTCATGAAATTTAGCATGAATCATCTATTACAAAACACATATTATCTTTATTTTATTTCCTCCCAAATCCAGGGTCATGCATTCCAATTAATGGTCTTGTCTTTTTTAGTAGCCTTTAATCCAGAACAGTTCCCCAGACATTTTTTTCTTTTGTCTTTCACGACAGTGATATTTTTAAGAGTCTGGGCCAATTGTTTTATACCATCCCTTTGATGTGAGTTTCCCAGTGATTAGATGCAGGTTATAAATCTTTTGATAGGAGTACAATGGAAATGATGTTCTCATCTTCTCTGGCATCAGGTCAGGAGGACATGAGGTCAGTTTTCCACGTGGGTAATGTTGGCTCACTAAAGGTGGTGTCCACTAGGTTTTTACATGTACAATTACAATTGCAATTGTAAAAAATTATAATTTTATGTAAATTTGTAACATAAATAATTAAAAGAGATATTTTGACTATTTAAATATCCTATTCTTCTTCAAACTTTCACTCATATTTTAACCTATATTGATGATTCTTACCTGAATTGATTATGCTTCATATTTTTCAACCAAAACAATATATTGAACAGATAAAACGCAGAAATAGATATAAAAATCCAGATGAATTCCATTTGCAAAAATGTAAAACAATGCCACTCTTCTCACTAGTTTATTTTTGTTTTAGAAAACAAAGCTATTCACGTACAAATATGTTATTTATGTTAATATGTTATATGTTTACATTTCCATATTTCAAGTAAAATTCATTGCTATTTTAAAATAATTAATATATTTTTAGAATTCTCAGTATTTATTTCTAACAGTATAAACATCAATAGGCATAACTCATATAAATAAAAGTTCTATGAGATCCTCGATAAGTTTGAGTGTGTAAAGGGGTCTTGAGAACAAAATGCTTGAGCATTTCATGACCAAATGAAATGCTGGTATCAGTATTATAATCTGGAAATTTCTTAGAACAGTGACAGTGGAGAAAAATTGGAAGTGAGATTCTCAGGTTAAGTCTATCTTTTGGACAAAAGTACTTTCAGTATAGGCCTGAGATTTTCCCACAGAAAATTCTTATCTTTTAGAGGTATATAATATAATGTTTGGAAGTAAAATAATATGATATCTGAAATTTGTTTTAAAATAATACAATGGAGCTAACGGTGGTGGTGGTGGTGAGGGCATAGGTGAAATGAAATTGCTCTGTTAATTGTTGAAGTTGCATAATTGGTATGTGTAGGTTTATTATAAAATCCTGATTTGAGTATGTTTGAAGATTTTTAAAATAAAAATTTTTTAAAGGTTTTATCTCTAGATAAACTTTTAATGGATGGATTTAGGAGAGAATCAAGCTTACTTGCCTGAATTGTCATAATTACTTGAACATGCTAATCACGATTTCTTGGATTTATGTATAACCTTTTTTCCCTAAGAGTTCAAACTGATATACTTTGGCTGGTTTGGGCAACATGAGTACTCATTATCTATTTCTTTAACCTTTTGAAACATCCTAGGTAAGTTTGCAAAAAGTAAAAGCACATTGAGTACATGTCAAAAACTATCATACAAAGTAGTTTTATTTTATTTTTGGAATTAGCAGTATATGTTGCTTGAATGCAAACTGTGTAATTCTCATTAAGTGTGAAGGCCCTAAAATCAGATAGACCTGAGTTTGATTTCTGGTTCTGCTACTTTATAATTCTTATAATAACATTAAAAATAATGGAATAATATACATACTAAAAAAGCCAACATTTATTGAGCTTAATATGTGACAGGTTTTAGGCTAAATTCTTACTTTAGTTTACTCACTGAATCTTTATAACAATACTACAAGTAACTTTTCCTTACTACATAACCTGTCCCAAATCATATTTTGTAAGGAGTTAAACAGGAATTTGAAGCCAGGGCATCGATCGGCATCCTTGCTCTTAAGCACTGCATTACATTGCCCTACTTTACCAGCTAACTGCCTTGGCCAAGTTATTTAATCTCTCTGGGCCTTTGTTTCCTCTCTTCTAAAACAGGGATACAAATAGTAACTATCTCACAGGCACAAAGATAACATCAGAATAATGTATGTAAAACACTTGGTATAGTGGCTAACACATGGGAAAATAAGAAATGCCAGCTACTATTATTTTTATTATGTATTTTTATTCAATAAGTAGTAAAGTTTTCTCAGAATCATAACCTAAGAATATACGAAATAATCTGGACAGCCAAACACAAAATATCTAAGAGGATCTAGAACTCAGTCTCCAATATAGTAGCCAAATGGGGCTACTGAGGACTTGAAATGTGGCTAGTAAGAATTGGGATGGACTGTAAGTATAAAATACACACCAGGTTTTAAAGATGTAGTATTAAAAAATGTAAAATATTTCATTAATATCCTTATATTGATTATATGTTGAAATAACATTACTATGAATATATTGAATTTTAAAATATTAAAACTAATTTCACCTGTTATTTTAAAACATTTTTCAAGTTGCTATTGGAGCATTTGAAATTACACAGTATCTCTCATTATACTTTTATAGACAGTGCTGCTCTTGAAACTAGGGTACTTTATAAACGGTGACTCCCTTAGAGGGCGTTTTTTCCCCTCACACCAAAGCCTGAGATTACTGCTGTGTTTCCATAGTTGAAATCATTTACACTGTGGTCAATACCCATGATGTAAAAGAAGAAAAGATTGTTGGTCTTTGAAAAAGTAGTATTTGGGGTGGGATGGCCCCAAGGCCAGAAGCCAACATTTTCAATCTTCATTTCAGCTGCTAAGTGAGGAATTTCACTGTGTGCTGTTCTCTCTCCACAACAACAACAACGTAACCCTATCTTCCCCTCCATCCTTCAGATTACACCCTTCCAGGGAGAGAGATACAAAAGTGGTGAGGATCTTTGCGCTACAAAAATAAAAATATATCATTATGTTTTATAGTCTAATGATCTTCCTGTTGCTTTTATTATCAACATAAATACTAATATGGATGTGTATTAATGTACAAATAATTTTATCCTTTGACCATATTAATTTAGTTTTCTTCAAAGTATATTCCAAAAGAAAACTAATCCCATAAGATTAAGATGACCATACATCCTGGTTTGCCTGGCATAATCTCAATTTATGCCTATTGTTCTGCATAATTAGCAAGAGCTCTCTCTTTTGCTCTTAAAAGCATCACAGTTTGGGAAATAACTTACATGGTTACCTTTCATAAGTTCCTCATTTATGAAAGGATTCCTTGGTCAAATAAATTTGGGAAATTAATCACACTCCATGCCCCTCTTAGATACTTACAACACATACCAGCATATGAGAAGTCATAAAATAAAGAAACCTGTCTAACTATATTTAACTCAGTGTTTCCTAAATTTGCTTCATTGTGGAACTCCTCATTTCCTGCAATACATATTACCATACTACAGAATACACTTAAAACTAGTTTAACCATACTCAGAATTTTTCATGGCCAGATTTGTGTTTAATAGTTGTAATATTTTTATCATTATGTAGATAAATATAAAATATTTAGATATCAAACCTCTTTGCCTTGTTCTAGAGTATAGCAGTGGCATGAATAGATATCTGCTTAAGAAAATGCTTTTTCTTTTCTTTTTTTAAAAAAAATATATCTTTATTGATTTCAGAAAGAAGAAAGAGGGAGAGAGAGATAGAAACATCAATGATGAGAGTCATTGATCGGCTGCCTCCTGCACGCCCCCCAACTGGGGATGGAACCCACAACCCGGGCATGTGCCCAGACCGGGAATCGAACCGCAATCTCCTGGGTCCTAGGTCAATGCTCAACCGCTGAGCCATGCTTGGCTGGGCAGGAAATGCTTTTTCTTTATTCATGATCAAGAAATCTAAGTTTCAGCTCTGAGAGACTCTGGTCTAGTTCAGTTAATTTCAATAAATATTTATGTGTGCCTCATATATCTAAGCCCTGGCCTAGTACTGATCATTCAAACACGAATCAGACATGATTCTTATTCTTAAGTTGCATATAAATATATGGGTTGATATGCCTGTTCTATATAGGGACTTTTCCCTTATTTTTGCCTGACTGGTTGTTTTCTTATTATTGTATTTCTAGCTCTTGTCCCATTTCCAACATTCTATAAATGTCCTTGGAGTTAATCTCATGGTGGCACACCCATGATTGTGTTAAGTGCTGTAACACAGGTATAAACATAGTGGCATTAAACGTTTTATCTCTCACTTAAAGAATGTAAACTGTGGTCTTGCTCATAATAAGAGTTGTCACCAGAAATAACTTTAACCCATCTGTAGGGCAGGGCACACATCTCATTACTGAGGATAACTGCTCAATTGTCCCCAAAGTCAGTGAAAAGGATTTTACTGAAGAGGTGCTATGCAAGTAGAGAAAATTAAAATGCTGATAGACAGGAAGGGGGTAGAAGTATTTCTAGGCAAAAAGAATTGTTTGAACAAAGAAGCAATACCATAAAAGTCCATGTTTTATGCTTTTGGGGGTAGGTTAGAGTAATGGGGGGCAAGTATAAGTTTAAACAGATAATTGGGAACCAAATATGAAGGCTCTTTATATACTATTTATCTTTTTTTTTTTTTAATATATATATCTTTATTGATTTCAGAGGGAGGAAAGGAGAGGGAGAGAGAGAGATAGAAACATCAATGATGAGAGAGTCATTGATCGAGCCCGCAACCCGGGCATGTGCCCTGACCGGGAATCGAACCCTGATTGCCTGGATCCTAGGTCGACACTCAGCCGCTGAGCCACACCCTGCTGGGCTATATACTATTTAAAGATCTTGAAGAAATTACCTATGATTTTCACTACTATGACTTTATAACATGGTGAATACACTTCACTGTCAGACAGCCATGTGCTTAAGATCCTAGAGAGGAATTTTCATAGGCATGTTAAATTACTCTAGTAAGGAAATAAAATATGCTGAATCACCACTGTGCACATAGCATTTGGTGACTCCCTTTCAGTAAAACAACTATCATAACTGTGTATATGAGCTTCCTTATTATTTTATGAAGAACTACTGGAAGGTACCTGGCTGCTGTGTGTGTGTGTGTGTGTGTGTGTGTGTGTGTGTGTCCGGGCCCCTAACAGCAAAGGCATAGTTATAAAAGAGTTTAATTTTGTGGTTTGAATATTATTTAGTTTCCCATCTGTATAATAAATAATTATCTTGGTATTTTAAAGTATGTCTAGCTTTGATTTTTTTCAAATTCTTTAATTTCAGTATAGTTATAAAAATAAGGTAGCAAGGATAAACTAAAAGAAAAAACATATAAAAATTAAGTTGTCAAGTGAATGAGTTCAAACTATTTATAACCTATGTATTAGTCAGAAATTTAGCACAGAATTTTTGAGTACTGTATAATAGCAATATCATAGTAGTTTTAGAAACTCATGGGTGTTGGTAAGTGAGAATATTACAGTTTTCACCAGTTGAGAAGCTGTTTAATTCAACTAGAAAGTATGACATAAGCCCCACACTGACCTCACTTAATGACTAGCCAAATAAAAACAGAAGTTTAGAGGTTTCACAGCTGCTGACAGAGTCCTTGGAAAGGATTATTTTGGAATATTCTTACTGTTGCTAAAGAAGGGAATTAAAGAGGTCAGGAATAAGAAACCAGGAAGAAAACAATCTTGTCAGCATTCAAAACTGATTACCAGGGAATTACTTTGTGGTTAAAAATCCACAGTGTTTCAGCAACTTTATTTAGGAATGTTTATCCCAAAGGACTTTCATTGCATGAGTACTGCTACAAATAAATGTGCTTACCTTAACCCTATAAAGAGCTTTACAAGCCACAACTGCTTGGATTTGAATTTGCCAGTTTTCACAACAGATACCAACTCTATTGAAAACCAGAAGCCTTCCAGGATGTGGGAGGGGCCCTGGCAGTCACAAGGTCTAATTATGTGGTTGTCTCTTTTGTTAAGGTTCACATTTTAGAGGCGGTCAGATGTGAGCTGCAGCCTCCACCATTAGCAACTAGGAGCCTGTTCATTGTGTAGGGGCCCTTATAGTGAGTGTAAAAAAAGAGGTGTGGTGTTTTCTAATCTAAACCAGTTGGATAATTTACTTTCATTCTTTCACTTGCTTTAATATGTGTGGCATAAACAACTATTGAAAATTAAATACGTTAATTTCTTTGAACAAACAAAAGAATCTCTAACTTGAATTAGAGTCACAGTGCCTGTTAAGGTGGGGTGGAGTAGTAAGCAGTGTTTAAATTGAGATACAGAGGACCTATGCTCCATTTCTACTTATTTACTATTTGATTAGCCTTGCCTAAGGTAGGTTAATTTCCTCAGTCTCAGTTTTGAGATAGGGTATGTGGCAAAATGCCTATAACCAATAAAGACTGCAGGACTGTCAAGGAGATAGTAAGACCAACCCCCAATAGATTTATGGCTTAGAACTGGCAGCTACCAGCTCAATCCGATATGGTGACTAATTTCACCTAATGTAACCTCTAGCCTCATTATATCCTTATTGTAATATATTAGCATACTAAATGACACACCCTGTATTGCCTTGATGGGGAAGCCCATCTAAGGACACAAAATAGCTGACAGGGCCCTTCTGAGAAGTCTGCACCTGTTTCCCTGAAAAATCCTCAATACTTCTCCCCCTATTGAATGCCCTACCCCTCTATCAAATGACCCTCAATAAAAGAAGTAAATCCCACTAGGGAGGGGCTGCTCTGTTTGGGGAGTAGCCCAATCTCTGTCTCACTGCTTCACTGTTAAACTCACTTTCACTTTAAACTCTGTGCTGGCTTATATTTGAATTCTTGCTTGCATGAAGCCAAAGACCCACAGTGGATCATGAACCCTTGGGTCCCTGGACCCCACAATGCCTGCATCATCTCCAACAACTCTAAAGTGGAGGTGATGATGACACATATCACAATGATGTGGGGGTCAAGAGAGATCACATGTGCCAGAGTGTTTCATTAAAACAGTAATTTGTTATACTGTCTCATTTCCCATCCCTCCCACAAACACAGCTTTGTTTCTCAAAGTTCCTTGAACTTAGGGTTAGATTAAGACGTGGGCACATGAACGGCCCCAGCTGGTGCCAACCTATAAAAGTGCTGCACATCCCTAAATTACATTGAAAATATGTTGCCACTGACGGGCTTCAGAAGAGGCCTTCCCTAGATATGCCACTTTGGCACATGAATTATTTTCACCGGAAGGCAATTGAGACTCTGTGGGTTCACAAGAAAGTTTTCTCTCTCTCTTAAGGAATGTAAACTGGGGTCTTGCCCATAATAAGAGTTATCACTAGAAAAAACTTGGTCTGACCTATCTATAGAGCAGGGCACACATCTAATTACTGAACATCTGCTCTTTTTATTGTCTTGTGAATGACCTTTTGGTGCTCCAAGGCACCTTATCTTGTCCTTTGCTCAGAATGCCTTATGTACTTTATTTTCAGTTTCTGTCTCTGACTCTCTCATGTATATGGGGTCCCATACATATATATGTAAATACATTTTGGTCATCTTCTCTTGTTAATCTGTCTCATGTCTATTTGATATTAGACCAGCCAGAAGACCCTAGAAGGACAAAGGAGATTTTCTCACCCCCTGACCCATACACTTCAGATCATGCAGGCCTTAACCTTTAAAAGACGGCATTTAAAAGACAGCATCATACAAACTCCATATATTTTCCAGGATCAGCTGTACAAATAATGGTTTCTTTCCTTTTGCCTGTAAAAAAGAACGTATATGCTTAGGTTTCTGAGTATTTAACCTGCTGTCCTTGGAAAAATGTAAAGTTTTGGTCTCACTTCTGTCAAAAGGAGCAAGCCCTTGAGCAGGAATAAAGTACAAAATAAAACTTTCCTTGCTAGAATTAGCTATCTACACTGAGCTTTCCTGCAAACAAGCAGTTACAAATAGCCAAAATTCCAAGGTCCAAAATGCAGGTCACATGCTGCTTAATGGGGACATGATCCATCTTTGTATTTAAACTTTTAATCTGTGAATATATGTCCAATGTCCGACAAAGTGGTCACTTTTTCCTCCTAGAATATTGACTATGATTTGGCCAGTAGAGTTCAATCAGTAAAGGGATTTGTTTCTAAGTAAAATTCTTTATTAATATAGTTTTCCATATCCTCTAGATAATGCTTGACAAGTAGTTTTAATATATTGGTTAAAAGAGGTGTCAAATTATTTGCCTACCAATAATGCTCAGATTTTCAGGCACTTATTATGCTTTTCCTACATAGCTCCATCTATACACATGCTGTCTTTATTCCACTTTGTTTACTACATATCTTTTAAGTTAATTAAAAAATTATTGACTTCTCTATGATACTTTCTTTCACCCTTAGTCCCCTACAGGGGATTGTTATATTTTCTTGGTTCTAAGACATTAGCTTTTTTTTTTTTTAAAGCAAATCAAACAGAATCTTAAATATATGCATTAGTTTTAAGACATGTTCCAGTAGATAAACACTAAAGTGTTCAAAAAAGTTTTAAAATATAGGAAATGTGGTGGTTGCTTTCTCCTATTAGGACCTCTAGCACATGGTACATTCTCTAGTAAGAGATATGAATTTGCCCCATGAGACTTGGGGGACACAAAAATCATATTACACTATTTTAAAAAATCAAAATAAACCTCGATCTGAACTCCCTTGTCAACACGTTTAGTATTAATTACTACAGAGCCTTTCCTTGAGGTTGCTCATGATTCCCAGGAAACATTAGATAGTTCATCCTATAGCATCATGGAGGAAAGGATTCTTGATTTGAATCTAGTTGCCTAGTTGTCATGCCCATCTCTCAAGCCCATGTGGCCCTATTTAAAGGTTGCTTGTGTACTTCCCTTCCTCCATGCTCAACTCAGCTCCAGGGGCCTTCTGCAAGGCTTGCAAAGCTACAGCAATAGAGGCTGAGCCACCGGCCACCTATATGCATTCCTTACCACAGATCCTGCCACCCCCTGGGATTCTGAGTGGGAGTAAGACCCAAGTCACTGCCCGCAGCAGGAAATCACCTCGAAAGCCCAGTCAACTCTCCTCTTCAATTCTAAACAATAACCTCTATCCACTCTCCTGAGGTAATTCAGTGCAATCTACCTCAGTGGGCCTGAATCCCAAACAGTTCCACTTTCTTTCTGAAGAGTTCTGCTTGTGTTTATTGAATGGGGTGGGATAGTTGCAATATAAAGAGAGAATAGGTCTCACTTTTTCACATACTGGATAGGATAGGACATAATTTATTTTATGGTGAATTGACAGCAGGAAAAACAAAAACTAGCCTTAAATAATGAGGTTTACCAGTTGGTTTGGAGTGTATTGTCTTCCCTTCAAGAAGACCATTATCTTCTATGTTTTCTTCATGGATGTTATGTTTTCTTCATGGATGTTATCAATCAATATATATTGGATCGATGAACTGACTGCGTGTATTGTAGGTTGTTTTTCTTGTCTTCTAAAATAATTCTGGTTTGGGGAGCTTTTAGAGTCATTAAAATGTAAAACCAGTTGAAGAGACCCCAAGAACAACCTCTGCTCTCCAACTCTACCATTTTGATAAATTTTCCCCAAGAGCTACAAGGAATATTGATTGTCAAACATGCCTAATTGGAATTTTAAAATTCTGGAGTCTGAAATAGGCTTCAGCTCTGCTTTTTACCCCCAGAAAATCATCCCAATTCCTCGTGTCACCATCTATTCACATATGTGAAGTTAGTGAAGTGTTCTGCATTTAGATGACAAGCACACATTAATCACTGAGGGCCCAGAAATATCTTTGAAAGTAAAATACTTGATGAATATGCAAATACTTGTACTTTGATTTTGTTACATGGTTAGCAATACGTTTAGATCAGTAATAAATACCAGAACATTTCATGGGAGAACAAGGAAGTATCTTGGTTACGTCAAAGCCTGTGTGGTTTTACTATCACTGGTCACAAAATTCCCTCATTTAAAATGTCATTTCGAGCCAATTTTCCAGCTCAAAGTTAATGCCCCATGCTGCTAGTTTTAATTTCTTCACTACCTAATAAAAATTCACCAGCAAACCACTACCATACGTACAAGATTACAGTCACTCTGATAAAAATTACTATAACACTTGTTATAGCACAAATTAGAGAGAGGAGTTTTAAACTCCAGAGACCAAAATGACCCCAAGGCTTTGACTATTCATCATGCATTTATCAAGTCATCTTTGGCAAGGATTCATAGCAGGCTCTGATGGAAACTATAATTTATCAGTAACTACTACCCTTAAGAAGATCGTCATTTCTAGAAGTGGAAACAACACAAGCATACAAATAGCTGTAACTCAGGACATAAAGTGACGGATACCATGAGAGAAACAGAGTTAAAAGAAGTAGTGACCACTCTGAGCTGGAGGAAATGGCCATTTCAGCTTAGAAGGGTCATTAAACTTTGCCTTAGCAAATGGGCTACATCCCGTTTGGACAAGAAGTGACTAGAAGGGAAGTTATTCCAAATAGCAAGAATGCCATGAGCAAAGACACACACTCAGGCCACACCAGGCAAATCAGTTATCTCAAACAGCAAACATTCTTGTTTCGTTGTATTTCCTACGTGGGTATATTATGTGCACATTTCATTGTAATAATGAAAGATATTATTATGAAACTTGTTCTATTATTTGCTACTTAATAAATATTCAAAATTGGCTGTTCAACATCAGGCAAAGAAACATGTATTTCCAAATTGTAATGAGCTCTATAAAGGAAAAGTATGAAACATTTTTAGAGCATTTAGCTGGGGATTTGATTTAGCTGAAGTCAAGAAAGTTTCCTGTAAAAAAAGACAAAGGACCAACAGAAAATATGTTGACAGTAAATTATACTTCTAAAGTTCTTCTGATTGTTTTCCATGTTTTTCTTGTCAAAGTAAGTTCTTCATCAAGGACAGCTGTTGTCTTAGGGTTTTCCAGAGAAATACAACTTTGCTGGAGGAAGACCGGGACTGAGGTGGGTCTGCCCCAACGTGGTCTGGAAATAGGTTTTTGCCAGGTCTCAGGAATTTCAGGGACACACACATAGGACAATTTTAAGCAATAGTGGCACGACTTATCAGAGCAAAAACAAAGGAAGGCCTTAGCACAGGAGAGGCCAGATCACAGCAGTGGGAGTGAGCCTAGGCTGGGCTGCCTAGACTCAGGGAAGGAAGCTATAGAGGCAAAAGGAGAGTCCTTAAAGCCCACTGTTCCCATGGTTGCAGGTTTCATGGGAACCCTTAGAGATCAGGAGAGAAGAAAGCAGAAGTACTGCCTGAGAGAAGGGCTGGGCGTGCTCCAAGGAGGGTGCGCAGGACACAGATGCCCTTGAAGAGGCTGGTGCGCTCGCCAAGGTGCTTCCCCACCACTCAGCTGGTAGAGCCTGTTATTCCTCCCCCACCCCCCTTACACCGTGCCCGATGCCTCATCCACCACCAGATGGTTCAGCTGTCTCACTGTGCAAGAAGTCCAGTTTCCCAGGCCACAGGCCTGCACTCATGCCCCTCAGGCCCAGGAGGGTCAGGATCCAGAGCTGCAGTGTTATCACCCCAGGCACCTGAGGCTCCAGTAATCCGGTTCAGTCTCTGCTCCCAACTGACATCCAAAGTCTTAGCTGTGTGACCTTGGGCAAGTTACTTAACTTCTCTGTGCCTCATTTCCCCATAGCATGTTCGCAGCCAAGACTCTATGGAGCCCAGGTAGAGAGATTGGTGCTGTGCTCTGGCCAGTGTGGCTGCCACAGAGATGGGCCTTTATTCAACTTCTACATATTTCACTGGGTTTTGGGAAAGAGCAGGCTTTCTTTCAAACTACCCAATCTCTTTCCTGCCCCACCTCCCTGGCCCCAGCCTGTGCTGGTGCCCTCCCCCGATCCAATTCTTTTCCTGGATTTTCTGGGGTCTTGTGCCCTTACCCTATCTGATCTTTTCCCCAGATTTTCCCAGGCTAGTCTTCTCCTGCTTTATGGTTGCCAATTTGGCTCCTACTGCACATGCACTCAGTGAAAGAAATTCCTCTTGGCCGTTTTCTCCCTCCCCCTGTTGGCAGGGTAGACTCACTGGGGTGACTGTAAATCTTAACCAAACTTAATCAGATAGAAGGTAGGTTACTGTATTTATAACAGATATGAAGCTCCTTGACAAAGGTGTAGGAGATGTCATGAATTCCTATTTTCTAAATAAAGCCATCTCCAAATCACAACCTATCAAGGTCAATGACAAGTCCTATACTAGTTATTAACTGGGGTTATCCTCATTGGAGCTTACAAAATCCTGGGGCTTATATATTCCTAGGAAAATGGGGAAGGGCCTGGTTCTTGGTCAATAGGCATGGCCCTTTTCCCCCTTGGGTCCATTTAGTTGCTATATGCAAAGCCACTGAGTATACAACCTTCACAAAAATGGGTGGCAGCTCAGCCTTCTAAATGCCCAGCAGTAGTTAAGCACTGCTTCTTTGCCATAGACTGGACATGGCCTCCTTGGCTGGGCTGACTGAGACCTATTCAGAGTGTTCTTCTCTGTTGACTGCTTAGCCACAGGCATCTTATACTAGGTGCTCAAGATGCAGCATTTAAAGTCAATTCTCACACGTGTTCAAACATCCTCCAGAAGAAAAAATCCACAAATCCCTCCCACATTTCAATTGGGGCACAAATTCTAGGTTTGGGACACTTTCCAGAAGCCTCCATTTCCATCCCTTTGGAACAGTGCAGTTTAATCCCTTGATTGGCTGAGGGCTCTGAAATGAGTCCTAGTAACTTTCATTCTGAGAATAAGGGAAATCTAGACCTCAAGGGTACAGGGCCCTGACATCATTCTTTGATAAAAACACAACAGAAAAAAATATCAAAACAGCCCAGCCGGGCGTGACTCAGCGGTTGAGCATCGACCTAGGATCCAGGCGATCGGGGTTCGATTCCCGGTCAGGGCACATGCCCGGGTTGTGGGCTCGATCAATGACTCTCTCATCATTGATGTTTCTATCTCTCTCTCTCCCTCGCCTTTCCTCTCTCTGAAACCAATAAAGATATATTTAAAAAAAAAAAATCAAAACATTGAAAAAAATTCTCAGTAAATCATACTTTTGCACAGTCATATCACTTAGGACGTATTTATTGCTCAATATGTGTTGTTTTTTATTCTTATTCTTTGAAACACTACAAATACTTATTGATTATGCACCATTGATCTTCCATGTCCTGAGAAGCTTTAAGGTTTAGGGGGAAGATCCTGGCTTTTGGAGTCAGACAGTTCTGGTTGTACCTCTTGGCTGTGATGCTTATTTATCTCTGTGCACTTAGATAAATTACCTCACCCAGCCTCAGTTTTTCTCCTGTCAAATTAATTGTGAAATTTAAATGCACATAACCCATATAGCCGTAGGCTTCTCCTGCTCGGGCATATAAATATTTCACATTTATAATAATATCCTGCGTCTCAGGGTTTTGAGTCCACAGCTACTTGACTAGTAGGAAGTTTGGTCTTTTTGTAGCGGCTTCTCCCATTAATTTATTATGTCTGGGAGGCCTCATGGGTGAGGTTTGCCTGCAGTCCCTTTGTTCTCCTGTTCTCTGCTCTTATCCCTCTCTGGCCAGTAGGAAAACTCCTTTAGAGTCTCATGATCAGAAATATTGTAACAGGCCCCTAGAAACAAATCTGTCACTTAGGTCAGTGTTCTCCTTCTGTAGCGCACTCAAGTTTAGAGAGCAGGGGACAATGTCGGGAAAGTTCAAGTGTAGCCTCCTGCTGCCAATGGCCCCTCTGACATTCAGGCAATAATAAATAATCAACAACCAATAACCAGCTCAGGCTTGACCTTCCGCACCTTCTCATGGGTCCTGAAGTGCTTTTCTAAGCCAGCCTCCTTCAGGGGATTTCAGTCCCCTAGACTGGTTGTGGGTGCCTGAACACAATATGTGGACCACTTCTCATGTCTCTTCTACAGGTATCCTGGGCCTATGCGAAGCAAGGTATGTGTCTGGTGTCTGTTGCTGTCCATCAGAGCATTCTGTGAGGGTTACAATGCCCTGGAACATTCCGTAATAGGAAGTTGTGCTGTCAGGGGCATACAGAGGCCATCAAATCATGCTCCAGCCTTGACCTGGTCCAAAATATTTCTTAAAGCAACTAGTGTCTGCCACACAATAAGCTCTCAGTAAATGTAATTCTGTCTTTGTCTTTTTTGCTTAAAAACAATTTGATGTATTTGCCAGGCAGCTGACTATAAAACACATTTTATCTTTATGCCAAGCTAATTTTTTTACAATGTTTTTTTACAGTGATTGCTTAGGGTAAGAGAAATGGGAAATGAGGGGGAAGGTGGGAGCTAGAGGGTAATGGGATCTCAAAAGAATAATAATGAAGTAATCTGGTTCAAAAGTCTGGGCTCTCAATTCTTGGGCTCAGTCATCTTTCTTGACCTCAAAAGCCTACTGACTAGAGCAATATAAAATATATATAGTTTTGATACTCAGAGGGAAAAAGTCAGGGGAAAAGAACCCCTTAAAGAAGCTTGGCTGAATGAGGCTCTGTGATAAATGGGTTGGTAACATGTTGTAAGGGATTTCAACATCTATTTGCTTTGAGTGTCCTTGTACCTTCCAGGTCTATAATTCTCTCATTGCTACTGCCCATCACAGATGAAGCTGGGATAAAACTGTCAGGGTAGGATTCCAGAACAAGTTCATTTCATTGCTGTTCTGTTTAACTAAGTTAGTCTTTCAAAAATGGCCAAATATAACTATGAACTTAATTTCTCAAGGAAGCAATCTTCAAGTTAGGAGAACATGTCAGTTAAGTAAATGGGGCACAGATGCTTAAAAGCTGAAAGGCAGAAAACTTTCATTTTTCTTGTCTTTGCGAAAACATTTCACCTTTAATTTCTGATACTGATTTGAAAGAAAAGAGGGCTATGCAATTAATCTGACAAGCTCAGGGGAGCCAGATGGCAGGTTTGATAAACTCAGAGAAGGAAAGTAACCACATAGGATGGTCTGATCAAATTCCTAACTGGATGGGCCATGGCCGGTAGTCATGTCCCAGGCCTATAGCTTCCTTAGCAAAGGTCAATCTTTACCTTAAGTGAGCCCTGTCCATTGTTCTTATGTATCTAGGATAAAATACCTTTGAAATGTCACAGTTATTTTCTTTTCCTACTCCTTAAAGGCACAACAGCCTGCACCAGAGCACAAGACCAGAAGAGCATGAGAGCACAGAACCTCTCATTGTTGCCTTGCTCCCTGCGTACCATCTCCGTGTGCTGTAAATGTTAATTATTAACTATCTAGTAGCCCCAAATGTAAAAGAAGTATGTGTTTCTCCATTTTGCCTTTTATCTAGTCCTAAAGGTTTTTCTGCTATGCTTTCTCCTGTCTCCTTACCCTGGCACCAATAGATTACATGTAACTCTACTTAAGTGTCCTCCTTTGTTTGATTCTAATGTAAAAGAAACTGCAAAACTTCCATTCTCTGCAGCATTTTCTCAATCTGTTGAGACTGCTTCTCAGTATATGCTGTCAGTTTGACTCAAGTAAACTCATAAAAATTCTCTACAGGTTTGGACATTTCTTATGTCAACACTGGCCAATAAATACGCATTAAGAGGGGCCCCCTGCTGGCCTTTTACTAAGAAGTACTAAGTGAATTAGGGGCCTATACTCAGTGCCTTGGCCGAACATGTGTAAACTTTCTAAAATTACCAAGACAGTTAGTTCTTTGATAATAATATTTTCAGGTTGTAAACAACCCTCTCACCATTACCAAAGGTTGCTTTAATTTACTTGGGTTTCATGTGAGCAGCCATCAATCAGAAATAGTAATGTGAAAAGTCATACACCCTCTGTTTGTCTCTGTTTTCTGAAAAGGATTTCATTTCTCAGGTGTCCATTTCCAAGCTCTCAAAAAGCTTTTATTTGGAAACTTGATTATATCTACGACAGTAATATATTTTTTGTAAACATTAAAAATATTTATTTTAATTTTACTATCAGCATATATTATATTGCTTTTTAAAAAATTAGTGATATAACAAATGGATAAGAGCAAATAATTTAAGTAAAAAAAGATAAAATTGTTTACTATAATTACAACTACAAAACACAAAAACATACACAAAATCTGGTTCATACCTTTACGAAATGGAGGAGATAAGCCAGAATGCTGACATCCTGTTCACCTCCACTGTCCTGGCTCCCAGCACCGTAAGTATGCAATAGTGATTTAAGAATAATAATTTTTAAAAGTGCTCACAATTACACGTTTCTCACGAAACAACTCTTCCAATTTTCTTTTCATTCTTACCCAGCAGATGGTGCTGCTTCCTCACATTTCTAGAAGACATCAACTTCTGAAGGAACTTCTTACACTGGGCTTGAAGTACCTGTATTTATATTCACATTTGCAGATGTCTGTTATTAAGACACTGTAATTCAATAAGGAATTTTAAAAGCTCAGTAGGACTCAGCTAGGCAGTTCTAGCTGTCACCCCTTCTAGCTGTGACCGCCAGGCCCTCTCTGGGGTCTAACACACTCCTTTTGGAACTAAGGGGAATTAGGGACGAAGAGGAGATGAGAAAGTGAGAGTGAAGGGAATAAGTCTCTCTCTGCACTTTTCCCTCTCTGGCATTTGCTCTGGCCTCGAGCTGGGCGTCCTTTAAGTGCGAGGAAGCCAGAGAGTGGCGGGACTCTCCGGGAAGGACACGTGCTGGCTGCCACATACCGCTTCAAGTGGTGCGATTTCCCTCTGAATAAGTCACATTCATTGTATTATCTTCAGTTTTCCCTCACAGTTTTATGTAAAGACATTATTTTTCAATCGCACGTTTTCTTGTTAAAAGGCAGTACAGAAAAAAATATTTATTTTCATAGCTTCATTTTAGTCAATATTTTCAGCTCCTGACTCTTATCAGCAAGGCTCGTTTTTCTAGACCTTAAAATACTTTGAAAGGCAATGATGGATCCCTTTGTTAACGCTGCTGCCGATCATTTTTCATTTATTCATTTGGCTCCATGTGTTTTGTTCTTTTTATCAGGCATATTTTTCTATAAATGAATGTCTTACATTTAAACTAGGCCTTTCTTTGACTTCAATTTTGATGTAAATTTTTTCCTGAAATTTTTTTGGGTACACGAATTCATTATAAAGTAAAAATAGAGGTTTCTTTTCCTTTGGTACTTAAAAAATCAAATAAGTCTATTATCTTCTTTGAACTAATTAGAATACAATCACTTTTCTCTGCATTTTAAAGTCTTTCTAGTGTAATACTCATCCATTTTAAATCTGGATGTTATTTTGAAATATAATTTATTATGCAACATTGTTATTTGTGTCTATTTCAATTACTAGATTGTAAATTTCTCAAAGAATAAGCTTCACTAATCTTCCTTTACCCATCACCCACTTCCTTAACCCTTATTGGTTAATGAGAATGAGATCAACTTAGGCATTTATTCATATTATTTCTTATTCATTTTTGGTTTCCATACTAAGTCACCTGAAGTAATTTTATTAAAACTACTAAAATTTTTTAAAACTATTTTTTTTAGGCAGACTCGAGTGGGGTGGGCATAGTGTTGGGAGTTATTAATCTAGAAAGGAATTTTGGTCTATTTTCTATCTATGGACTCTAATATGCTCTCAAACATAGATGAAATATTTTAGCGTATTTGTTAGTTTAAATGAAAGATTTACTTTTCTCATGGGGAGAAAAGTAAAAATGTACAAATTGGTTTATTGAAGATGATGAACAATTCTACAACTAAATTTAAAAACACATAAAAACCTACTCAGATTTCTAAACAGTTTAATTCTCATATATAAAGAATAAAGTTGTTGATGTAAGAAATGTCCAAAACCTGTAGAGAATTTTTATGAGTTTATTTGAGCCAAACTGACAATTGCTAGAAAGCAAAATCTCAATGAATTGAGAAAACACTCCATACAATGGCAGTTTTACAGCTTATTTTATATATTAGAATTAAAAGAGGAGATATAAGGCGGGGGCAGGGGATTACATGAAATTTATTGGTGGTAGATTAGGGAGAAAGAAAGGCAGGGAAAAATCTCTGCAATGGGATAAAGAGTGAAACAGAGAGACACATACTTCTTTTACATTGGCGTGCATAGGATAGTTAATAATTAACATTTACAGCGCACAGAGATGGCATGCGGGAACCAGATCATGAGGGATTCTTTGGTCTCGCACTCTGGTTCACTGTGTGTGACCTGAGGGTTCTAGAAAAGGAGATTACTCTGACATTTCAAAGGTATGTTATCTTAGGTGCAAAAAGACAACAGACGGGCTCACTTAAGGTAAAAGCTGATGTTTATCAAGGAAGCTACTGGCCTAGGACATGACTACTCATCATGACCTGCTTTTAGGTAGAAATTTTAATGTTCAGACAATCCTATGTGCTTCCTTTTGGCCTCTGAGTTTATAAGGCATGTTATGCAGCTGACCCTGAGCTTGTCAGGTTTAGTATGTGGCCCCTTTTTTGTTCACAATATTAATAAATCAAAGTATTGCCCTGGCCGGTGTGGCTAAGTGGTTAGAGCATCGGCCCATGCACTGAAGGGTCTCAGGTTCAATTCCCAGCCAAGGGCTGGTACCTGGGTTGCAAGTTCGATCCCCGACCCCTGTGGGGGCATGTGCAGGAGGCAGCCAAGTGATGTGTCTCTCTCACCTCGATGTTTCTCTCCCTCTCACCTTTCCTTCCCTCCCTTCCACTCTCTCTAAAAACCAATGGAAAAATATTCTCGGGTGGGGAGTAATAAAAAAGTATTATATCTACTTGACATCACCAATTTTATTGCATGTTTGATTTATATATAGACAGGGTTGAGCAAAAGTAGGTTTACAGTTATGAGTACGAGAAACAGAGTTCATTCTTGTATTGTTTATTAATTATTGTATTATTTTCCATACAAACAACTGTAAACCTACTTTTGCCCCACTCTGTAGATTTTGAAATTTTATATTTCTCCATTTTGTAGGCTAAGTAGAAACTATTATGAAAATTTTTTTAAAATTCAGATGGCATCCTCTCTCTCTTACTCTCCCAAAGCAAGACAAGACCAATCACCAGTGAAAATGCAGTAACAACACCAAGAACCAGCTTCATCCTCAGGAGAGAGGAACCCTGTGCCTCCTTCCTCTAAGGGGTTCTTGTGCTACACATTCAGAGAAGCTTCTCTCATAACAAACCGGAGAAGTGATTCCTGAAAGTATAGTCTTTGCATTTCTATTTTTGGTATTATACACTCCCTGAGTTTATATAGGGCAATTGTTACTTATGTAGGGTGTTCATATAGCTTATCGTCTAAATAGGAGCAGTTTTGAGAGTTAAAAGGCACACTACTAATAATCACATGAGTGTAAATTGTGACTTTCCCCAGCAAACCAGAATGTCTGGTCACCCTATAGACAGGTGATAAGAGAACACATTTTTTTCCTATGGTTTTTGTGTCCTGGAGTGGAAGGAATTTCCGGAATAACATGGAAAAAGCAGTAACATAACTTTTTTCTGTCTCTTCTACTTTTCCCCAGGGGAGGAAGAGTGACTTTGCTCATTGACGAGATTGGGAGAAGCTGAGCATGTAATCTCCAAAGCAACCAATGTAATTCCTGATACTTTCAAATATAAAGATTTCTCCAGGTGCTTGTTGCAGAAATGTTTGATATTATGTAAAACAATCATTTTTTCTTGATAATTCTAATTTTAAATGTCCATATGGACTTTTGGAAAATTAAATTTAAACATGTTCTTCTCTTCACTCTAGCCCCCTCTACTGTAAATCTTTTCACAATCTTCAGGTAGAATTTTCCCTTTTTACTTTTTTTTTTAAAGAAAAACTTTCTTCTCATTTTTATGTATCATTTAAAGATGGCCTCTCTGTTTCGGAGAATCCTCTCTTTAAATTTAAATTGAACTCTTGCCATTTTGTGTCCACTAACCTAGTGCTTTTATTAGATACTAATTAGATAATAAACATCTATTGATTAGATAACAAATCAAGTTGTATTTACTTTATTTAGTATATTCTTGAGTTATGTTTATAATTAATCTAAATTTTAAAACCTAATCCATATTTTAGAGCCCAAGTTGGGAAGTTTTTGTCTTTTTTTCCCTTCTTTTAAAGATTTCCCTTTCAAAAGAGCACAGCTTACATGTATGTTAATTTTGAGCACCCTACAGATCTTTCTATGGCACTGAATCTTTAATTTTAAAGACAGAAACAAAAGATACTAAAAGCAAAAGTAAATATTAACAAAGTCCTATTTCTCAGCTGCTTGAAAAAAATAAGATGGCTTAATAAATACTCACGAAAGATGCAGTACCATTCCAAACAGATCTTTTAGATTATGAAACATCTACAGCTCTATGCTGTGGTGATAGGTAGCATTACCCTTATCTCTTAAATCTGTCAAAACTGACTCCGCTAGTATTTCAGAACTAAAAGACACCAAGATCCACAGCTGGTTATTTACTGCGACTCTAAAGCTACTATCAATCTGTTCTTTTAGCTCTTCAGTTGTGACTTCAGTTGGAGTCAGGAGGCCTGCACCATCCTGGAATCCCTTCCTGAGAAGGGACCCTCCTTCCACTCTGGGTGAAGCAGCCCTGGAGGGAGATATCAAGGGGGCCAGAGACTGTCCTGGAGCCTAAAGAATGCTGCCTTCACTAGATTGGTTAAATCAGAAACCCTTTTGTATTTTGAGGCTGCTCTACTGAAGGTCATTAGTCAGCATCTTATTGCCTCAGAAAGTTGTCTTTCTCATTTTCCACAGCTCATCACCTTCCTGAAATGCTTGTGGCCCCTTATCTTTAGGCACACTGTAATGTCCTCCCAACTCTCTCATAACTTTTGTTTTTCTTCCTGTTATTGGATATTTTCTCTCCTTCAATTAGAGGTGATCCTCAAAATTCTACCTTCAGGCCTCACCTCTTCACTGTATTTTCCTCCTTTGTGCCAACCATCCCCTTAACACAGAAGATTCCCAGTTCTACACTTCCAGAAAAATCCCAAACTGCCTGCTAGGCATCTCCATCTTGATATATCTACCCCTCAAAGGCAACGTCTGTTACCATTTGGACAGGCCCTTAGTCTTCTTCCTCATATCTTTCCTACCGCCATCACACCCATCTGGCGTCCCTTCACAATTTCAGCTGTTCAAATTCTGCTTGCACTTCAAGCTTTAAATGCCACCTCCAGCTCAGAACTCAGTCAGATTTTCTTGACCACGTTTGATGTCTTCATGGTTTGAACTCTCATAGTATTCTGGGTATATCTAACTTACGGAACTGATTTTACTCCTTATAATTGTTGGTTATTTATGAAACTGTCTTATCTTCATACTCTAGTTCACAATTTACTCCCGCTCCTTATAGTATATATGTTAAGAAAACGTAGCTTTCCACCCTCTGTAAACAGAGCCGACTATCCTCACAAGCCGCCACCCATCTGATGTGAATAGAGCACAGTAGTAAATGGCACATGCGACATGACACTGTTTTTCTGCAGAAATGCAGGCGAGTGTGGCTATGCACGTATATTGCCTGACTTGGCCCACACATGTGAATGCTTCACATGTGTAGCAATACTACAAACCCCAGTAGTCTCAGACCTCTCATGTGATTAACAGCTGTTGCATAGGAAGTCCTTTATTGTTGGTCCTATGGTTATTCTAGAGTTACCTCTGCTCCTGGACCTTTTGGGGGGAAGATAATAATAATGTTGTTAAATTAATTAAACAAGACTGAGGTGGGTCTAATGCCGTAGCAACCTATATAAGAAAACCTAAATCTAAGCCTGTAAATGCCTCAAGATTAAAAAATTAAAACACAAGAACAACCAGTTACAAATAGGATCTAGGCTTTAAGCTATAGGCAATCAATAATTTCCTTACTTTGCTCGCTCCTTTTCTGTATAAAAGTCTCTCCCTTAGCGCCTATCAGTGGAGTGCTCTTAACCTCTTCTAGTTTGGTGCAGCCCAAATTGAATCAATTTCTGCTCAAATAAACTCTTAAAATTTTTAATATGCCTCAGTTTATCTTTACCAATTCATGCAATTTCTTTTCCCAAAATTTAAAGCTTAAATATTAAAAAGCAATTTCCCTACTGTTTCTGGAGACATTATAAACTGCATAAGCTTTTTTTTTTAAAGCTTTACTTTTGACACTATTAGAGATGTCCCCCACATTCCCCCTTCTTTGCCCACCTCTTCTCAGCAAACACCCCTGTCCCCCCACCTTTACCACACCTCTGTCTGTGTCCATGGGCTATACATATCTGTTCTTTGGCTAATTCCTTCACCTTCTTTTATCCAGTCCCTCTCACCTCCCTCCCCTCTGACATCCCTCAGTCTGTTCCAGTGCTTCATGTTCCAGTCTGTTCTAGTTCTATTTTGTTCCTCAGTTTATTTTGTTCATTAGATTCCACATATAAGAGAGATCATACAGTATTTGTATTCCTCTGACTGGCTTATTTCACTTAGCATATATTTTTTTTTACTTCTTTATTTTGTAGGGGAATTCAAATAATTTGAATTTTACCTGGCTTGTTATTTCATTAAATATTGGAAATATGAGTGAACATGAGCAAAATGCTCTAATAAGACAAGGCTGCTTTAGTCAACACATCTCTTTTTTTCCTTTTTAGGAACCTAGTATTCCCCCCCTTCTCCTGAGAAAATCAAAACCATAGATAACCTGCAGGTAAAAAATTCTGTTAATGCTGGGTGCTTTTAATAGGGCTTCAACTTTCATGTAAATAAGACCTACCTTGAGAGAAAGTTTCACCTTTGCCTGGGATGCCCCACAACACATTGTAAGAAGTTGTATGGTGTAGACAGAAACTTTTTGCTAGTTTAAAGTTGTAAACTCCAATGTGATTTTTTCCCCCGTGGATCTTCATCATATGTAGACTGGCCAGTGTTGCTCAGTGGTTGAGTGTCAACCCATGAACTTGGAGGTGACTGTTCAATTCCAGGACAGGGCACATGCTCGGATTTCAGGCTTGATCTCCAGTAGGAGGTGTGCAGGATGCAGCGGATCAATGACTCTCTCTCATCATTGATGTTTCTATCTCTTCCTCTCCCTTCCTCTCTCTAAAATCAATATAAACATATAAAAAATATATATGTATATATATCTGGGAAACATCACGGGATTTTTTCTCATTGACTGGAAAGAATGAAATCCCTAATTACACGTGAATTTGGACTCACATATATATATAATATATATATATCCACATACACACACATATATTTAGAACCATCTCAATTGGTTCACAGTCCAGTTGAACAAATGTACCATGAAAAGCATAGTAAAACCACATCTTTCTCACCTTTGACATTGTCCTTGACAGAATTAAAAACAGGGCTCACAGAACTTTGAATGCTACTGGCAAAATCATGTCCTCGCTCCTTAATACTTCTCATTACAAAATATCCAAGACACCAGTTACAAGTAGGAGAGTATAACTGGAACTGATTATTTACCAATAATTTTGTAATAACTATATATGGTGCCAGGTGGGTACTGGAAATATTGAGGGGATCGCTTTGTAAATTATGTGATATTCTAACCACTATGCTATACACCTGAAGCTAAAATGAAATAACATCGAATGTAAACTTTAAATGAAAAATAAATTTTTTAAAAAAAGAGTCCATCAGAAGAACTCATTCCATCATGCCTTTAATGCATAAAACCCAAACTCCCAGGTTATTTTTATCACATATATTTTCCTCTCCATACCCTCTCATAAAGCCAAATTCCTATCATGCCCTGACCTGGCAAACCAGCACATTATGTCCTCTGTAACTTAAAATCTGCAATCAAGAAAATCTCCTAGATCATACATCTCCTTTCTGAAAGATCTCTTTAGAAAGTCAGTTAGACTTCTGTGCGCAGTGGTATCTCATTCTTGTTTTCATTTGCATTTTCCTAGTGATATTTTTGTGTTGTGGAGAATCTTTTTATACGCTTATTTTCCATCTGTGTATCTTTTCCAGGGAGATGTCTGTTCAGATCTCTTGTCTATTTCTAAATCAGGTTTTTAGTGTTATCATGCGTTTTAAGTGTTCTCTATGGATTTTGGATAACAATCCTTTATTAGGTGTGTCTTCTGCAGATGTTTTCTTCTAGTCTTTGGCTTGTCTTCTAATTTTCTTGACATTGTTTTCACAGAAGTTTTTCATTTTAATGAAGCCCAGTTTGTCAGTTCTTTCTATAGTGGATCATGTCTTTGATGTTATATCTAAAAAGTCATTGCCATGCCAAGGTCATTTAGATTTTATTTTATTTTATTTTTCATGTTACATTTAGGTATCTATAACTTCTGCAATGTGTAGAATTATGTTGGTTTCATCACTGTATATCTAGACCTGACTCACTGCCTGAAACATATCAGATACTCAATAGAGATTTGTTGAATAAAGAACCAAGTGTATGTATGTATATATAAGTAATATGTATGTAATATGTATGTATATATATTATAAGTCAGAAAATTTAGATCTAGTTATATTCTGAATAATAAAATGGCTAGAAAATAGAATAAAATCTCAGTAAGCATCATGGGAAAAGTTAATTATATTTAAAAATGCATGCTATTTATAATGCCTAATTTTGTTACTGTAGAAGCTTATTATAAAAATACATACAGGGAAGCAAGATAATGCAAAGTAATACATTTTCCATAGCCTGGAGACAATAATATACTTTGTAGCTTGTATATACATAAAAACATGATTAAAATCTCCTAGGAAAGGAAACTTGTAACTGAATTTTATTAAAACACAATATTTTTAATTTAATTTTATTTTCTCCACCACCATTTATCCCCTCTTTGCCTTCTTCCACCCCCACTGCCCACCAGCATCGCCACATTGCTGCCCATGCCCATGAGTTCTCTCTCTCTCTGTTTCTTTTTTGCTCAATCCCTCCCCCCGCCCCTCCCCCAACACCCCTCTCCCACCAGAGCTGTCTGCCTGCTCTCTATGGGTCTCTCTGAGTCTCTCTGAGTCTCTCTGAGTTTCTATTTTGCATAGTGGTGAAACACAATCTTTTTGGATTTTTAGCATCTTTGTCTCTAAAAAGTTTAATGTAATATGACATTTAACGAAGGGTTTTTTCAAGGGTGTCACAGCTTATTATACGTATATATCTATATACTATACATGCCATCACGACAAGAGCGAGGTAAAGAGTTATAGTTATGGATAGTGGGTGCTTTTACATTTTCTCTAAATGCCAGACAAATATAAGAAAAAGGTTTACTCTTATTTTGAGGGTGGGGTGGGAATCACATTAAGATCTGGTGATTGGAGACGAGTGAAGGGAGTGAAGCCATCTCTGGTGACTTATTGGTTCATCTGATGACATTGTACAAATATCTCATGAAGTCAATTGTCTCAATAATATCCAATTAATTTAAAAGAGTAAATTATCATTTACAGTGGTTTATTTAAAAAGTCAGTGTACAGAAAGCTTATGACTTACTCAATTTCAGTACAAACTTGGGGTCCTATGTTGCAAGAGTTAACATATGATTTTGGTTGGTGTCTTTTCCTGCATTTAATATATTGAATAAAGAGAGCAAGAACAACATAAAAAGTAATGTATAACTCTTAAAAATACACTGAGTTTATTACATTAGAGAAAAATCTGTGATTCCAATATTTTAAAAAACATGTACATGATATAATTATTTTGATACTTAACTTTAAACCACACTGCTTTCAGGGTGAGATCTTGTTGGCTGCGATGCATCAACTATTAGATGGCTCTTGCACTCTGGGGAGATTCGTTGGCAGTTTTTAACTCAACTGACTATTTAGAAGGGACTTAATTAAAGAGCTAAGTTTCATTAGAAATTTAACAGGTAAAAATACAGTACAAAATTTTGTTTCATGGGAAAACCATGGAGTTAAAGAATGAATAGGTTTTTAGGCTTTTTTATGCACCTAAGAGAAGATGATAACACCCAAAGCCGTAACTGTCAGCAGGTAAGTAATATATCTATCTGCTTTCCATTTCAGCCTGTGCTAATTCAAAGGCAAGTGCTGTCTTTTAAAGACAAATGAACAAACAAACCTTTGAGGCCAGTGCATTTCAAATAGCAAGCAAGGTATTACTTACTGTTAGTACAGCTTATAATTTTTTTGTTCTATTTATTATATGTCAAAATGTCAATCTGTGCTAATTTCCAACAACACATATTCTTGAAGTCACCTTTTCAGTAATCAATAAGGAGATATGACAATTCATTCACACTTTTTTTTAGTTCCCCTTACAAGCAAAGATTTGTCCATACAGGATGGTTTAGGTCCATGTAGATGGAATTATACAAATAAAAACCAGAACAGCTAGCATGTAGAGTTTGCATAGTTGAGGATTTGTGTAATTTTATTTACTGAATTTTTCTTTTACATTTTCAGTTTTTAAGAAAAGCCTCATTTTCTTTCCTTGTTCAGCTGTGACTCTAAATTAGGCCTAGATATCCATATATCTCACAGATGTTTAAAATTAGGCCTACCATGTAAAGAACAGCTTAAACACCACCATGAGTTTACTTTATTTGCTATTCATTGAGAAAACTAACAGGACATTTGCCCTGGCTTGTGTTGCTTAGAGGTTAGAGCGTTGGCCCATGCACATACCCCTGACAATTCTCTGTCAAGGGTATGTACCTGGGTTGCAGGTTCAATCCCTGGCCCTGTCCAGGCACGTGCTCGAGGCAGCCAATCAATGTGTCTGTCTCACATCGATGTTTTCCTCTCTCTTTCCCCAACTCTCCCTCCCTTCCACTCTCTCTAAAAATCAATGGAAAAAATATCCTACAGTAGGATTAAAAACCCCCCATTCAAAATAGTCCATATTGCTCATAATTGCATATATATGTTATAAAGTTATAAAAACTGGATGCAAAGACTAGCCACCAACTTCAGAACTGTTATCTATGCAGAAGTAGGGAGGAAAATGGGATAAGTTGGTGATTATAGAAAAAAATCTGACCTAATGTTAACATCTACTAAGTATTAGTGTTGAAAAATGTTTCAAAATTAAAGTTAAAAAATTTAAAAACTAGTCTATATTAACAATTTTCTTTTTAAAGTGTTGCTACAAATATCTCTTTACATTAAGGAAAGTCTCTTGCCGGTAAATGTGAAATAATTTTCCTCTGAAAATTCTGGTTGGTTTGAGCATTCCTAATCAAAGACATGGATCATCATGGATCATTATGTGACTTTTTAAGGGCTTGGTTAACTCCCATTTAGATGATTAATCCATGGAAATGTTCTTCCTCCTCAGCCTTACTAAGTATACAACTTTAGACATTAATACCGCGTGGATAATGGAATCACATTTTGAGAGTAATCTAAATAGAACTCTATTTCCCTACAGGAGACCTGCTTGTCTGTACAAAAATCTATTCAAGGGCCATCGGGCCATTATGCTGTTAATGTGACATCTGCAGCCAAACTCTGCATCAAAGTCTATGTAACAACAAGGGCAGATGTGTTCAAAAAACACCTGAATCCTCTATCTGCAGTTGCCTGCGAGCAGCAGTGAGAAATACGTCCTAAATAAGAGCTTCAGGTTCATCGTTTCTCCATCCAATAAACTGAAGACAGCAAAGGACAGGAAGAGTGGATTTGTGTGTCACTGCTATTACGGCTCTGTGGAGAGTCTTGTCAGCAAGGCTCTTCAGGTCTTTTGAGAGGAAAGACGAAGGCTCCTCCGGCTAACTTTCATTTATCAGTTTTTCTCAGCATGACCTTATCTGTAGTTCTGTTGAAAATGTTTAGCCCCTATTACAATATAATGTCATTTTTTCCTTGACATACTGAAGGTATTAGAAATACTGAAAATTAATTAGAAGATATTAATTTTTTTCTTTAACTTCAATATATTCTAAAATAGTTATTGACTTTAAAGTAAAAAAAAAAAAAAAGACAATCATCGACTCCATTAGTTGACATAGCAATGATTTATTGGGTGCTTACCTCCTGTGGAGCACTAGGGATAAAGAAGTGAACATACCGAAGTCTCTGTTCTTGGGGCAGCTTACATTTTTGTGGAAAAATAAATAAATAAACAAACAAATAAATACTGCATGTATATCGAATGGTGATTAGTGCTGTGCAGAGTAATAAAGCAGGGTAAAGGAATTAGGGTGTGTGGGAGAGCACTGGAAATTTCATGCAGGGCTGTCAAATAAGGCTCCCTAATGAGACAACCTGAAGGCAGGAAGACTCGAACACAAATATATCTGCAAAGAGCCTTCTCAAAACAAGAAAGAGCAAATGCAAAAGCCTTTAGGTGAGAGCAGGTTTGGGGTGTTTCAGGACATCAAGAAGGTCAGTATGGCTGATGCAGAAGGAAGAGTGAGGGAAATGGAGGGCCAGGTAATTAATTAACTTTATTTGAACTAAGAGTCTGAGTAAAGGTAACTTAAAAAAATTACTGAAGAGAAATTTCTGGAGGAAAGTGGGTCAAATCAAATATAATAACTACATTTTATTTTTTAATAAGTATACATTTTAATAGGATAGTAACTAGTAACAGAGCACCTATTATGATAAGATATTGCTACAATTGTTCTTGAGAAGCCCATCATTTATAGAAAATTAGAGAATTTGTAAGAAGGTTATATGGGACACAGAACACACAATAACGTGAGCTAAAGAAGGCAACCATGGTGTTACAGCTGTTTGTGTTCCAGGGACTGAGGATTTCTAAATAATACAAGTGACTCCAGGACACCAAGTCATAGGGGCAAGAGAGATGCATACCGAATGTTGTAGGCTTCAATTTTATTCAAAGTATCACGAGGGCTCTTGGAAATTCATTTAGCAATCATCAATATCTGAAGTCCTATTAGGCTCCTGTAAGATAGGATTTATAAAAGAAATTCTTTGATTGGGTATTTGTTGGTTTATTAAAGTATACCATTTCTAAGTGATTTCTTTCCTTTCAGTTTCCAGTGCTTGGCAAGTCATTTGAAAAATTCATGTGGTCACTTGACATGACCTAGTTATAATCCAGATCATCTTCTTTCATAAAGACTCAAAAGAGATTATAGTGCTCCAAATGCCATTTCCCTCCCTCGTTTAGGGAAGATATTTTCCTTTCTGACACCTCCCAAATATTGTATTTTTATATGTACTTCATCCTGGCATACATAGAGAGCTTAGATAGATGGACACACTCAGAGTCAGACTTCAATACATTTGTTTGTCTATTAATTCATCATTTATTCATTCATTTTTAGAAGTAAAAGTTATAGAGGCAGTGACATATGGTAAGCTAACCCAAGGGCTATTTTCTAAGTTTCCCTATTTTGTTGCTATCCTGCTGCACCCAAGGCTGCAATTACCTAGTAATTAGATTCTTGTGTTCAAGTAAGAAATGTTTTTACAACTTTGAAAGTCGGTACCACATCATGATAAGTGAAAAGGGGTGGGTCCTTTTATTCTTACAGAGATGATAAGTTTTTCAACAGTATTATATGAGGGTTTTGATATAATATTGAATTCTGGTAAAATAGGAAAAGGTAAATATTAATAAATATCACCATTCTGAAGATAAAGAAAATAAGATATGGAGAGAATCAAAGGTATAACCAATTTTATCCAATAATCAGTAAGTACGTATAGGATACAGGTCACTGCTCTCCACTGTTCAAACTCACAGTGCCTTCAAAATAATCAGGGTCTAAAAGGAAGATTGTGGTAGATGAAACCAAACAGGAAAACTTATTGAAAATACGTAGGAGAAAATAGAAAACACCCCAATTCTATTACCAATAGATAATCATTTTTTAATAAGACTAACTTTTATTTCTTCTCCATCTTATTTCTTTTTTTTTCAATTCAAAATATTACAGATGTCCCTTTTTCTCCCCAATGACCATTCCACCCCATCCCATCCCCCTCCCCAGTCCCTCTCTTCACCATTGTCCCTGTCCTTGGGTTGTGCATATATGCATATAAATTCTTTGGTTAATCTCTTCCCCTTCACCCCCCCCACCTCCACTCCTCTGACATTCATCAGTCTGATTTATGCTTCCATGTCATTGAATAATTTCTGTCCATCAGTTTATTAAGTTCTTTAGATTCCACATATAAGTGAGATCATGTGATGTTTGTCTTTCTCTGGCTGGCTTAGTTCACTTAGCATAATATTCTCCAGGTCCATCCATACTGTCCCAAAGGGTACGAGATCCTTCTTCTTTACAGCTGCGTAGTATTCCATGGTGTGAATGTCCCACAGCTTTTTTATCCACTCATCTACTGATGGGCACCTGGGCTGTTTCCAGATCTTAGCTATTGTAAACTGTGCTGCTATGAACATAGGGGGGCATAAGTTCTTTCTGATCAGTGTTTCAGGATTCTTAGGACATATTCCTAGAAGTGGGATCACTGGGTCAAAAAGCAGTTCCATTTTTAATTTTTTGAGGAACCTCCATATTGTTTTTCATAGTGGCTGCACCAGTCTGCATTCCCACCAGCAGTGTCCCAGGGCTCCCCTTTCTCCACACCCTCGCCAGCACGTGTCATTTGTTGATGGAGCCATTCTGGCAGGTGTGAAGTGATACCTCATTGTGCTTTTAATTTGCATCTCTCTGATGATTAGCAATGTTGAGCATTTTCTCATGTGTCTCTTGGCCATCTGTATGTCCTCTTTGGAGAAGTGTCTATTCAGGTCCTTTGCCCATTTTTTAATTGGATTGTTTGTTTTCCTCTTGTTGAGTTGCATGAGTTCTTTGTACACTTTGGAAATTAGTCCCTCATCAGATGCATCCTTGGCAAATATGTTTCTCCCATACCGTGGGGTTCCTTTGTATTTTGAGAATGATTTCTTTTGCTGTGCAGAAGCTTTTTAGTTTGATGTAGTCGCATTTGTTTATTTTTTCCTTTGTTTCTCTTGCCCATTTTCTTTACCTCTCAATTTTCCAACTGAAGTCTTAATCAAAGCCTTCTTCCTTCTTAAGTCAGTGAATTTAAATTGGGTATTTTCAGAAAGCAATGGTCACTTATACCAATATACTTTTAAAAGAGTCTGACTTCGGTTATAAAGAGATTTAATGCAAGCCTCCAGTTTAACTTGGAGGACTGAGTCACCGCTGTAATAACATGTTTCTCTGAACCACCACAAGGCATCCTTTGCCACTCAACCTCTGCTCAGCATCAGGTGACTAAAGGACCAGCAGCAAACAAAAGCAAAGGTAAAATATACTTTTTGTTCTGTTTGAAAAATTTTAAGGGCTGTTTTCAGAAATATGCTTTGTTAGATGGCATTGGAAAAAGACTAATTTTTTAAAATTTCTAGGAATACTCCAATTTCTTTTCAGGCCTAACTTTATTAACTTTTCAAATACAATACTTTCAAAAGTGAACTTGCTTTTATAAACTTATCATCCTCAAAAATATATTTGTTACTGATACTTATGCTAAATTTCAATTATTTTTAAATTTATTATGTTTGTATATGAAAGTGATTCTTACTTTAATGACTATTCAAGGTTACACACCTCTCCTCTACATGTACAATTTCTCCAAGAAACCCTCTTTTGCTGTAGTTGCGGTATGTTATCATAATCTAACACTAAACTTGCAATAGCATCATAATGTATTCCATGAAGCATGTTAGTAAATGAACTGTAAATCAGCCACAGGAACATATGGCTTTATGAGAGAGCCATAACCTTAATAATATTTATAACTTATAATTGTGAAGAATTCCACAAGCTAACTTTATAGACATTAGTAATTTTCTTTGGAGTATAAGTGTGTGTCCCTATTTGATAAAAATTTTATTTTTGCATAATCTTTAATAAGGTTTTTTTTAAAGATGTGGTCCATAGTTCTTATACCTACTGTAATGGGTAGTAGAACTGTTATTTGGAACAAATATTGCAGATTTTAGAAAACATTTATCCTTTCTATGGTCATAAAAATAGTATTTAAATTATTTTTCCAAATGCTGACAAAAAGACTGAATATTTAGAGATAAGAAAATCTCTTACTAATTAGGAAGAGGACCTGTCACATAGATAGATTTATATTTTCTAGAAAAGAAAGAAAAGCACCAAACAATGTGAAAATGATGTCTTAAATAATTTAATCTATTGGAGACAGAAAATCTTAAAGTCAAGAAATTTCCTAATGATGGAGGAAAATGTCTACTTTAATGGCTACATATATCAAAGATAAAGTAAAAGATTTGAAAATTATAAATTGAATAAGATAGTTTAGCCAATAAAACTTGATATCTCTAATTCCTTTATTGCGAGCTCCTGAGTAACTAACTTTAATCTTCAACCTTTGTTAACTGAGATACTTAACTTACTCATATATACTGTGTTATTGTAGAAATAGTTGAGGAAGTTTAGTATACAATTTATTTCATCCTTGTTTATAAATTAAAATTCAGTTTAATGATGAAAAGACGATCTCTTATTAAAGCATTCATAGATTTTTAACATTGAAGTAGAGTCCCAAGTGAAGAGTTGAAAAGGTATTAAGTGGAGAAAGCTTAAAAAAAACCACAAGTAATAAAAATTCAAGTACAGAGATTCAGGGTTCATATTCTTTATAATTTTTTTGAGAATCATAATATATAACATATTTTCTTAACAATGAACTTCCATGTGAACCTGATTCTTTTTTGGGGAGAGCTTTAGAAAATTCAGTAATTAAAGTTATATTTATACTTACGTCATCGTCTACAATTACTTGTTTGTTGAAACCTTAGTCTACTCAATTTAGCATATTCCTTGGATTTTTCTGCATGTAATAGAATTGCAGGTGCTGTGAATTTCTGTTAGGAATAACCTCTAATTGTCTTTTTCACCTAAGCATAGGTCCAACATGTATAGTAAATAAAAATAAATGAATCTCATGCCCCCTCATATCAAGTATATTTAAAAAAAATAAATCCAGTTCTTCAAGGAATACTATTTGATGTGTTATATCAGGTGGTTCAATAATTAGCTATTATCTGAGGCTGCAATTGCTCTAACTTTATCATAGACATTCCAGAACAAACTTATTGAATCCTTAGTTTACCCAGAAACTATAATTGGAACATTTCCTTATTGTATTAAGAGACCTCTCAAGGTTACATTTGGAAATTAAAATCTTTTTCAAAATACTTTCAAGTTATATAGTTTACATAATTAGATTGCATGCAATTAATGGTCTCGAACAAATAAACTTATTTTTAAGGAATTAAAAAGTATTCATATGAATAAGTAGTTCACATTTATGGTTAGAATATGTTACTATAACTACTGCAGAAACTCAACTTTCTTTACTAATATCCAAGTGCAACACAGTTCTCATATTGTGTGAATGGGCAACCCAAGTAGAAAACAAGTTTTCTAATTATCTTTTAAAAATGCATGCAGCCTGGCCGGACGTGGCTTGGTGGTTGAGCATAGACCTAGGATCCAGGAGATCTCGGTTCAACTCCCAATCAGGGCACATGACGCAGTTGAGGGCTCCATCCCCAGTCAGGGGTGTGCAGGAGGCAGCTGATCAATGACGACTCTCTCATCATTGATGTTTTTCTCTCTCTCCCTCTCTCTCCTTCTCTCTGAAATCAATAAAGACATATTTAAAATAAATAAAAATAAAAACTGCATGCAAATTATTGAATAGCTAGCTACTATATTTGGTGTTTTAACCGTTTTTTATAACAAGGCATAATTCACTTAGCTGCACAGTAATGCATACTATTTGTTATGAAAACCTGGTGGGGTTAGTCGAACTGGCAGTCAGTTGCAACATCAAGAACTTCATTAGTCATCCAGCCTTGTGGCTTAGGAAGACATACATCTGTGTAACCAATCGCATAATATCTATCCAGGAAATTATGTCCAGCCTATAGAAAAGTTTTATGAGTTTACTTGAGCCAAAACTCTGCAGACATGCCTGGAAGCAAAATCTCAGTGGATTGAAAAAATGCTCTGGAGAATGGCATTTTTACAGCTTGTTTTATGTGTTATAATCAAAGGAGAAGATGTCAGGAGGGTTACATGAAACCCGTTGGTGGTAGATTAAGGGGACAGGAGAAAGCAAAGCGGGGACATCTCTAGGATTAAATAAAAGGCAAAATGGAGAAACACGTGCTTCTTTTACATTAGGTGCTACTAGATAGTTAATAATTAACACCTACAGCACATGGAGACGGTACCCAGGGTGGTCTTGTGCTCCGGTGCCTGCGGTTGTGCCTTCGAGGGATAGGGAAATTACAGTGACATTTCAAAGGTATGTTATCATAGATGTGTAAGAAGAATGGACAGGTCTCACTTAAAGTGAAGACTGACCTTTGCTAAGGAAGCTATAGGCCTGGGATGTGACTATCCACCATGGCCTACCCAGTTAGGAATTTGTGACCACACCATCCTGTGCATTTACTTTTGGTCACTGAGAGTATCAGGCCTGCCACTGTGGCCCCCTGACAGCTGGTTGGGTTTATTACATAGCTCCTTTTTGGTTCACAGATCCAAAGCTAAAAAGTGAAGAAAAATACAAACATAATTTTACCAGCTGTCACTTCATGTGCCACAATCTTTTTTTTAATTCTCACTTGGAGATACGTTTATTGATTCCAGAGAGAGAGAGAAAGAGAGAGAGGGAGACATCCATGTGAGAAACATGGATCAGTTGCCTCTCATAGGTGCCCCGACCAGGGTTCGAACCAGCAACCTAGGTGTGTGCCCTGACTGGGAATCAAACCCGCAACCTTTTTGCTATGCGGGACGATGCTCCAACCAGCTGAACGATTGGGCCAGGGCAAGTGCCACGATCTTTTCAGATTGCTTAGTTTCGATGGGTGTCACAGCTTGTAGGCAGGTTCACTGACGATTGACAGAAATATTTCAGGTAGGAAACATTAGTTGTAATGCCAAAGGGCACTGCAAACTCAGACCATAGTGGTGAAACG
This sequence comes from Miniopterus natalensis, assembly GCF_054644295.1. Lineage (NCBI taxonomy): Eukaryota > Metazoa > Chordata > Mammalia > Chiroptera > Miniopteridae > Miniopterus > Miniopterus natalensis. The sequence goes on along the minus strand of NC_142090.1, from coordinate 20,829,984 downwards.
CCCAGAGAGCAATTCAGTTCAGAGGGCCTGTCATCTTGGTTAGGAAATCTGTCCTGTGTGAAAATGTCAGCCAGAAGCCTACGGAATTGCAGAGAGACATGAGGGAAGGAGTGGTGGGCACGATTTCATCCCATAGTCATAAATTTTAAAATTGGAATTTAAGTTCCAGTTCATAAGTATGATTTTCAAAAGCTGGGACTTCAGCTCACAGGCAGAGAGTAGAGTCCAGTACTCTGTTTGGGTCTACAAAATACTGCCATTATTTATCATCACACCCGCAGCATGTTGTGATCTGCTGGAAAGGTAAATTAAAACAACAAAAATAGCCTTGGCAGGTGTGGCCCAGTGGTTAGAGCATCCACTCAAACACAGAAGGGTCATGGGTTTGATTCCTGGTCAAATGCATGTACCTGGGTTTCGGGTTGGCTCCAGACAATGTGTCTCTCTCACATCAATGTCTCTCTCTCTCTCCCTCTCTCTCTCTTTCTCTCTCTCTCTCTCTCCCTCTCCCTCTCCCTCTTTCCCTCCCTCCCTTCCACTCGCTCTGAAAAGCAGTTGAAAAATATTCTCAGGTAAGGATTAACAACAGCAAAATATTTATTAAAAAAAACAATAAAAATTCAATAGACAAGACAATGACAGATTTCTAGCATGCTGATAATGGTAACTATCTATCCCCAGAGTCTAAGATTTTTAACCTCTGCTCCATACTGGCTTCTGTTATATTATATTGAGATTTTCTTATTTTGCATTGTAAACACATCAGGGTAATTGAACAGAACTCAAAGAAAGCAGCAAGATTTAAAAAAGGATTTATAAGAGGAAAGTATAAAGAAGAATGAAAACAAATAAAAACAATGTCATACAGATTGAAGAATTTTAAAAAGAGGCCAGAAGTTAATCTTCATGAGAAAGTATAATTGGATAAGATACAATGTAATTGAAGTGCTTAAGAAAATCCAAGAAAAAATTATCTGAAGTTGAATAGGTATAACCCAGCTTCCTGAGTTATTTAAAATTAGGTTGAATAAATCACCAAAACTAATATATAGTCAAAGAAATAAGAAAGAAGAACCAAAATATCTCTTCCTGTCCAATCCTTTCGAATACTTTTATTGCCTTAACTAGAGTTTGGGACTGTTTACGATCAGAGAAGGCTGATTACTCTATGGCACAGTTTTGTAATAAATAATGTACTGGTGTTGTGCACTGCACTTTGTGGTGCATAATAACACTAATCAACTTCTTCACCTTTATCTTCTGTGTTCCTACTGAATATACTAAACCATTCACCACTTAGTTTTCCTTTGCCATAGATAATTAACCAACTTATAATTAGTTCTTAATATCCATGTGTCAGACTAGAGCGGTAACTGAAACCTCTGGCCGAGGTGTTTACTTCCACTACACACACATAAAAGCCCTTCTTATTTTTTAAAAAGAGCTTTTTCTTGCCAGATTTCAGAAAAACATACTATTTCCTCAAATAACATTATAAAAAATGATCTTTGTAATAAAATTCAAAGATATTATTCAAAGATGTTCCTTTCTTTAGGAAGCTATGCCTGATTTCTTACAGTCAGAATCAATTTGTATCTTTTGTTTCCAAAGAACTTTATTAGTTTTTTAATTAAAGTAATAATTTTGAATAGTTGCCACATCTACACAGTACAAAATCCCAACAAGCCTTGCCTTTCAAAGAAGTCTCACCCAAATCCTACCCGTTTCTCTCCCTCAGCCACCTGATTTCCTTCTGAAGGCAAGCAATGTAATCAATTCTCGAGAGACATTCCTGAATAAACAAATTGCCTCTAAATGTATAAATCCCTTTTTCAGAAAAATAATGGCAGCATTCTATGCACATCTTGCTTTCAAAAAAATTTAAGCATATATACAGGCACATATAAAAAACAAATATATATCTTAAAAAATAATTATATCTGGCGACTATCCCTATCAATATGTAGAGGCAATCTCATCCTTTGTTACAGCTGCATAGTATTCCATTGTGTGGAAGTCCATGGTTTATTCAAACATTTCCTTGATGGTGGACACTTGTTTCCAATCTTAGTAATTATAAATGGTGCTTCACTGAATAACGAAGAAGCAGAATTTCTAGGTGAAATGATTTGTGCATTTGTAATTCAGATAGAAATTTCCAGTCTTCTGTTTTGAACAGGAATGCACTGTAGTTCTTTACTCTCTCTTCATTACAAACAGTTTGGAGTCAGTGCCTACACATTTCACCTCACTCAAGTTTTGTACCTTGCTAAAATATGTATGCTTGTACAGAGAGATGGGTACAATTTGCAAAGCCAGGTCAACTTTGTTTCTAAACAATTCCTGTAAGGACTGAAGCAGAATTCTAAATTAAGTCATGTTTACTTAAAACAAAACAATGCAGTCTGGCCACAGTCTTTGGCTTCTAATGTGCCTGCTTTCACTCCACTTTTTTTAAAATCCTCACCCAAAAATATGTTTTTATTGATTTTTTTTTTTTAGAGAGAGAAGAAAAGAGAAAGAGAGAGAGAGAAACACTGAAGTGAGAGAAACATCAAAACAGCAATAGGTTGCCTCCTGTACACACCCCAACTGGGGCTCAACGTGGGTATGTGCCCTGACTGGGAATCAAAGCTGGAACCTTTTGGTGTACAGGATGGCACTCCAGCCAACTGAGCCACCCCACCAGGGCTCCACTCCATTCTTGTTCTCTGACATCAAGATCTAGGATCTGGAGAACTGGGCCAAAGAACATTCCAGTCCTCAGGTTCAGTCTCAGCTCCCCATTCCTAGTTTCTGTCTGCTTGCCCTGCTTGGTATCCAAGCTCTTCTGGTCAATGACTTAGGTCATATTTTGGGAGAAGAGGGTGTTTTAAGTTATAATTTTGAATATGGACATTGAAAAGACTGAAGTAACGTTTCACAGACCAAAGATTGCTTTATAGTTCAAGAATGTTAATTAAAAAGCTAAAGATTTAAATCAACTTAATGTTATTTTAAGGAGCTTAGTTAAAAACAGGTTGACAGAGGGGATGTTTTATTCAAAACATAGTCCCAAGACTCTGTATGCTTTTCCTAGAAAGCTGTTGGTCTTGGCTGCAAAAAATTCCAGGTCCTAAAGGAGAAGTAATACATTTTTGTTTTTTAGATCCTCACCTGAGGATATTTTATCCATTGCTTTTCAGAGAGACTGGAAGGGAGAGAGAGAGAAAAACATCGATGTGAGAGAGATGCATCAATTGGTTTCCTTGGGGCTGTGGATCGAACCTGCAACTGAGGCACATGCCCTTGGCCAGAATGTAACCCGGGACCCTTCAGGCCACAGGTTGACACTCTAACCACTGAGCCAAACCAGCTAGGGCAGAGAAGTAATACTTTTTTTAATTTTTAAAAATATCTTTATTGATTTCAGCGAAATAGAAATGTTTAACAAAAGAATAGCACATATAAATAAGTACCAAATAGAAATTTTATTTTTATTTTTTTAATAATATGTTTTATTGATTTCAGAGAGAGGAAGGGAGAGGGAGAGAGAGAAAAACATCAGTGATGAGACAGTCATTGATCGGCTGCCTCCTGCACCCCCCCAACTGGGGATCGAGCCCGCAACCCGGGCCTGTGCCCTGACCTGGAATCGAACACCGATTGTCTGGATCCTAGGTCGATGCTCAACCACTGAGCCATGCCCGGCCGGGCAGAGAAGTAATGCTTTTTGACAAAGACTAAGTATATACTCTTACATAAAAACATTTATATTTTCTTTCAGATTGCATTTCTTAAAATGAAAATTTTTTACTTATTTTTATTTATTTATTTATTTAATAACTATTTTAAAATTACAGTTTATATACATTATTATATTAGTTTCATGTGTATAACATAGTGAAAAACATTTATGTAACTTATGAAGTGGTAACCCTGATGAGTCTACTTACTATCCGTCTGAAACCATATATACTTATTACATTATTATTTAATTATGTGCCCCATGCTGTACTTTATATTCCTGTGATTGTTTTTATGGCTGGCAATTTGCACATCTTAATCCCTTCACTCATCCCTCCAACCTGTCCCATCTGGAAACCATCAAAATATTCTCTGCACCTATGAGTTTGTTTCTGTTTTGTATGTTTATTTTGCTTTTTAGATTCTATATATAAGTGAAATTATATGGTATTTTTCTCTGTCTCACTTATTTCACTTAGCATAATACCCTCTAATTCATCCATGTTGTTATATATTGCAAAATTTGATGCGTTCTTATGACTGAATAATATTCCATTGTATATATGTACCGTCGTTTCTTTATCTATTTGTCTATCAATGGACACTTAGGTTGCTTTCATATCTTGGCTATTATAAGTAATTCTGCAGTGAACATAGAGATGCATGTGTCTTTTTGAATTAGTGCTTTGAGTTTCTTTAGGTAAGTACCCAGAAGTGGAATTGCTGAGTCCTTCTTTGTCTCTTTTATAGCCTTTGTTTTAAAGTCTATTTTGTCAGATATAAGTATTGCTAGCTTTTTTTTTGTTTCCATTTTCATAAAATACCTTTTTCCATCCCTTTACTTTCAGTCTGTGTGTTTTTAGATCTGAAGTGAGTTGCCTGTAGTCAGCATATGTATGAATTGTTTTTCCTATTCATTCAGGCACCCTATGTATTTTTTTTATATATAATTCAATGATATCTTTATATTTTCAGAATTGTACAACTGTCATTACAATATAATTTTAGAACATATCCATCACTTCAAAAAGAAACTTTATGCCCATTTATAGTCACTCCTCATTCCAACCCCAAGGCTTAAGTAACCACTAATTTGCCTTTTCTGGACATTTCATGTAAATGGAATCATACACTATTTGGTCTTTTATATATGATTTCTTTCAAAAACCATAATGGTTTCTTGTGGGTTTTGTTTTTGTTTTTTTGATGTTAGAGCATTTATTGAGTACTAACTATGTACCAATAGACAGTGCTTTGTTTTTCCATCTATAACCTGCACAGCCACACACATATGTAGGCACAATTTTTACCTTCATTTTAAAACTAAGGAAACAAATATTTAGATAATAAAAAGCTTGCTCAAACTTACTTTAGATAGTATTAGAGCAAGCATTTGAATCCATGTAGTCAAAATCAGTTTACCATAAGCTTCACCTCTGCGTATATGTCATCTTTATCCATTTTCTCCTGGAGTGCCTTGACACAGGTTGATTATTTAGTTAATGACAAGTGCATAGTATATTTCTATTACAATAGATCATAATTTCAAGATCAATTACTCAGAGCATGGTTGGATTGAGATCAACGTCACAGATTTGATCTTTTCTTGACTCATTCGCTTCTCCAGAGGACAATG